>NC_090940.1:455575443-455878473 GCF_040938575.1 Ambystoma mexicanum
CATCCCCTCTACACATTCATCCCCTCTACACATTCATCCCCTCTACACATTCATCCCCTCTACACACTCATCCCTTCTACACACTCATCCCTTCTACACACTCATCCCCTCTACACACTCATCCCCTCTACACACTCATCCCCTCTACACACTCATCCCCTCTACACACTCATCCCCTCTACACACTCATCCCCTCTACACATTCATCGCCTCTATACGCTCATCCCCTCGACATATTCATCGCCTCTACGCATTCATCCCGTCTACGCACTCATCCCGTCTACGCGCTCGTCCCCTCTACGCATTCGTCTCTTCAGTGCACTCGTCTCTTCAGTGTACTCGTCCCTTCAGTGCACTCGTCCCTTCAGTGCACTCGTTCCCTCGACGCACTCGTCCCCTCGACGCATTTGTCCCCTTGACGTACTCGTCGCCTCTACGCACTCGTCCCCTCTGCGCACTCGTCCCCTCTGCGCACTCGTCCCCTCTGCGCACTCGTCCCCTCTGCGCACTCGTCCCCTCTGCGCACTCGTCCCCTCTGGGCACTCGTCCCCTCTGGGCACTCGTCCCCTCTGGGCACTCGTCCCCTCTGGGCACTCGTCCCCTCTGCGCACTCGTCCCCTCTGCGCACTCGTCCCCTCTGCGCACTCGTCCCCTCTGCGCACTCGTCCCCTCTGGGCACTCGTCCCCTCTGGGCACTCATCTCCTTTATGCATTCATCCCATTTTACGCATTCATTTCCTCTGCGCACTCGTCCCTCTAGGCACTCCTCTGCTCTCTGCACTCATCCACACTTTAGGCACTTGTGCTTTACACGCATTAACAGCATTATGCTGTCCCATATATTCATCTCTTCACTCCTCTGTTCTATACCTTCAAACGTTCTGTACACTCATCCTCACTGTACACTTATCCATTCATCAGCTCTATACACTCATCTGCTCTATACACTCATCCGCTCTGTACATTCGCAAGGGCTGTACATTTTTCTGCTCCAGTGATCTACACACTCTCCGTACTTCCCTATTCATCTGTTATCAGTATTCATGTGCTCTACATACCCATCTGCTTCACGTATTCATCTGTTCTACACACTTATCCGCTGTACGCTCATCCGTTCCGGATGTTCATCTGTTTTACGCTGTTCTTCCTCTCATGCATTCTTCCACTTAGCGCATAGCTTTGTCCTACCTGATTCATCCATTCTAACTAATTCATCTGCGCGATTCCTTTCATTCGTTCTGCATGCATTCTGTTCATTTCAGGAGTTTAAATCACTTTACTGTTTCCGTATGTTTTACTCTAATAATCCTTTCGCTGTTTTGCTCTACTTTTATTCGTTTAATTCTGTTTGCCCTTCTAGTTTATATTAGGGGTTGTTAGCTGTTGGTTTCTCACATCAGGTGGTTTGACGGATTGGTGTCCTTGAGTTGCTGTTGGTCTGTTTGGGTTATTTTGGAACAGGTTGGTTTTAGGGGAAGAGCCAGGTTTTCAGGAGTTTGCAGAAAGACATTAAATCCTCAGTTAGGCGGATGTGGGGTGGGAGAGAGTTCCATAGCGTGGGGGCCAAGGCTGAGAATGACGATCCGCCTAACCTGATTGAGTTTGTCTTCGGTATGACTAGGAGACCGGCTGAGCTTGATCTTAGGGTGCGTGGGGGGTGGTAGGGTTTTAGCTTGTCTTGAAGATATTGAGGTCCGGTTTTATGCAGTGCTCGATGGGAGATGCACAAGGTTTTGAAGGTCACTCTTCGGGCTACTGGAAGCCAGTGTAGCGTTTTAAGAGCTGGGGAGATGTGGTCCCTTGGGCCGAGCGCAAGTAGCAATTTGGCTGTCGCGTTTTGTGCTCTTTGGAGTTTATTCAGTTGGTACGCGTGAACTCCGAGGTATAGAGGGTTTGCGTAGTCCAGTCTTGATATAACGATTGATTGGACCGCAGAGAGTCTGTTGGGAAAGGAGAGATATGGAAAGATGCGCCTAAGGGTTTTAAGATGGTAGTGGCAGGACTTTGAGACATTGTTGACTTGGCGCGAGAGTGTTAGGTCAGAGTCTAGGGTGCATCCAAGATTTTTCACTGAGTTGGAGGGGGTCGGTGAGTTGCCCATGGTGAATGGCCAGGGTAGTGGGTGCGGAAGGAGTTCGGAATTGCCACATACCATGATTTCTGTCTTGGAGGGGTTTAACAGGAGGTGGCTTTGGGTCATCCAGAGGTCTATGTCGATGAGGCAGGAGGTTAGGTCAGGTCGGGAGTTGGGTTTTGAGTCCAGGAGTTTTAGAATTAGTTGAGTGTCATCGGCGTAGTTGTAGCACGGGATGTTGTGTGATCGAATTATTGGTGGGAGGGTGATCAAGTAGAGATTGAACAGAAGGGCGGATAGGCATGCTCCTTGTGGGACTCCCGTGTCAACTGGTCGGGCTTGGGAGGTATAGGTGGAGAGTATCGTTGTTTGGTACCGATCTTTGAGGAATGAGGCTATCTATTTAAGAGCGGTTCCACAAATTCCTAGGGAGTGGAGGCGGTCTAGGAGGATTGAGTGATTGATTGTGTCAAAGGCGGCTGATAGGTCAAGAAGGATTAGTGCTGCGCATCCCGCAGAGTCGGCAGTCATTTTGAGGTCATCCCAAATAGAGGTTAGGGTGGTTTCAGTTCTGTGACGGGCTCTGAAACCTGATTGAGCAGGGTCTAGGAGATTGTTGGCTTCGACAAAGGCATTTAGTTGGGAGTAGGCAGTTCGGTCAATGAGTTTGGCAAGGAATCTGGTGTTTGAGATAGGACGGTAGTTTTGGGGCCCGAGAGGGTCGAGCGAAGATTTTTTAATTAGAGGTTTGACGTGAACCGTTTTGAATGCGTCAGGAAAGATACCAGCGGAAAAGGAGGTAGTTATGATGGATCTTGCATGTTCTCCTGCGCAGGTGGAAGCGAAAATATCTTTGAGGATTGTGGCTGGGCAAGGGTCTAGCGGCGATCCAGAAGGTTTGCGGGCAGATAGGATTTTGTGAAATTGTTCTGGTGATATTGGACTAAAGGATTCGAAAGTTGGTTGCATATTGGTCGCAGCTGGTGGGCCGGCTGGTATGGGGGGGATTGCTTGGGGGATGTGAGCGGGCCAGTTTGGTGGCTAGGGTATTTGTTCTTTCGAGAGCTATGGTGTAAAAGTGGAGGGAGAGTGAGTCGCACAGTGATTGTGAGGGGATCAGGATGGTTGTGTTGCAAGTTGGATTGGTGAATTCGGAGATGATTTTGTGGAGTTCTTTGCTTGGGTTTTTGCAATTTAGGATTCGGGAGTTGTAGTGGGCTTTTTTTGCTTTCCGGATTTCGGCCTTGTACTGATAGAGGTGTCGGGCCAAGGTGGTGCTGTTCTCCTGGGTTTTGTCTTTCTGCCATTTGCGTTCTAGGTATTTATATAATTGTTTAGTGATCTTCAACTCAGGAGTGAACCATCTGGGGAAGATGCCATGGCGGGTTGATGGTTTGCAGGAGGGTGTGAGCCGCATCAGAGGTGCGTTGAGCCATGCGTCGAAGGCGTCGGGGGTTAGTTGTTTGTTGAGTTGGCAGGTAGGTGGTGGAGACTGGAGGAGTGCGTCGGCTAGGTCCGGGACGATTATTAGTTTTTTCCAGGATTTGCGTAGATTCGGGGGTTCAGATTCGAGTACGGGAAGGGGGTCAGGTGAGTTTGTTTTGTTTGTTTGTTTGCGCTACGAACCCTCAGGTATCTGAGCGCTGCTTATTTCCCACGGTGTGTGGTGCTCATTTATCGACCTCGGAAGGATGAAAGGCTGAGTTTGGCCCTGCCGGGATTCGAACCTGCATGAGCAGGCTCTGCACGGATGTCAAAGCGAGCGCTCTACTCGCTGTGCTATCTGACCGGCTAAGAGTGAATGGCGAACGGGAGAATGAAGTGATCGGACCAGAGGATAGGGGTGGGGGGCTTTAAATGAACCAGGGAGTTGGAGCTAAAGATGGCATTAAGAGTGTGTCCTTTATAGTTAGTCGGGCCGTTTATGAGGGGTTGGAGGTTAATTGCTTCCAAACCGTCAAACAGAGAGTGTGTCATAGGGTTGGTGGGGATGTCGAGCCATATGTGGAAGTCTCCAAGAAGGGTGAGGTTGGGATGGGTTAGATGAAGGGTGGCAATATAGTCGCAGAGGTTGTTTGCAAATTGTCTATCGTAGCCAGGGGGACTGTAAATTATTAGAAAGGTGTGTGAGAGCGACGGGGAGAGGGATAGTCTAACGAGGAGAGCTTCGCAAGAGGGAATGGAAGGTTGGTTGTCGATGATTGAGGCGTGGAAGAGGGACTTGAAGACGAATGCTATTCCTCCTCCTCTGGAGGGACGGTTCAGTGGGATGAGGGAGTAGTCGGGGGGGGGGGAGGCTTCCTTAGTGATCGGGGCGAAGTCGTCCGAGAACCATGTTTCCGTGATAAAGACCAGGTCTGGTTTATCTGAGACGAGGAGGTCAAAGGTGCAGTCTCTGTTTTTCGCGACGGATCGGGCATTAAATAGGATGCAGTTTACAACCGCCGGCGATGTTGATCTTGGGGCTGGAGCGGAGGGTGGTGGCGGCGGAGGGAGTGGAGACTGGGGAGGGAGAGGGGTAGTGGGGGTGATGCTCGATGGGAATAGTGGGCGAGCAGATAGATTGGCGGGCTTCGGGCGGGATTGGGTACCTGTGTGTGTTAGGATGATCGAGTTTGGTTTGGGGGATTTGAAGGTGGGGTGTGGGGGGTTAGGAGTTTCAGTTGCAGTTGATGAGAAATCGAGGGAGAGGGGTTTTAGGAAGGGTGAAGCCACGGGGGAAGGAGGTGATTGTGGGAGTGAGGTGATGGGTCAAGACAGGGGAGGTGAGGAGTGCTGAGAGATTGAGGGGGACCATGTACGTTTCCTCTTTAGTTTCTTTGTGGCGATTGGAGTATGAGAGAGGGTAGGTGGAATGGAGGGAGAGAGGGATGCAGCCTCGGCTCTTGCTAGGGCTAGGCGTGCAGTTTTTAGGGAGGGGAAAGGGTGTGGTCGGCGGGGGAAGGTGCCGGGGGTTTGCGAGCAAGGCGAGGGGTTGATGATTGCAGGGCGCGGGGTTTCTGTTGTGCTAGGGAGGGGAGCGGGCATGGTTAACATTGGCTGGTTTGTGGAGGGGCTCAGGGGAGGAGTGGTCTTAGGGTGGTTGTCTCGCCATCGTGCCCCTCTGGCTTGGTGTTTGCAGAGGAGAATGGTAGGGAATGCGAAGGGGGGGTGGAATGGTTTGGGCAGTGGGGGACGGACGGGAAGGCAGAAAGGGGGGAGGGTGTGGTCCACGGTGGTCGTTGCCGACAGATCTGGTGCATTGGGTGTACTCATGCTTGGTACAAGCTTTTAGGTGGATTTTATGAGTGCTTTCTAATTGTAGTTCTGAGTTCAGTGGGAGCACGCTTTTAGGCTCACTTCTAAGTTCAATTTGCACTGGGATGATATTAGATTATTCGGTGCACTTCTTGGTTCGACTGTACACGGAGGTGTTATTGGGTTTTTAGGTGTTGCTGTGTACACTTCTAGGTGCAACTGTAGACAGAGATGATATTAGGCTATTAGGTATTATTAGGTACACTTCTAAATTTCAGTGCACAGAGCGGAGCGATGTTATTAGTTCTATCTCTAGATTCAATTTTGTGTAGAGGCGATATTAGACTATTAGGCACACTTCTCACAATTCGACTTTATACCGGGAGGGGATTAGGCATGGTTCTAAAATCAGCTTTGTACAGAGAGGTTATTAGAGTGATTAATCAATTCAACCAGACTATTAGACTAATAGGCACACTTCGCACAATTCGACTTTATAACGGAAGGGTATTAGGCATGGTTCTAAAATCAGCTTTGTACAGAGAGGTTATTAGAGTGATTAGTCAATTCAACCAGACTATTAGACTATTAGGCACACTTCTTACAGTTCGACTTTATACAGCGAGGGTATTAGGCATGATTCTAAAGTCAGCTTTGTACAAAGAGGTTATTAGGGCATTTCTAAATTCAACTTTCCACAGAGAGGCTATTGGGTATACTTCTAAATTCAACTTTTAAAAAGGAGGTTATTGGGCACACTTCTAAATTCAACTTTCAAAAGGTGGTTATTGGGCACACTTCTAAATTCAACTTTCCACAGAGAGGGTATAAGCTATTGGGCGCACTTCTAAATTCAACTTTCCACAGATCGGCTATAGGCTATTGGGCACACTTCTAAATTCAACTTTCAAAGGGCAGCAGTGGAGCACACTTCGAAATTAACTTTCCACAGAGAGGCTATTGGGTACATTTCTAAATTCAACTTTCAAAAGGAGGTTATTGGGGACACTTCTAATTCAACTTTCAAAAGGAGGTTACACGAACATACAGATTGACATTTAAAATACATCATAAAACTTGAGACGTTTTTCCGTAATTCTACATGGAAAAGTAAAGGGAAGAGACATTGGGCCTCATTCAGAGTATGGAGGTAGTCATGGCGCTATTTGCGCCATGACTACCTCACATACCGGGTCCGGGTCCGACCTGGTTCAATGGGGACTTACCGGTCCATTCCGACCCTGGAGGGACCGGTAAGTCCCCATTGAAAAATCCATTCCCATTTGAGCCCCAATAGGGCTCAATGGGAATGGGGAAGTAGCTAATAACGGTACTGCGATTTGCGGTACTGTTATTAGCTCCAAAGTCCCCTAACGGGTCCCGTCCATAATGCCTGGTCAAACCAGGCGTTAAGGAAGGGACCCCCTAAGGGACCTCGGAATAGGGTGCAAAGGGATTACCGGCACCAATGTCCTTAACGGTGCCCGGTATCACTTTGCGCCCTACTCGGAATGAGGCCCATTGTCCGGAACTTAGCAATCTTACAATCAAGGACATTTAGAACACTGCATTTGCTATGTCTCTGTTGGGTAATTCAGCTATATGTCCAGAAGTCGTCTTGGATGACTTACATATTCAGAGCTCTATTTTAACTGAGACCAATCTGAAACCCAAGTCGTGCTTTATACCCCGATTCAATGCAACTGCTTGATAGATACATTTCATCAAGCAGTTACTAATGACATTTACAAACTCTCAGATAACAAAATGAAAAAGGGCTACCCAATTTGGGGGCAATCTAAGTAATAACGAACGAGTTGCACTTAAGAGACTTGGTAATTATGATGACATGATCATTAAAGAGGCTGATAAAGGCGGAAATATAGTCATTCTGTACCGAAGGGATTACATCAAAATGGCAGAGAAACATCTTAGCCAACCAGGTTGCTATGAGAAAATCAATTTTGAATCTGTGACAAAAATCCTTACCGACCACAAGGAACTAATTGAAAAATGGCACAAACTACATTTAGGAAAGACAGAAGTCAATTAAATCCTACACTCCAATAGTTGTCATAATAAAAGTGTCATAGACAACATTCCAAAGGGTGAATTCTTACATGCTAAATGCAACTCTAGTAGAGCTAGCAACTATATGGAAGAGAAAATACTTATAGAGGAGAGATACAGGTTATAATAGGGATGTTATTGATGAGGCCAAGAATAAGGCTGATAACGCAAACAGAAATCTGTTACTAACCCCCAAAATCAAAACAGCTGAAAAAGAATGTAAGACCAGAATGATAACTCAGTTCTCAAAAGATAATGAAACTATTTACAAAATGTTTAAAAAACATTGGTCGATTTTGAAACTGGATGATGTTCTGACAAAATATATTGGTAATAAACCTGACTTTGTGTACACTAGGACACCTACCTTTAAAACAATTTTGAGTCCTAGTTTTAAGACTAGTAATGTGGATTGTACTCAAAGGGGTACTCTAAGTGGGAAACCAGTAAAGGGCTTTTATAAATGCATGAACTGTACGATGTGTAAATATGCACTAAACAAGGTGCAAACATATGTGACGGGAGACGGAGAATACAAATTAAGGATTTAATTAATTGCAGAAGCAAATTTGTCATTTATATCATTATTTGTGTATGCAACAAATTGTGTGTTGGTTTCACTATTGGAGAGCTACGTTTTCGCATCAGAGAACACTTTAATATGTCAATTACAACAGGAGGAGACTGCCTATACAAGAGCATTGGGACAAGATGCATCATTGTACTTAACTGTATTTCATGGTGAGATAATTAATTTGACAATCAATAATGGTGGTTAAAAATCGGTGTCCGCTACCATTGCACTGCACCTTATGGAGGGGGTATTCAGCCCCTAGGATATCATGCAAATAACATGTGATTTGGAATGGGTTCCAAGACCATTTCAAAACAAATGATTTCGGTCTAGTACAACTAGTTGCAGTAATATGGGTATATTTATATTAGTATGGGCTGTAATAACAATCCTTAGTCCCCTTTTGAACCCAATTGCATAGGTATCGTTTCATAATTAATGGTCTCATCCAAGTTCTGATCACTGTTATATGCTAATACAGGAACTCAATTTTTTCAATGCTCAGCGGCTACAAAATGGCCGCATCACGTTCGAGTGCGGCATTACGTCATGACGCTATTTACGTCACGACGTCACCAATTGGCACAGCACCAGTGCGCATAAATACAAATTTAAGATGTAGGCGATGCGCCAGAAACAGGGGAGGCAATTGCTACAAGGAACTTGACCTAGCACTCTACTGTAGCTAATCAGGTAAAGCTTCATATGATTACATAATCTGATATTGTGCTCTAGAACATGTTAGAACATTGATAGCAGGGTATACCTTCTCATATCTGTTTTAGCAACCCTAATCAGGAGAACTGAAAAATCCCTACCAGGAATACTAAAAATGTCATGGGGACCAGCTAATGACCACAGGGAAACCTACCTCAAACCAATTCTTGATCTGAATGTGGGTACATGTTGCTTGATTGATAACTAACCAAGAAATATATGGCCTCATTATGTAGGATCAAATTGCTACAGAACTGATTATAGATGCAAGTGATAAGTTGAGGACGTGTAAATGAATGTTGTTACGAGGGTATCCATTTTTAGTGATTATATTAGGAGGGTTTGTTGAGGCCATAATTTATACAGCCTAATTTTGCCTGCTTAGACTTGATTACAGATTCTAATGGTTGAATACTTTGGATACTGAACAATGACAAAGTACTTAGAGGGTGCCACTACAAGGAAGTGGACTCTGAGCCTCTATCAAATCTAAACCTATAGACCCTATCCTAAATGTTAGTCAGACTCTTTGTGATTCTTTGGTATAATTCTTATGAGCTTGTAAGATGCATATTAGTGTCTTTTGAGCTCTGAAAGCGCCATAAGAGTAATAATGTCCTTTTCCTTTTTCCTGATTCACCATCCTCTCTTCCCTTTCCTTACCCTAGATAATTATCTTCTAATGCCATACTCTTCAGGGCAACAATGGAGGAGCAAGATGGTTATTAAATTGCATATGTGATACAAGAAAGTGGGACTTAGCAAATTGTAAACGTGACTTATGAAATGTGGCACCATAATGTGCTTGTGCATAGAATTCTTTGAAGAAACAAGAAAGACTGTTACCGAATTGTATTTGTGACAGGAGGACACAGCAAATTGCCAACGGGTCTTAGGAAATCTGGCGCTATTAGCAGCTACTTAACGTCTATATGCATAAATACTTTTTCTAAATCACCTAGACAAAGCCCAGGTGGGCAAAACATTGGCATGCGCTTTCCAATGAGTTACTGTTGGATTTCTTTAGTCATACTAATGAATTCTCTCATTTATGGATTTCTTTAGTCATGTTTCAGTCATGTTAATTGATTGCTGTTCAATCTAGTATCGCTAATTGACACACTATAAACTGTGATCCACAGCGCACCATTGTCCGGACCCTTTTCTTCTATGATTAAAGAAGCTTATTTAACCGACTTTCTGCCTGCAGTGTACTTCTAATCACAACAAGTGTGCGATAACATGTGACTCTAAACATATTCAAGCTTGATAACGTCAATTATTAGTAAGATTTGCTCCGTCTGGTTTGGTGGCCACTTAGCTCTGTTTATTTTGCTGTGCAGAAGTTTGTTATGGGTTGTTCCTTGTTAGGATGTTGGGCAAAGAGTGTGGGGTAGAGCTGTAGCAGTAGAACATGGCAACGGGAGGTTGGGATGACATTTGAGGTGTGTTGGCTTTGAAAGACTACTGAGAATAAGTTTTACTTACCTGCTTAGTTGCCATTGATGAAGCTTACTTACCTGCTTCATCGCAGTACTGACGATGTGAGTCGTACTGTAGGGCAACAGCAGCTCCCCCACCCGAGGTGGACATGTGGCTAACTCGCCTTTCGCTAACTGTTAATAGGCTACCGCAGACTGCACAGCAACTAGACCAGACGCAGGATCGTTGTCATATCTGCCATCTTCGACTCCACACTGGGGCAAGCAAATGAGTGACAGCAGACATGCCATAGCTCGTCCCCTGTTCTCAGATATGGCATATTGTGTTACACCTGCATCTAAAATGCTGATCTACACCGGCATTGGTTGCATATTGGAAAGAGATTAGACCCTGCATAGTAGTTCCCAGAGCAACACGTTGCCAGCCAACTTCATAAACCATGGCTGTTGGCCGAGACTGTGCCTGCAGCAAAGCAATACTTAATACAGAGAACCACTAAATCCCTTATCATGGCAGCAGCTAGAATGGTACCTCTCCCACCCTTTCTGCAAGAACATGGCCCTCCTCCCATTTTGTGGAAGAGATAGATAAAAATGTTTGACACTTATCTGACGGCTGTCAGGGTCATAAGGTTTTTCATTGCAAGGAAGAAAGAAATAATCCTACATCATTTTGTAATATGGGGGCACAGCAGATGGAACTGACTCTTGGATCTAGATGAGGTAGAAGCTGCGGACATACATAACATTTTCAAAGTACTCTCAAAATTACAAAATTCTCTTCCAGTGCATGCAGGAGCCCAAAGAACCAATAATAATCTATGTTGCAGCAACGCAGGGTCTGAAACACACATGTGACTTTGGTGATCTTAGGTTTTCCATCATTAGGGTCCAAGTAGTCAAGTGCGAAAACAAATGAAGATTCCAAAGTGACTGCTAACCAAGTATTCTTCACTGGAAGAAGTGGTGGTGATAGCCTGCAGTATTGAGCAAATGATGAGCTATATTAAACAAATGAAAATGGACAAGAGCGATATAACAAGGGTATTTGCAGTAAGACCTGCTGGCAACTGGGAGGATAGCTCAGGCGCAACACCATTTGTCTTGGAAGCAAGACACTGCAGCAGAGCACGTGTTTGAATCTCGGGTCCGCACTCATAAACTGGTCTTCGGTATTAAGCGCGTTATAAAAGAACAATTATAATTATAACATACTGAATGATGCGTGATGAGCCAGGAATGAGAACCAGACACAGGGTGCTGTCCAGAAACCTTTATTATAACGAAAAGGAGTTGAACATGCCTCTATGTTTCTACTCTAAGAGGTATTTCCCCACATAAAACAAAACAAAGGGTCTGTCCGATGTCAAAATGTCCTGTGTCCAACATACTATTCTGGCACTCACATTCTAAAAATCAGCTCCAAGGTGAAAAGGGAAATATCCTTGGCCTAGAAAAGTGTATCAATGTTTTTTTTAAAAAAAATCCAACACAAGAATAGTTGCAAATGGATACAGTTCACAGTTCCTGAGGATTTCTTGTCACTCTGCTTTACCTTGAGTTTCTTTTGATCAACAACACAACTGGTATGCAAAGACAACTTGGCTGTTAGTCTTAATCTTGGTAGGAAACCTGGTGTACTCTCCTGTCAGGTTTCCTCTCCTCTTTCAAAACAGTCTTTAGCTACTACTGATATATCCTTATCAGTACTTCCTAATGTGATGTACTTTACACATTGTCCAACTTGACCTTGCCTGATATACTCTCTTGCCAGGGCTTTCTCATGTGAACACACTTGTAACTTGAATCTGCCTGGCATAATCTCCTGCCAAGGCTTTCTCATAGGTACACTGCGCACACTTGCAAACTTGACAGTCTCTTATATTTATTCCATTATGTCTTTTTAAGAAATATTGAGTCCCTGACTCTTTCTCATATGCTTCATTTACTTTTATTTGCTAAGTTTGCGGAAGTGCCCCGGTGACCCCGCTTCCCTTGGGTGAACTCACTTTCTCTCTGTGGCTTGCGTTGGTTCTTCTGCGGGCAAGCCTGCAGCTGCTCTTCTGTGTCCCGCTCCCTCTATCTGGGTTCGCCGCCTCTGCTCCATGGCTTCTGGGCCCCTCGCGGCTCCTGCTCGCCTGCTCTGGGTTTCTCCATGCCCGTGTGGCATGGAGGCTATCTTTCAGTACCTGTGTATGCCAGGAAGCCTTTCTTTCTCTTCCTCTTCTGGCGTCCTCGCAGTGTACCATCCCCTGCAGTCTGCTCTCCTCTGCCTCTTCCGTGAGCCGGTTGGCTCCACGGACCTCGCACCAGCCCAGTAGTCCCTGGGTCGGTACCGAGAGGACAAGACTTCTCCAGCCAGTATCTCTCTCCTGTCAGCTGGTTCCGAGGTTTAAATGTCCCGGCATCAAGTATGCGCTTGCACCCACTAGAGTGCAGCTTGTGCTTGTGGCCTTCATCAATCTTCATTACTTGGCTCAGCTACCTCATTACAGTACTTTTGTATTGAGGGAAAGGGAAGTCAGTTCTTGATGACTTGTATACAGAGTATGGAGAAGTATTCTCAGTAGCCTTGAAAGGTGGGTTAGGGTAGTTATGACAATATGCCATTAAGGTATGGGGAATGGAGGGGGTATCCTAAATAGAAAAGGGGGATAGCATGTCTCATCCGAAGATGTTGTCACCCCTGTGAGGGTTGCCTCCCCATGTGATCCGCCCTCATATAGCTGCCCCCAGGGTCAGGATCAGGTAGCGGCTTCCATCTCCTGCCCACATGGGGAGAGGTCACTGCTGGGAAAGGAGTGGTGACACCATCGGATTCATCACAGGTGGCAGTGATCAGCGGAGCAGAGGTCACCATAAAGGTTTACAGTGAGTTGCCATGGAGCACAATTTTCAAGACAGCCTATATCTCTGTTTTGTACGGAAATCTCAAGCACCTGCAGCCTTGAGACATTAATAATATTGACTATGGAGAGTTGGAAATTAGATTAGGAAGAAGGTTCCAAACCAACATTGCATGCAATGACAAGTTATGTAAAGCCTGGATTTATGTAGGAGAGAAAGGGCCCTCTTTCCTAGATTGGGAGGAGCAAGCAGTGCTCTGCATCCGCAAAGAAACATGTGTGGTGGATCCAGTGAGCATCTCTCACTAGGTAGTCACCTAGACTTGCAAATAACCAGAGGTTTTCACTGATCATCTGGGGGAACTACAGCACTCTGAGCACTATTTAAACTGTATGCAAATGCAAGGTTTGTGGTGTATAATGTTTGCCCTGTTCCACATAGAATATGGGATGGTTTACAACAGGAGTCGGATACAATGTTGCAGCATGGTGTTATCAAAGAAATCGAGGGCTCAGAGTGGTTTGCTCTGGTAGTCTTAGTTGCCAATGTCAATAGCAATTTGTGTGTCTGCATCGATCTGGGAGACCTTAATAGCAGCATAGGGGTTGACAGACACCCACTGTCCAACACAACAGAAATTCTGAAAACCTAGTGGCAGCCAATGTTTTTAAGGTAATGGTTCAATCATCAACATACCAACAAGTTAAACTCTCTGAGGACTTCCAGCCCCTAACCTCTGTTATCGCACCTCTGAGAGCATGTACTTTATATTGCATGCCCTTTGGCCTTGTTTTAGGAGCTGCCATGTTCTAAATATTCATGGAAAAAGTCCTTGATGTTAGGAAAGATTTGTCTTTACTGCACCTTTCCGTCCATTTCTTTGGACCCCAATATTTTTGCTTTTATTTTTGTATCTGACCTGTTCTTTTTACTGTGCTGTAAAGCCTTAAGCTTGGCCTACCGTGCTGAAGATGTCGCTGTTCCGTGTTGAAGCCTGGAACTCGGGGAACTTCAGCTTGTGAAACAAGACTTATCTCTGCAAAATGTCATAGTCCTAGCATCAAGGGGACCCGAGATGGGCGGGAAAGTCTGACCGCCGCAAGTGAATCCCTTATGTCACTGTGCATCGGTGGCCATCGTCTGAAACTGCTTACCTGCGTCAATTACTGTCCTAAGAGGAGCCCTGCATTGAGTTGTGCTGCATTCTCCAACTGGGAGACCTTGCACCAGCATTAGATACTGACCGTAGAGCTGTTCGAACCTGCAACCCCTGGGAATCAAGAGCTGAGGCTGATGGCAGAAAATGAGACCTTGTACCTTCTTCCTTCTACCTGCCAAGTCCTGTGAAGAGTACAGGGGGTGAGTTATAGCAATACTTACCAAAACCCCTTTACTCCCTTTTAAATGTTTGGTAACCTTTAGACACTTTTAGATTACTTTGGCTTTTCACACAAGCACTCCGAAAGTTGGGAATACGTTTGTTAGTTTAACTCATCGCCTGACACTTGGAACTGTTCCCTGGACCCCAGAGACCCTACCTTCATTTTTTCCAGCTTCACAAATCTGTTTGGAACTTTGCTGAACTTTTGGGCACAAGTGTCAAGTACCTGGTCTCTGGGACGTGCAGTCCGTGGTGTTCCGTGGGCCGTCCTCCTTTGACTGGGTTCCAGAGTGGTACATCGCTGGGCAGCTGGAGGAGTGGACACCCTTCCGCCCTGTGGATTGTAACCTCAGGGAAGGTTGGGGATGGGTTTTTCAAGCCGCAGGCTCACTTCCTTGGATTATGTGGCGTGAAGACAGTGCAGACACTGAACCGGTAGGTACTGTAAGGAACTCATGGTAGCAATAGTAAAGGCAAGCACAAGTGATCACAATTCAAGGGTGTTTATTAAACTGTAATTGCAGGGTGGAAAAACACCTAACCCAAACCTAAATCTAAGATGGCAGCAAACTTCGACCATCAAAGGAAAAATACAGCACTCCTTGTGGCGTCTTGTCAAAAAACGAATGCCAGGTCCTTACAACTAATTACAGAAAGAGTGTGGGATAGGGTTTTTAATAAAGAAAGAAGTGTTCACAAATATAAGTCAGGATGGGATTGCCAGGGGTCTCCCTTCCACACGTTTTGAGCACAGGACAAGGTGGATCTCCTGAGCACAGCACACACTCCAGCTTTCCCAGCACAAGCTGACAGTTCTGTTCCAGCTATCTGGTTCTGCAATGGTTAAGTCTCTTTTCAATAAAAAGTCTCTTGACTTTGAGGGCCTGATGTATTCAACAAACAAACAAACAAAGAGTTACTTTCCAAATTAATTTTGGTTGATGACTTTTCAACCCTGGATCTCGGGCGCTGACCCATTTGACAAGGGGGACAATTCACTTCTTGCATTCACGAATCTTACTGTCCTTTCAAACAATTCACTGTGGACATCCCTCAGCTGGTTTCTCTCCCGTCAACACACTGTTCATGGGACTTCAGGCTTTACCCCTTCTTGTTAGCATCCTTCTGCTGGGTTCACTCTTGCCAACCTTAATGTATTTTTAAACAGTTATTCAGGCTTCGCCCCTTTTTGCCAGCATCCCTCTGCCAGGTTCACTTTTGCCAACCTTTGCAACACAATGTTCATGCACTAATTTCACCATGCAGGATTCATCTCCCTTTCTTTCACAATCCTCTGTCGATCAAAGACTTTCGATGGTACAGAGGATTTTATAAGACCCCCCTATTTTATAAGACCCCACCCCTATGACCACTTTGACCTCTTTTCGCCTCTTTCCAAGGCCTTCTGGTTACGGTAATTTCTACCATCAGGTATTCACTCAGAGTTTCCTGCGTGAGCGCCCACGTCATGCCGGACTCCTCTGTTGCTAGTTTTCCCCCTTTTTCATCAATAGTTTCTTTAAACCTTTTAAAGTTCTAACTACTTTTTGTTCAACACAGTTCGGTTTCTTATCAACTCTCCCCTCGACTCACTGGCTATGATGAACTGCTTGGCTTTCTTTCTCTTTGGAGTCAAGGTCGGTACCACAGAGACAAGTATGTCTCCCCAGCATGGTAATCAGCGGAGGAGGGTCTTGTGTACCGTTCACATCAACGGCAACACACGTTGACTATTGTTCGCTGTCTTATGATTCCTTCTGCGCAGGTTTCACAGGCTTTGGTTGGAAAGGGCATGGTTGCTTCTCTCCTTGTCACGCTCTCGGTATGCGGCGTCTTTCTCCTCCTCTTGAACTGCTGTGCTGAGTTCACACTCACGTCGTGCGGTCTGCCTTGCTTGTCCTGTGCTCGCAGGCTCCACCTTTTATCCCTGTGGGGAAAGGAAAAGACCGTCAGGTCTGTGTGGTTTTGATCAATTGCCTGACTTTGACTGACCCTTTAATTGGAATGTGTCAGGTTAACAGCTCGGATATTAGTCTGTTGCTTGTGGTGTGCGAAAGTGTTTGTGTCGGAAAAGAGGGGGGGGGGTGTTTCTAATTGTCCTATATGGTAGGATAGGGAAAAGGTGTTGTGGGGAATTATAACCCTCTTACTGAGAGGGTTAGTAAACTTAAAAGGATCGGTTTGGTAGGTTTTGTGAAATACGTGGGATTGACTGGGATTATTGTTGTGAAAGGAATAGGGGGTATTGGCGGGCCGGTAGTGTTTTCTGATGGTAGACTGGGTGTTCTGGAAAGAATAATCAAAGGGACGTGGAGAAGAACGGTTGAGAGTATCCAGGTTACTAATTGGTTTGCCATATGCAGAGAGGTTGTTGGAGTTTGGCAAAGGAGGTTTATTTGGTGAAAGAGAGGTCGCGTTGGTACAGCCTATAAAAGCTTCAAAGACCTTGATCTTTTCTTCGGTATGATACTGTGTCTCACCTGGGGCATTTTCCCGAACATACCCCAAGGTTCCCCTATCCAGATGATCCTCCCTCACTCGTCCACCCCCAGGGTTGGGATCTGAGAGTGCAAGCCCTTCCCTGGCCACCTGAATAAGGGACTCCCGAGGTCTACTTGGGAGAATACCCTCGGGTTTCTCACAGTACAGAAGATGGTGGTCACGGTCCCCCAGGAGCCAAGCGGGTTTCAAGAGAGATTCCAAAATGGTAGGAATACCCAGCAGGCAGGATCAGGACAAAAGGCAAGAAGAGCTGAGAGGAAGAGGAATAGGCCAGACAATGGACAAGATCAGAAATGGGCAGGAAAAGGCACAAAATGTATCCCCAGGAAGGGTAAGAGGGGACATGAAAACTGGAGAATAAATCGGGTAACAGAGCAGAGCAAAGCACAGCAACAGGGAGCGTTGAGACACACTGAGGGATTTAGGCATCTTCCCTTTATGGTCTATTGTGGCTGGTTGCTATGGGAATGTGTGTCGCCTGCTTCATGGCTCGTTACGGAAGTGCGAGCAGATACGTTAGCTGCTGTGTGTCTGGACCGCACAGAAGCTTGCTGTCGGCCCGGGGGACGATGCCTCAGGAACCGGAGGGAAACACAAGACTGCCGCGTGGGTCAATGCATCAGCATGTGTACAACTGCCAGCCGCCACCAGGTGAGAAGCAGCAACGCTGTGAACGGCGTTTGACAACAAGGGCCCATACATGTTAGGGATGGACTTCTGAAGTTAGAATTGAATCTCTGGGGACTAATAGTGCTAATACTAATCTGTACCTTCCTTTTGAGGGGTTCGATATGTATTTTGCCCTATGTCAGTAATTGTACATATGTATCTAATTTTTAGTATTGAGTGATATTACCTGTTGCTCATTTTCACTGTGTTATTTGGCCATAAGTAAAGACGTATTTTCATACCTGTTTGTCTAAGTGTGTTCCTTGCTCATTGTGGACCCCTTACAAGATCAACATCTCTTTAGACTTATCCTAAACCACTTGCCTGGCTACCTTGAACAGGTTTGGCTACAGCTCCCATAGTTGTCCCTGTCACAATATTAGGTTGGCCTTCTATACATCTGTCCACCAGGCCAGAGTATAGAAAATCAGTCCTTAGAAATTGGCGTTCAGCAGTGGAATGACCCCCTCCACTTAACATTTAGATGTTTAGTGTGTAAGGATCAGTATTGGATACATCAGTGTTTTACACTGGTGGAGTGTCTGGAAAACACTTACACTGTAGACTGATTGTTAACTGCCTTGTAGTTGACAGTCACCTACTATATTTGCTAATGTGGAAACAATTACTTTCACTACTTTGTTCTTCAAAAATGGATCACTTGAAAAAGTTGCGTAGTCATCAATCATCATCATCATATGTTTATTTTGGATATGCACAGAACATTCCATAACAGTGCAAAATACAAAAATACATTTCACTTGTGACACAGTAAAGTACAGCATAAAATATCATTAAAATGGCAACTAAGGAACTCAAAGCCCCGATCATTGATAGTTGTAAGTAATTTCATTTCATAGAACTCTAGTTAGCATTCTTTTCCGCAGATAAAGTGCTGATTTCAGATATGAGAGCAAGGAGCAGCCCACACGTGGTGAGTCCACCTACAATAAGTATATTAGGGCCGACCCCCGACTGATATTGTACAAAACCCAGTTCCTGCAATAAAGGTCGTAAGAGCAAGCCTCTAGCCCTCACATAGGCAGGACAAAAAAGTACCAGATGGGCCAAGTCTTCATAGGGCGCCTCACACATAGGGCAAGACTGGTCGACAAACCCCCCCCCCTCAGACCAGACTGCCACCCCTGCCCGTAGAGGGATGCAGTTAAACTGTGCCCTAGTTATGAGTACGCGATCCACCAGGAACACGGCCTACAACAGATATCTCTGAACACCCGGGGACCTGATTGTCATTAGCCCTCGGTTCTTAGGTTTGGACAATTCCGTGCTTTCTGTTTTCATATTCACAGACTCATAAAGCAGGCAGTCCATAGTTTTATCCCTCCAAGAGAAAGCATACTACAAGGTGGGTACAGATGCATGATATTAATCACCATCAGCTGTTTCTTAATGTGAGACAGCCATGGAACCTTGCCTCCCGAATCCTTGTCATTCAGAGAGATAATCAATTTGTGGGTTAGAATAGCTCCACCATTGCCCCATAACCTAAACCCAGTGCAATACTGGCTGCAAGGAAACCACATCCACAATCGGTTTACAGTCCAATTCCGCATGTAATCCGAAATTTGAAGCCAAAATTGGCAAGCCTAGCAATTTCTTTAAAAAATTGTTCTCCGCTGTCAGAACCGCACTAACATTAGAATAGCCCCACAGTTCCATCCCGAATCTGGCAAAAGGCCACCTTGCTCTTGTATAGTTGCAACAATGGATGAATTGGTCTAGCTCTAAACATAGACATGACACTAGAGACCCCACCCAGTGGCTGCTAAAGCGTACCGCCTGTTTAGTTATGTGGGCGGTGGCACAGAAACTGGCAGAGAATCGAACCCCCAGGTAATTGAAAGAATCAACCCTGGGGATCATACTGCTTCTACAGTGCATATCCCTAAATTTGCCCTTCCGTCTCCCTTTCCAGCAGGCTATCACCGCCGACTTAGCTACATTCACCACTAAGTTTCCCCCCTCCATGAAGTTGGTATAATCAGAGATGAGGGCCTGCAAAGCTCTCTGGCAGCATGCCACCAGAACAGAATCATCTGAATACACAAGGACCGGTAAAGACCGACAACCCATCTTCGAGACATCGGGAGAAGATTTTAGGAGATGGTTATATAGGTCATTTATATAGACAGAAAAGAAGAGGCGCAAGGCGCATCCTTGGCGTGCTCTCAATTCGACAGAGAAGAAACCTGTGCAATGCCCATTAACGCCACTCCTGACGCAAGCCTGCGTGGAGTCATGCAACCTAGCCAGAAGGTTTACCAGGGCCGGGGGGCAGTTCATGGACCTGAGCATGTCCCACAGCTTTGCACGATTCATCTTATCAAATGCCGTGCTCAGATCCATGAATGCCAAATAAATGGACTTCTCCTTCAGATAGAGTGTGCAATCACCAGATAGAGGTTGAGCGCCTGCTCGGCCGTACCCAAGCCCGGCCGAAATCCCAGCTGGCCCGGGGAGAGTACCCGACTGCTCTAAACCCAGTCCTCTAGACGGGCCAAAATGGCGCGTCCGAATATCTTAAAAAGAGAATTCGGGAGTGATTTAGGTCTGTACAAAACAGGGGTGGCCTGGGGCCCCTTTTTATAAATTGGCTGTATTATAGCCGTGGACCATGAGGGCGGTATGGCACCAACCGCACATATTGCATGGAACCCCTGGGGCAATACCGGGGCCCAGAGGTCCGGGGCCATGATAAATAAATCTGCCGGGATATTGTCCGGGCCGGGGTTTGGTTACAGCGTTGGCTGCCTATGGCCCTTTTAATCTCATCCACCGAAAAAACAATACTAGCTTCAGTGCCCTCCACAGCCAGATGCCACAAACTACCCCCAATTGCTAACCTACAGTGCTCAACCCCCCTCCTTATAAGGAAGAGAAATGCTCCAACCAGGCCTTGTCAGGTACATTGCTTATCAGAGTATCCGGTGTATATTTGTAAAAGGGACCCCGCTGGGCGATCTCCCAGAACAATTTGGTGCCATTGTCCCTTGAGGCGCCCACCTGGGTCTCCAATGCTTCCTCCTCAATTGCCCTCCCTTTTTCTAGTAGCCAAAACCTTCTTGTAATGGGACCTAGCACCAGTAATAGATTTTTTGAGACCCCTTCACAGCCCAGAGTGGAGAGAAGATTTCCCCTAGCTCTGGTAAACTCAGAATCAAACCCCCCTCCCGTACCCCCCCTTACTTGTCCAGTTCGTTTGCCAGGGGCAACAGAGAACACCAAGGAAAGCTTGGTCAGCAATGATCCAAACTCCCCAAAGGTAATAACCTTATCCAAATTCCCCGACAGCAGATTCTCCAGTTCGTGTGGGCTTGATTGGATTGCCTTTCTTAATAAATCCTCCTTCTTATCTTCCCTCCATTTGAGCCTATGCCGGGAGGCATCCAAAGACACCTCCAGGGAATACGCCTGGCTCAACATAACGGCCCTTGTTGCCAAGTGGATATCGAGCTTGATGGGGAAATGGTCACTGCAGATGTTATCCACCACACCGAACCCCTTTAGATGATCCCAGTACTCAACTGGGATACAAAAATAATCAATTGTGGAGCTTCCCATTGTGGAGGAAAAAGTGACCGGACCTGGGTTGTCTGCACCAAGTCCCCTATTCACAACACACAGTCCCCATTCATATAGATAATGGGGCATCATAATGGGTGAGGGTATCCCCGCCAACACATCTTCTGTGTCATCATACAATATGTTACCAGGCGCACCCCCCAGTTTTGCATTGAAATCATCCCCCAACACCAAACACACATTACCCCTAGACAACCCAGGGAAGAGCTCCTCCAGAACTGAAGCCAGCACACCCAAACAGTTCTTGCCATGCAGTTTGTGTGGGCTATTATAAAAATTGACCATTAATAGATCTACCTGGCCAGGTCTATGGATCTTGACCACTAATATATATGGCACTGAGGTCTTCAGGACCACCTGCTCGCTCTCCAAGTACAATTTAACCAAAATACATAGACCACCATAGTTTCTACCTCAGTTATTTCTCTCCGGCAGCACAAGGTATGAGACAAAAACCTATTAATCTCGTCCTGAGACCACGTCTCTTGGAACAGGACGACAGCTATATCTCCAAGTGTGGACTCTGTCTCCAAAGAGGCTAGCCTAGATTTAATTCCGGCCACATTCCATGACAGTAATGACATATGCTCGGCTTCCCCCATGGCGCCCACATTAGGAGAGCCCAGAGCAACGCCATGTGCCACCCGCAATGACTGTCTGAGGCCCGCCCCTGGAGGCTGGCATCATTCAATATCGTCCATGTCGACCAGGCAAGCAAATTGATTCTGGGCAAGCATGAGTCAGATGCGCTACCGCCATGACCAGTGGGACCCCTTACTGTGCGACCTGAGCCATATGAGTGCTGAGCTACATGGTTGTCAGTTTTTTCATGAACCAAGGTGCTCTTTTGGGAGAACAAAACCCATGCCCCCCAGTGCAACACTTCCTGCCTCCCTACCATGGGGATAAAAATAATTTAACGAAACCAACCAAGCCCTGCGATTATGGCTGGGGTATCTAGGTTAGACTCAACCATATACTAAGTCACCTGTGTATGTTTAAAGGTCACCACCACACAATTCCCAGCTATCCATTTGGCAGTGGAGCCCACTCATGGCACTCTGCGAGCCATTTGTATCAGACGGGGATCAATAGGGCTACCCCGAATATTTGAATTAACCCACTAGGTTGATTTGTTAATCAGGACCCCACAGTCCTCGTTACACCCAGCTTTCAGTATGGGAACATTCAATATCACTCCCACCAGTGGTAAGGCCTCCGGGAGCAGCTGGAGGGGGTACTGTATTGGGTACACCTTGTCCTGTGCCGGCAAATTACCCCCTCTCGTTGGCTCTTGCTCCCTGCGCGGAGTGCCCATAGGTCTCAATCGAAGGGATTTTAGAAGGGGTCGCTCTAGTATTGAAGGGATTGTGATTGGGGGGCCATGTATTTCTACTGGGATGACTAGGTCTTGAGTTTTAGCATTCTCCATACACCCCCTGGATTAGCAGACTGCCTAGTTCGTAGATTTATGGCTCCTGGGCCAGCCTTCTTCCCAGATAAATAACAGTTCTGATATTGTCTATTCAGGATGCTTAATGCCTCAACATTCTTTCTTAACGACCTTACCTGATCATCTAAAATCAACAATGTGTTCATGATAGCAGTTTTAAAAATCATCATAAAATTCATCAAGGATAACAATAATTTGCTAGTTAGTGCCTCAACGCCCAACCCTTTGGAAAATCCTGGGATCATCTGTCGGCAAGGGAGATATCGGTGTACTCATGAGGTGCACTATCTGGGCCGACCTGGTTGATGTCACCCGCTACAGGGGGCATTGAGACTAGAACTGGGACAACAGCCAAGCCAGACACCGGATTAGGATCACCCAATTGGCACGGACCATCTTTCGCCCGGATTACTGGTCTGGCTGTCTCTGGAGTGCTCGTGTTGGGGACTTGCATAGGGTGGCATGCCTCCCAGTAGCAGTAATTGCCAGCTTGGCCATCCTGATCTGCTCATCCAATCGCCCTGCCACTTTTTGTAAATAAGAATCCAGTGACCCCCCACTGCCCCAGAGGCCTGCAACACCCCAGGTGCTCCCTCTACCAGTACCACTATGTTCTCCAGCGGTGGAGATTTTTCCTTCTCTTTGACTTTCCTATGTTTCTTCTGGCTCTGGGTAGCCATAAGACTTGCGGTTGCTTTGCGTTTGATCATAGTCCCCACCCACAGTAACTCTAGGGATCTGAGTCTCTGTAGCTCCTAGGGTATCGTTAGTTCAGCATAGCCTATGCACTATAAACATTTTGCTAAAAATTGGTTAAAAGCCATTATCAACAGGAACAACCAAATCAACAGTCATTATACAAATATCTAATATATCTAGGAATGTCTGTTCAGTCCATATAAATCCAATAAAAACCCTTAGTAGCAAATCCATACAGAGTTCAGAAAACAAACAATAGTAAGAAATAGTTTAACAAGATGATGATGATCCCAAATGAATTCCAGTAAAATTATTTGTCAGAGGAACGCCCAAATGGCCCACGGGGCTGCCATAGTCCGTCTCCTGCCCCCTGACAAATTAAAGGTTTTATAAGAGAATATTTTTCCGTAATAGGCCAAGTTCGCCGTGCTCGCCCAATCCATGCTCCAAAATGTTGAAGAAAGCTCACAGTAGCCCACGCCACCACACCACACCGCCAACCACGGGAGAGCAACGCTCGCAGCCCGGGGTTTGGCAGCTCTTAGCAGTAGTTAACCTCGGTGGGTGAGTTCCTCTTCCAGGAAGGGACTCAGCGCACCCAACTTTGTAGCTTCAGGGCTCGAGGCACAAGGCTCCTCCTCGCACCGTAAAGCAAAGAATAGCGAGGGCTATCAGTCACAGTAAAATCTCCTTGGTGCAGTATGGCAGACCCCGGATACAGTGAATTAAGTGCTGTTGAGGCTGTGCAGCGTTTAGCAAAATGTACCTCCAAGTTTTTGTTTCAGTTCGTTCCAACCACAACCCCAGTTCGCTCAGCCCTTGCCCCTTGGTCAGCAAGGATCACAGGAAATAGGCATAAGACCGGGAAATAATATCCCTCCTCACCTCACCCCACGCACTGCAGCCCACTTCACTTAGCTGCCACTTTGCGGTGCGCTCCGCGGGACCTGGAGGTTTTATGGATGATACTTTCATACATACAATTACTTTCACTACTTTAAGTTGTTCAAAAGTGGATCACTTGAAAAAGTTGCGTAGTGACATAGGCCTGACAGTCTCTGACAATAAACCTGAAATCACAGTATACATTCTTGATTTTGAGAAGAGTAAGGATGTACCTGCCCTAACTAATGATACTGATAGTGGAGATGGGGCTGGACCCAACAACAGTAATGGAGTTGCTGCCATTGCAGCTACTAATGTTGAGGAGGAGGAGGAGGAAGAGGGTGAATCCTCTGGACTATATTCAGTCACAACCTCGGAGGCTGAGGCAATTGTTGACTTAAAAAAGGAGAAGCTCAGGGTCAAGGAGAAAGAGCTTAAGTTTAACTTGGCTAGGTTAGAATTTGAAAGAATTGAGAGTTAAAATGACAGAGATCACAAGATGGAACTTGCCAAGCTTTAGACTTCACAAGGTTCTTCCAGTGGATCTGGAGATGGTTCTGGGTCCACTTCACATCCAAGATTCCCAAAAGATCTGCTCAATGTGTATAAGGAGATAAATGATATAATTAATTGACTTGTAACTTTTGAGTATGCCTGTGAATTACAAGGAGGGAGTGATGCTGATAGGATTGCATGGTTGCTCATTAGACGGCCCCATTATGGCTACAGTGCCATTATGAAAATATCAAAAGCTGAGAGGCATGATTTTGCAAACCTTAAGGAAACTCTCATCTTTAAGTTTGGGAAGACTCCTACCCAATATCTGAGGAGATTTAGAGAGTACAAGAAAAAGTAATCTATGACTTATGCTACTTTTGTTACAGATTCTTTGAAAAACAGGTGCGGCTAGGTAGAGGGTTATCGGTTAACCACCTTTGAGGGCATGATTCATTTGGTCATGCTTGAGCATATTTTTGCCTCTTGTTCCACAGAGCTTAAGCAGCATTTGGCTGACTCTAAGCTGTTAAATCCTAAAAGGTTAGCCATTGCTGCTGATTTATGGGTCTCATATAGTGTGCCATCCATATATGTATCCAAAAGAGAGGGGGGTCTGGAAAACTCTCTACCAGCACAAACACAGCCCATTGACTTGTTATTGGGTGGGTGGCCCCTGGGAGTTTCTCAACCAAGTCTTTAGCTCACTGTTCTTTTCACAGAGAACAAATGTCCCCGCATATCAGTCTTTGTCCTGCCCAGGGGCAGTCTAGCACCGAAATGCTAGGCAATTCTCCCCTGAACAAGAGTACCACAGCAACCCCATACACGTGTTTCAGCCTAGTTGGGCATCATCAGTGAGGTGAAGCTGTGCCTCTCTGAGCAGTGAGCAAGAGGTCCATGTCTGGATTCCCCTGGTAACTGAGGGTGAGACCCAAAGATACTTGGTATGCAAAACAGAGGGGGGTCTGGAAACTCTCTACCAGCACGAACACAGCCCATTGACTTGTTCTTGGGTGGGTGGCCCCTGGGAGAGTCTCAACCAAGTCTTTAGCTCACTGTTCTTTTCACAGAGAAGAAATGTCCCCGCATATCAGTCTTTGTCCTGCCCAGGGGCAGTCCAGCACCGAAATGCTAGGCAATTCTCCCCTGAACAAGAGTACCACAGCAACCCCATACACGTGTTTCAGCCTGGTTGGGCATCATCAGTGAGGTGAAGCTGTGCCTCTCTAACAGGCCAAGTTCGCTGGGCTCACCCAATCCACGCTCCAAAATGGCAAAGAAAGCCCACAGTAGCCCACGCCACCACGCCAACAATGGGAGCCTGCAATTGGTCGGACCCACAGGAGAGCCCTTTTTTAAAACTGTTTTTATTGATTTTCACTTAAATGAAGCACACAAACAGAACAACATAATCTTTCCCCCCCAGCACGCACCATCCCCGCCCCCCGCCCTACCCCCCAGAGGCTCTCTTCTGATTCCATATTGTGTTCTACAAGTGGTCACAAAATGACCAAAATCCATATTTAGTGGGGGCACCATTGAAGCATATAGTCACTTTGGAGGTATCCCAGCACATCTCCCCAGTTGCGTTTAAAAGAGGCTTGGTCTCTTTCGGCCATATGAGTAGCCCATTCCAGAGCTATAAAATTCCATACTTTCTGTAGCCAGTCTAAGTTTTTAGGGCCCTACCCTTGTTTCCATTTATGGATGATTACCAGCCATGCAGCTATAAGTAATATCATGAAACTTTGTAACAGTTTTTTGGTGAGTGTTTTCTTCTTTGGGTCCCACATTCCACACAGCCAAATCCCCAGATCATTAGGTCCGATATGCAAGAATGTCTTTCCTATGTGTTCTTGTACCTCTTCCCAGAACGGTCTTATTATTGGGCAGTCCCACCAGATATGTTTCCAATCTCCTTTCCCCCCCACATCCCCTCCAACAGAGAGATGATGTAGTCGAGTACATGCGGTGCAATCGTTCCCAAGTATAGCGCCATTGAAACATTATTCTGTACCCCATTTCCCTGGTTTGTATGGAACGGGTGAATCTGGATATTGCTCTCCAAAGATAATCCCAGGGTTCCTGCGATGTGGTATTGTTTTTTCCACTTAACTTTTTATTAAAATTTAAGTGAGACAAAACTCATGACAACTTATGATTAACACCCTGCCCTCCTCCACCCTCTTTCCCCCCCTCCCCTACCTGGTCCTGCACCCTCTGGCTTCTCACTCTTAGAGACTTCTTTTCGGTGAGCCTTCGTCTCTTCTCCTTTCTTGTCCGTAGGCCTCCGATGGGCCCTGTCTTTGATCCTTGCCTTTCCTTGCCCGGTCATGATGTGGTCTGATTCTTCATATCAAGCCCAGAAGCCGTACCCTTTTTGGGCACCAAGCTCCCTTGGCATCCTGCATGAGGAAATTCATCACGAGGTCCCAATCCATGCAGAATTTCTGATGGTCTCCCAAGAGCGAGTAGGAGACCAACTCCATAGTTACAAACTCATTTTTATGATGCATGTGCTTGTACAGCAAATCATGTGTACTTTACGTTGCACATGCCTGTATGTATAGTGTTATGTATCTAATGTATCTATGTATCTAATTTACATTAGACATGTGCTTGTAATTATTGTTTTGCACGTGCGTATGGTGGATGAATAAGTGCTCAAGTTCAATTAGTTGCCATTGAAGTTTATGTAAAATATAACAACTGGTAAGTGTTCTAAAAGAGGTTGCATGTATATATTACATTCAAGGAAAAAACATTTGCTGCATGGACGTTAAGGTGAGCAATAATTTGTAGCAAAACCTTTGAAATTCAAGGAACAACCTTCAGCTGCAGGGATGTTAAGGTGAGAACGTAATGCAACAAAACCTTGGAAATTCAGCTAAAGCCACCTTAACATCGAGCCCCCTCTTGCACAAACTATGACCACAATGATGACATCACAGATCACATCACTGATGACATCACTAATTACATGTTGTATGGGAACACTGATGACATTACAAATCACAACACTGATGCCATCACTGGTTACAACACTAATTGCATTGTATATAACTGATTACATCAATAAGTTAGCTCATGAAAACTTTGATTACCTTAATAACAATTTAGGCCATGTACTTACCCATGACAAAGGCTGGGGTCACTGGCCAGCACCAAAGGCCATAGCCAGTGGTCGGTTAGTGTTCACGAAAATACCAATGTGCATGGTTAAAAGCCATGCCTAGTAGCCTGTCACTGTTTTAAAATATACAGTGGGCAACGTTGAAAGCTGTAGTCAGTGGCCATTGCTAAAGGCCATAGCTAGTGCCCATTAATATGTCAGAATATACAATCGACACAGCCAAAGGCCGTGGCCACTGGCTAGTGTTCTGTTGAAAACCATGGCTAGCGGCTGGTTAGTGTATATAATGTACAGTGGGCACTGTTGAAGGCCATAGCTAGTGGCTGGTTGTGTTGCGTAATACACTGTGGGCACGGCCGAAAGGCCATCGCTTGTTGCCTTGTATTATTTTAAAGTTTACAGTGGACATGGCCAAAAGGTGTACAAACTGCTCAAGGTCAAAGGCCATGGCTAGTGGCCCATTTATATGTTATAATATATAGTGGGCACAGTCCAAAGATGATGGCACTGGGCAGTATTGTGCTAAAGTCCATGGCTAGTGCCTGTTCAGTGTATATAATATACAGTGGACACTGTTGAAAGCTGCACCCACTGGTAAAGCCCAAAATCTATGGTTGTTAGCTTGTGGCGGTCGCCGCCCTATACTTAAGGTGAGTCGGAGACACATAGGAACCCCTCAGAATTCTATTGTTAATAACTTTTGATTTGAGTAACGATTTGGCCGAAATTACTAAAGTGATTAAAAGTCTGAGGACCCCCCCCCCCCAAGACTGCCAAGTTTCATAAAGATTTGTTAAAAGGGGGCGCTGTTGCGCAGCTAAGAGATGGCTGCCTGATTGTGAGGCTCCGTCCCGGCCCACATCCTAAACAAATAAACATCCTGAACGGTGCTACTTTTTTAAACAGAAAAAAGAAAAATCAAAGTCGGAAGGCTTGGTGCAGGCATTGTCTTACTCGAAGCCTCCCTGGATTTGTGGCGACCGAGAATTTCTGGTTGGTAGGCGGCCTGGAGAAACGGGGAGCTCGGCCCACGCTGAACTTCCATGTAGCGAGACGCCCTGCTGAGCAAAGAGTGCGGCTCCATAGGCCGAAGTGTGGGAGGAGCTACCAGCGGCATACCGCGGCACAGTCTTGATTCACCCTCCTTGATGCCGTACCGCTGAGGTTGCTGGCACCGGCAAGGTCTGGAGAAGTCGGAGGAGTGGACCGGACACCCGTCCGATGATGGCACACACATCCTATCCCCCCTACGTGGGACTAGCACCCGACTGTGACCGTTTCTGTGGGTGGCTCTTGCCCACCTCAATGATAACCGTGGCTCCTGCGGTGTGCAACTCAGCCCTTACAGTGTGACCGGAACAACGGGCCGTGCGCTGCCCATGTGAGTGCCATGCGGACATAGGAGGTGAGGGTGGAGGAGCGACGCTGTGACTGCTCCCTGCTGCGGGCATAACATGGCACATCGGCACTCTGGGGTACAGCTGCGGGTAAAGCCTGCTACAACCTTGTACCACCCAACTGATCCTAATATAGCTGATCGGTACCCTTGGAAGCCCGATCGGGGCTGGGTGCTGATGACATTGGACACAGCTGAGACCACAGAAGGTGTGTGGTATGCCAATAATCCCTGGGCCACTTGAACGGAGGGGCCGGCTGACCTGCTCTATATAATCGTGTGAGTGCAGGCAAACCCCTATCCTTGATTGTCCACACGGCACTTGGGTGCTGATACTCCCCTGCGTGGGGAGGTGCATTCGAGGCAGTCCCTGCTGGGTGACAGACTCCTGAACAACCAAAAACCTGAACCACAGCCTGGGTCATTTTGCCGGTGGTGCTGAAAACAAGGCCGAGTGGGGCAGGTGAGGTGGATGATCTTGCTGGATGCTCCCAGCTCACGGATCTGGGTTCTAGTACGCGGGAGGCTACAGTCCATTCTATTTCGTACGGAGTGAAGCGAGTGGGACACGTGCAAATTGAGGTGGCGCTAGACCTCCACATGGACTGAAGGTGCAGTGTTACGCCAGTACATATCTAATATATACATATCTGACCAGCAGGACTTGCTTCCATAAGGAGTAGTCACAAGATCTGCATAGTTGTATACATTTGCAGGGAGCTGTGGACTGCCCATCACCGGCCCTTAAAATCCTAATATTGTGGCAGACCCAAACGAGACACGCTGCGTGGAACAATATGGCCACGTGGTGCGGATCTTCAGTCCAGAGGTATCTACACTCCATCTTGATTTTTAAAGTGTTCACCGAATAAGGCACGCACGACGATCATTGGCTCTAGGGGGCAAGCCATCATCATACAGATGACATTCTTCAGCTCTGAGGCCTTGTTCAACAGCGGCGATACACTGCCCTAAGTGAAGAGTGGGAAAGTCAGATCCATATCCGGCCCCAGTATTTTGAATCACAGATGAGATGATAGTGTTCCAGCCGTTGCTACACTATCACCAATGAGCCAAGAAGGGGTGTCTCTCCAGAATCTATACCTGATAGCAAGGGGCAGAGCCGGCCAACTGCAAGACTTTACATAGACTATATCCTTGGGGAACTACCGAGAAGACCTGACTGGTCGGAATAGGTCATCCTCTTTACAACTTATTGACAATGACAAAAGGTGCAGGTGGCAAGAAGAAAGGCCCCATGGATTCTTTCACCAATTTCCAAACCCCAGTGGCGAATCCGGCGGCGCCCTTTGCTGGTGATACTTCATCAACCGGGAATACTAGAGAAGACCACTTACTAACAACTGTACAATCTGGCTTTTTATCTGTGAACGTCAAACTTGATGACATAGTAGCTACAATTGGATCGCTTAAAGCAAAACTGAAGAAGGAGAGCGCTTGGATAAGAGAAACCAAAGCCAAAATAAGCATGACTGAGGACAAGTTCGATTAACATGACCGAGACATAACGCACTTAAAGGTGGAGCTGTCCAAGATAAGGGGCAAATGTGATGATTTGGAGTCGAGATCCAGGAGGAACAATGTACAAATTGTCAGAGTCCCAGAATCCGCATGCAAAGGCCAAATGCACATTTTTGTTGAAACACTTCTGAAGTCCCTGTTTGCTATAGCTTCTTTTTCTGACCAATTTATGGTGGAACGAGCACATCGTACCCTCGCCTGACACCCAAAACAGGGACCCCCCCAGCACCATAATTGCGACGCTTCTAAATTACAAAGACAGAGACTTGATCCTTAGAATGTCCAGAGAAATGGGGACATTGGGATATGAAGAAAGCAACATTCACATATATCCAGACTTTGCTGCAGGGGTACAGGCCCATAGGAGGTCATATGATCAAGTGAAGAGACAATTTAGACTGTGTCGGATTCTGTATGCCTTGATTTTCCCAGCGAAACTGCGGATTCAGCAAGGTGGCAGGGCGCATTTAAAAGAAATCATACCGAAGCTATGAACTATGTTGAATCTTCTATTCCAATTCCGGCCCGGAGCCGAGATGTAGACCAGAACAGAAGCCCGAGGCCTGACGATGGTACGAGAGATCCTGCAGATCGAACTGTGTAAACTGTTATATGCTTTATTCTTTGCAAGATAAGCCAGAGCGATTGGGTAGCACCAATATATTTGAGTTAGAATTGGCTGGGAGGTGGCGTGCGGTTGTGGCTGGCATGGTTGCTGCAACATACCCTCCTCGTGAAAGTTACAAGAGTTACGGGGGGTACATCATGTTAATGTTAAAGGATATTTGTACCGTGCACTATCACCACTGGAGTGGTCCCCTGGCGCTCTAGCGGCTCTGAAAAAGGGAGGGGCGGGGTGAGTTAGTGGGAATGAGCTGGAGAAGTGCAAGATAGCAGTGATGTGCTGTTGGCAGCCTCAGCCCGGTGGGTCCGTTGGCTGGGCTTGGGGTGTTTTACGGTCGGTAGTCGTCGTGTGCTGTTGTGCAAGTCTATGTGCGGTTTGTTTTGTTGTTGCAGTGTAGTGAAGTTTGTGCGGTTTGCTGCGTTAAGGCTTGTGGTTGTGTTTGGTTCGAGTTTGAGAGGTGTATGCAGGAGAGTCATATCAGTCATTGAATTGCTTTTCTATCTAGATGTGGCACATGGAAGGCTAAAGAATTCCCTCTATGTGTGCGAATGCTAACATTTATAATTCTATCCAGATGCAACGCAGGCTAGGTTGAGGATTCCATCTAAGTGAGGCACATGCTAACATTCACAATTCCAGCTAGATGTGGCGCATTCTAGGCTAAAGAATTCCCTCTATGTGTGCACATGCTAACATTTACAATTCTATCCAGATGCGACGCAGGCTAGGTCGAGGATTCCAACTAAGTGAGGTACATGCTAACATTCACAATTCCTTTTTTTTAAAACTTTGGTTTTATTGACATTTTCTTAAACAAACAATAGGGCACTATGCATATTCAAATGATGACCAGATGACAGGCCCTATGGCCCCCACCCCTCCCACCCCCCCAATGCGACCCCTCCCCCCCCCAACAACTTAGTCCCCATCGATCCCCCTTATTGGGGAGTTGCGTTGCAAGCTCTGTTAGTCCGGAGCTTGGGAATGAGCGTGAGCATTGACTTCCTGTATGGCTATATTTTGTCTGCCGTTTCCTGGGCCGCGGGCGCCCAATCCATCCCTGTGTCCCCCCAGAGGATCAGTGGACATCCCATCCCCAAGTCTGTTGCACCCCGTACCAATTTGCTTGAAATGAGGCAGAGTCCTTGTTCACCATTGCCGTTAATTTGTCCATCAAATACATATTTCTAACCTTCTGTAACCAGTCCTCCTTCGAGGGGGTCTCTGGGCTCTTCCACTTCTGGGCCAGGGCAACCCTCCCCGCCCGCAACATTGTTTCCCACATTTTAGGGTACCTCAGTATGTCCGTGTCCTCCGGGGGGAGGCCCAACAACATGGTCAGAGGATTCTGGGGGAGTAATTCTTCAGAGACTTCAGCGATCCAGCCCCTTACCTTCTCCCAATATGCCTGTACTTTTGGGCAGTGCTACCACATGTGTGCCCTCGATCCAGCCTGGTCACAACCCCTTGGGCATGTGGGGGACACTCCCGGGAACATTTTCGACAACTTTGCGGGGTCTCTGTGCCATCCCTGAAGGATCTTGAAGTTGTGTTCCATGTCCGCAGTAAATAAGTTCCCATGGAAAGCTATTTTGAATATCCTGGACCATGCGTCCTCTGAAATCTCTTCCCCTGCCAAGTCGTTCCAAAAAGAACGGAAACGCTTCCTCTCCCCCAAGTTAACAGTGTTCAGGATTTTATACATCCCTGATGCCGCCCTCTTCCTAGAGGACGCTGTGTCAAGTAGCTTTTCAAAGGGGGTCAGCTGTCTCCTCAAATCTTGGCCCCATGCCTGGTCACATAGGATACCCTTCAAACGGAGGTATTCAAATATGGAGAGTGACCCCTGTCCGAGAGCTTCCCTCAATTCTTCGTATGGTAAGAATTCCCCTCCTTAAACATCTGCCCCGCCTACTCCATCCCCGAGTCGGACCAAGACTGTGTGCAACGGAATCCCCTACTTCCCAGTTTGAGGGGGTGGCCACTAGTGAGGACATTGGTGACGGCCATGACGTTAAGTATGCCGTCTGGGGGCCCTCCCGCCAGATCGCCCAGAGAACTCCCAGTGTAGGGTGGGACTTTAATCTATTCGGAATGAACTTGCGTGGGGCCCATATGAGGTCTTGAACATTTAGTGGGTGGGCATCCATGACTTCCAGGTATGACCAGTATGTGCCCAAACCCTCTTTCATGTGCTCCATGAGGATGCGCAACTGGGCAGCGCGATAATGCAGTTGGAAGTCCGGCAGCCCAAACCCTTCCTCCTCCCTAGGTAAAGTCAGGACAGCCTTTACGTTCCTCGGGGTCCTACCCTGCCAAATAAACTCCCGGACCACATTTTGAAGGACCCTGAAGGTTTGGTCGGGGACGAAAGTGCGGAGAGAGGTAAAGAGGTACAATAACCGCAGGAGTATGTTCATCTTTACTGCCGTCATGCGGCCATACCAGGACAGAATCATTGAGCCCCATCTCCTTAGGTCTGCTGTGATCCCTGCCATGACGGGGTCGTAATTCATGGGGGCGAGGTTGGACAGGTCCTTGGGGAGGAGGATACCCAGGTATCGGATATAGACCTTCCCCACTATTATCCCTTCCAGCTTGTCTAGGGAGTCTAAGCCCGGGTCACGTATTCTCATGGGGAGCAGGACTGATTTAGATGCGTTAATCTTAAGCCCCGAGAAGCGCCCGAATGTGGCCATCAGGGACAGGAGGGGGGGAAGCGAGGACCACGGGTCCACCAGGTAGGCCAGGATATCATCCGCAAACAGAGATAGCTTAAATTCCACATCACCTCTCCTAATCCCCTTGATATCTCTATGAGCTCTGACTGCGATGGCCAGGGGTTCCATTGTAAGGACGTAAATTAGGGTGGAAAGTGGACATCCCCGCCTGGTTCCCTGCGAGAGGGAGAACGGATCGGATAGCCTGCCGTTCACTTGAACCCTGGCCCTCGGGCCCTGTATAGCGCAGCCACCCAGTCCCGGATATGTGCCCCAAAGCCCATTCTCTGGAGGGTGAGTTCCATGAATTTCCATTCGACCCTGTCGAACGCCTTTTCCGAGTCCAGGGACAGGACGCTCGCATCAAGTTCCGACGCCTGGGCATGGTGAAACAAATCTATGGTTTTCCGGATGTTATCCGAGCCTTGTTGACCCCCTATGAACCTCACCTGGTCTCCGTGGACCAGTTTCGGCAAGATACCCTCCATCCGCCTCCCAGTCACCTTAGCCAGGATCTTTACGTCAATATTCAACAAAGATATCGGGCGGTAGGAGGCACACTCCGAGGGGTCCCTTCCTTCTTTAGGGAGCACCATTATAATTGCCTCCATCATGGAGTCCGGGAGAGACCCCCCCTCCAACACTGCGTTGAACACCTTAACCAAATGTGGGGCCAGGGTAGAACAAAACCTTTTATAGAAGAAGACTGTGTAGCCGTCCTCTCCTGGGGAAGTGCCCACCTTCATTCCGCTGATCACTCGCACCACCTCATCCTCGGTCACCGGGCCCTCCAACCCCCCGCCACCTCCCTGGTCAGGGCTGGAATCTGTATAGAGTCCAGGAACCCCTCGATCTCCTCCTCGTCCCGGTTATATTCAGACGAATATAATTTTTCATAGTATCGGCGGAAAGCCTCCCCTATATGGGATGTGTCATGGCCCAACTCCCCCACCTCGTTCTTTACTGCTCTCACCATTTTACTTCTCTGTACCTCCCTCAGTTTCCAGACCAGAATCCTGTCCGCCCTGTCCCCTTTCTCATAATACCTCTGCTTAACCAGTTGGAGACTTCTCTCAGTTTTGTGGAGGAGGAGATCCTTCAACCGGAGCCTATAATCGTCCAGGGCGGCTACCTGGTCGCGGTCTAAGGGCTCCATAGGGGGGCCCCCCGGCTGGAGTTGGGCGATTTTCTCCCTCAGGTACCTTTCCTGGGCTGTCCTTTCCCTTTTTTCCCGGGCTCCCATTTTGATCAGGACTCCCCGCAGGTTGGCCTTGAAGGCGTCCCAAAGGGTGTGTAAACCCACCTCCCCATTGTCATTGAGCTCAAAGAATTCAGTGATGGCTTCGAGCACCTCCTGTGCGAGGACCTCGTCCTTCAGCAGAAAGTCATTACACTTCCATCTCCTCCTGCGGTCGCTTAGCCCTTCCCTATCTATAGTAACTCTGGCCAGGTCGTGGTCCGACCAGGGGACTGGGTCAACCCTATGACCAGTTATGAATGGGTACAGGGACTCGTCCACCAAGATGTAGTCTATTCTGGAAAACGACATGTGGATCGCTGAGTAGTATGTGCAGGAGGGGGCATCGGTTCTGGGGGTAGGGACCGTGTCCACCAGGCCCAGTTCCGAGTTGACCCTTTGGAAGGTCCGAGCCATGATCTCATCTGCAGCCCTGGGGGTCTGGGGGCCTGCTTGTTTCCTGTCCCGGGTTGGGTCCAGGATCATATTAAAAAATCCCCGCCCACCACCACCGTGCCGTGAACAAAGAACTTGAGTTTATCCCTCATCTCCTCCCAGAACTGAGCTTGGCCTTCGTTTGGGCCGTAGATGGCGGCCAGGGTGAGTGGGGCCCCCTGCAGGGATCCCCGAACTAGCAAATAGCGGCCCCCGGGTCCTTCAATATGGCTTCTTTTTCAAAGTTAACATTCCTCGCTAACAAGATGGCCACCCTTCATTTCTTTCCCTTGTGGGAAGCACTGAAGACCTCCCCAATCCCTCCACCCCGCAATTTGGGTTCCTTCCCCCGAGGCCAGTGGGTCTCCTGCAAGAAGAGAAGGTCGAGATTGGCCCTCCTAAACTCCCTACTAACCAGGGATCTTTTTGTGGGGGAGTTTAAGCCCCGTACATTGAGGGAACCCACACCCAGCGCAGGCAGACTCTCAGCCATAATCCAGGTATCCCTCCCTCACATTGCTCTTCCCTGCATGCTCCTTTAGTTTTGCTTTGTATTCCCCTTCTCCCCCCGCCCCTCCCCCCCCGGGTGGGCATGAAACAAAATCCCAACTGCCCCCCTTTCCCAAGTCCAAACTGAACAAACCCAACTTTCGTGTTCACCCCCTCCCCGCCATCCAGCCAATTGGTTCTGCCAACACTGGCTTTTGGCCGAACCACCAGCCTGCCCCCCGCAGCCAGGCTAATCACATTAGAAGCTGTTCAGCTTGAGCCCCCCATACCTCCCCACAGCTGCGTTCCATCTTTGAACCCCGTGTACTTGCTGTTTGTGGGAACGCTGATAATGGTAGAGCCTCCGAGTCCACATAAGGCCATTTAGGTCTTGACGGGTAAACCCCGTTCTCAGTCTTCGGAGTCGTTCCGTTCCCCCTCCTTCACTGGTGATGGAGTGTTCATTTTCCTGAATTTCCACGCACCGGTTCTCCTTCTCCTGTCTCCCGACGGGCCGGGACCACCGGGTCTGTCCCTCACTGGCCCCGAAGGACCCCTCCGGGGGTTCGTGTCCACCACATACTCCTGAATCGCACCACGTATGTCCTCTTCCGTGATCAAGGTCGAGACGTTGGCCCATGTATTCAAAGGTCAAGGAGAAGGGGTAGCCCCATCTATAGCGTACCCCTTTTTCTTTTAGCAACTGCGTGAGGGGACGGCACATTCTCCGCTTGGCCAGCGTGTAGGCGGAGAGGTCCTGGTATATTGATATTGAGACCTGGGCATTGTTGTAGGTGATTTCTCGGGCCTTCCTGGCCTCCTCCAGCACTTTTGTCTTTTCAGAGTAGTAGTGGAACTGGACCAAGATCGACCGGGGTCCCCCCACTCTGCCCCCCCCCTGTGCACTCTGTCGAATGTGAGCTCCATAGTCATCTCCTCCGCAAACAGGAGGGTAATGATGTCCTGCACCGCTCCAGTGACGTCCCTCTCCGTTTCCCCCTCCATTTCGGGCACCCCAAAGATTCTGAGGTTGTTCCTCCTCTCCCTGTTTTCGAAATCGTCCATCTGGCGGGCTCTCTCCTCGTCCCTCTTTTCCAGGGCCTCTTGTCTCATGTTTAATTGTATATCATGGGGTGCCGAGGCCGATTGATTAGTCTCGACCTGAAGCAGTCTGTCTTCAATCTTGTCCACCCTTTGGTCCATTTTTTCAAACTTCTGTGCAATGTCGGAACGCATGTCCCTGATTTCGGTAAAATCGAGGCGAAGCCCCTTTCCATGGCCGAAGAGGAAGGAGACGTGTCTTCCGACTGGGCCATGGTTCTTTTCAGACTCGTACCTTTGTTGCCCTTTTCGCCCTCCTGGAAGCGATATCCCTGCAAGGACTCCCTCCAGCTCATCAGGTGCCTCCCCGTGGTCCGCGGTCCAGACCTCAGTGTCCCTGGTGGGGGGAGGGGAGCCCCCTCGGATCAGAGTATGTCTGTCTTCCTGGGGTGACCAGGAGGGGGGCGTCTGGGGAGGGAGAGCCGAGGCCAAGCGACTTCTCACTGGGGCGGACTGACCCCGGGCAGCCTCCAACAGGGGTTGTTGTATTTCGCGGGGGGCGGGCACACGCCCCACTGTCACCTGGCGGGGGCCTCACACCCTGTCCCAACTCGTCGCGGGAGACCGGGGCCTTCTCTGGACACCCCTTGGAGGGACGCCCGGAACCTGGGAGCACGTATGGCCAGGTCCGTGGGCCTTTCTAAGTTTGCAGGGGGGAAGGGTGCCACTGCTCCTGCACCTGCCCTGTAGAAGCTTGACAGTTTGTCCGTACCTTGTTCCCCGAGGGGGGAGAGGGGGGAACCTCCGGGCAGGCACACGCCCCACCTTCGACAGATAGGTGAGAGGAGGGTCCCTTACCTCGACCCGCTCTCCCGCGGGGAGCGGATCCTGGACCTCCTGTGGTCCCGCCGCCCCGTCCTCCAGAGGGCTGTGGCAGCCCGCATTAGAAATTCCTGGAGGGGGGATTCTCCGTTCCCCGGCCCGCCCCGTTGGGTCCGCTCTGTCTACGTGACCCGGGGGGAGGGCAACGGGCTCTGGAGACTCCTTCTCGGGCCCCCGGCTGCCGAGTGTATCCCTGCTGTCCGCTGCGCAGGGGATCCCGGCGTGCTGTCCTCTGGGCCGGGAGGTGGGACGAAGGGCGGAGGGAGCCCGTCTCCAGGTCCTCGGCGACGTCTCCGATCCCCGTCCAGGCCGTTTCCTCAGGCCGGAGAAGGGGGCGAGTCGCGGGGAAGGGTCGGGCCGCGCGACCGCATGAATGCGGGGGGGGCTCGTCCTTCCTCTGGCTCTGCGGCCGCACAGGCCACGCTCTGCTTTCCGCCCGGGAATCCCGGGTCCTGATCTCCGGATCCCCAGGGACCCCGGACTCCGCTCATTCGCTCGGGGGGTGCCCAGGGGGACACCAAGCGACTTCGCTGAGGTGGGCCTGCCAGGGGGCCTGGGGGGGCTCAATCCCCTATAAATGCCCGGTTATGGCGGGAGCTGTGCACTCAGGCAGCCATTGCCTGTGCACCCCCTGGTGGCCTCTAACATTCACAATTCCATCTAGATGTGGCGCATGCTAGGCTAAAGAGTTCCCTCTATGTGTGCACATGCCAACATTTACAAATCTATCCAGATGCGACGCAGGCTAGGTTTAGGATTCCAACTAAGTGTGGCACATGCTAACATTCACAATTCCATCTAGATGTGGCGCATGTTAGGCTGAAGAATTCCCTCTATGTGTGCACATGATAACATTTACAAATCTATCCAGATGCGACGCAGGCTAAGTTGAGGTTTCCAACTAAGTGTGGCACGTGCTAACATTCACAATTCCATCTAGATGTGGCGCATGCTAGGCTAAAGAGTTCCATCTATGTATGAACATGCTAACATTTACAAATCTATCCAGATGCGACGCAGGCTAGGTTGAGGATTCCAACTAAGTGTGGCACATGCTAACATTCACAATTCCACGTAGATGTGGCGCGTGCTAGGCTGAAGAATTCCCTCTATGTGTGCACATGCTAACATTTACAAATCTATCCAGATGCGATGCAGGCTAGGTTGAAGATTCCAACTAAGTGTGGCACATGTTAACATTCACAATTCCATCTAGATGTGGCGCAGTCTAGGTTGAGGATTCCAACTAAGTGTGGCACATGCTACGGTGTTCACAATTCCATCTAGATGTGGCACATGCCAACGATTATTACACCTGTCTAAGGTGACAGAGGCTGATCTTGACCGTTCTCTATAGGTAGTTAACATTGTTTGGGGTTGATAGTGCGGATGGGGGGATGGGTCCAGACATCACCCAGTCTAAACTTAAGCCTGAATCAGAAGCTGATTGGTCTGGGTTGGTAATCGGGAGTTGTGGCGTGAACAGCTTCCCCAGTAAGGTTGTTGATAAGTTTTGGGGGTGGGAAGGGAGGCAGGAAAAGACGGGGTGGGAAGGGAGAGTTAAAAGTTTTGAAAATAATGGTCATGTTGCAAAGAAATTTATGAACGATAAATGTGCACACATTACATTGGTTGATAAAGTTTATTGTAAATCCCAACTGACAGGCCGATTCATGGAATAATTAGCGCGGCGCAAGTGGGCAAAAACGTGCGATTCGCAGTGGAATAGCGAAAATCGCAGTGCAAGTGCGAAAATCGCACGAAAAGCAGCGCACGTCGATTCATGGAAGGCCGTGCGCGAGAAAACCAGCGGATGTGCGATAAAAAAGTGCGCGGCGCACGTTGGCGCACAGGCCATCTAACAGCGTGCGCCAGGTCACAGCGAAAATCGCACAGGCCACAGCGAAATTCGCACATAGCGCGGCGCACGCAACAAAAGTAGGCGGAACACGGGCGTAACACTCGGAATGGGGAACAACTTGCCAAAACGTGGGCGTCACGGGGGAAGTACAGGGCACAAGTGCGCGGAACGCCCACACGCTCGCCTACAACACGTATTCATGGAATAGAATAGGGGAAAAAAGCGCACGCTCAAACCAGCGCACAGGCACAAACACGACCGCCACAAGAAAGCAGGCGGTAGCGTCTCTGCGGCTGTAAGAAATGTGCGCCAAAAGGTGCGCCAACAAATAGCACCTATATACTGCCATGATGAATGTTCCATACTGTGGCCCTCCAGGAAAAATGACGTGCAAAGGGGTACCCACAAACACGGACACCCGCTGACAAAAAATACGTGTGCGTGTATACCGGGGTGCGCGGGAAGTCTCACACGCGATTTCAGCAGGGTACGTGCATCACAGGGGTTCGCGTGAAGTCATTCACGCGATCGGGCCTGGGGGAGCGGGCTACGTGTATTTCAGGGGTTTGCGTGAAGTTTCTCACGCGATCGGGCCTGGGGGAGCGTGCTACGTGTATTTCAGGGGTTTGTGTGAAGTTTCACACGCGATCGGGCCTGGGGGAGCGGGCTACGTGTATTACAGGGGTTTGCGTGAAGTTCCTCACGCGATCGGGCCTGGGGGAGCGGGCTGCGTGTATTCCAGGGGTGCGTGAGAAGTTCCACAGGCGAATAGCCTGGGCGCGTGTATTTCAGGGGTGCGCGGGAAGTTCCACACACGAATAGCCTGGGCGCCTGTATTTGAGGGGTGCGCGGGAAGTTCCACACGCAAATAGCCTGGGCGTGTGTATTTCAGGGGTGCGCGGGAAGTTCCACACGCGAATAGCCTGGGCGCCTGTATTTGAGGGGTGCGCGGGAAGTTCCACACGCAAATAGCCTGGGCGCGTGTATTTCAGGGGTGCGCGGGAAGTTCCACACGCGAATAGCCTGGGCGCGTGTATTTCAGGGGTGCGCGTGAAGTTTCTCACGCGATCGGGCCTGGGTGAGCGTGCTACGTGTATTTCAGGGGTTCGCGTGAAGTTTCTCACGCGATCGGGCCTGGGTGAGCGTGCTACGTGTATTTCAGGGGTTCGCGTGAACTTTCACACGCGATCGGGCCTGGGGGAGCGGGCTACGTGTATTTCAGGGGTGCGCGGGAAGTTCCACACGCGAATAGCCTGTGCGCGTGTATTTCAGGGGTGCGCGGGAAGTTTTACATGCGAATAGCCTGGGCGCGTGTATTTCAGGGGTGCGCGGGAAGTTCCACACGCGAATAGCCTGTGCGCGTGTATTTCAGGGGTGTGCGGGAAGTTTTACACGCGATTTCTGCACGGTACGTGTATTTCATGGGTGCCGGGGAGTCCCACATGTGATTTGACAGTGTGGGTCCTCCCAGGTGTACCCTGTACACCCTCCACGGCCCCTGCAGACAGCCCACACCACAGGGGACTACCCTGCATCCCTGGTCATGTCCCGCAGGCAGCCCACCCAACATGGGCATGCCCCCCAGCAAAGGCACATGTCTCCTTGAACTAATGAACACCAACTCATGTCCCCTTGCACCCCCACCCCCCAGCACTGTGGGGCACCTGCCAGCAGGCCCCCACCCATGTCCAACTCATGTCCCCCACCACCCCCACCCCCCAGCACTGTGGGGCACCTGCCAGCAGGCCCCCACCCATGTCCAACTCATGTCTCCCACCACCCCCACCCCCCAGCCACCAGGGTCACCCTCCACCAGGCCCCCACCCATGTCTCCCACCACCCCCACCCCCCAGCCACCAGGGTCACCCTCCACCAGGCCCCCACTCATGTCTCCCACCACCCCCACACACCAGCAGTGCAGGGGCACCCTCCACCAGGCCCCCACTCATGTCTCCCACCACCCCCACACCCCAGCAGTGCAGGGGCAGCCTCCACCAGGCCCCCACTCATGTCTCCCACCACCCCCACACCCCAGCAGTGCAGGGGCAGCCTCCACCAGGCCCCCACTCATGTCACCCACCACCCCCACCCCCCAGCCACCAGGGTCACCCTCCACCAGGCCCCCACCCATGTCTCCCACCACCCCCACCCCCCAGCCACCATGGTCACCCTCCACCAGGCCCCCACTCATGTCACCCACCACCCCCACCCCCCAGCCACCAGGGTCACCCTCCACCAGGCCCCCACTCATGTCACCCACCACCCCCACCCCCCAGCCACCAGGGTCACCCTCCACCAGGCCCCCACTCATGTCTCCCACCACCCCCACACCCCAGCAGTGCAGGGACACCCTCCACCAGGCCCCCACTCATGTCACCCACCACCCCCACCCCCCAGCCACCAGGGTCACCCTCCACCAGGCACCCACTCATGTCTCCCACCACCCCCAGCCACCAGGGTCACCCTCCACCAGGCCCCCACTCATGTCACCCACCACCCCCACCCCCCAGCCACCAGGGTCACCCTCCACCAGGCCCCCACCCATGTCTCCCACCACCCCCACCCCCCAGCCACCAGGGTCACCCTCCACCAGGCCCCCACTCATGTCTCCCACCACCCCCACACCCCAGCAGTGCAGGGGCAGCCTCCACCAGGCCCCCACTCATGTCTCCCACCACCCCCACCCCCCAGCAGTGCAGGGGCAGCCTCCACCAGGCCCCCACTCATGTCACCCACCACCCCCACCCCCCAGCCACCAGGGTCACCCTCCACCAGGCCCCCACTCATGTCCCCCTGCCCCCAGGTCCTGACGATACTCAATCATGGCAGTAATGGCCAGCATACCCAGCACAAACACCCAGGCAAGGATTGCATCCACCCACATAGTGAATGCAATTACATGATACAACCCCAATGGCAAGTCTGTAAATTAACACATGTCCGTCACACACACATACACAATGGGTGCAAGTGAATGTCAAAACCCATATCATGACATGTATGAAACCAATGAGAAAATACCACAAGTGAAAGTTAAAAAAACATGTATTAAAGATGAAAAATAAGTAAAAAAATCAAACATACAACAATGGGGATAACAAAATAAATGGTCCATGTCCGAGAACAAATGTAAAAATAAAAAAAACAAAGTAATCCAAAAACAAATGTTGTCCAAAGCAAAATCATGTGGAAGTAAAATAATGAAAAACCATTTCCTCATGGTGAACACAATAATTAATAAAAAAAATGTTTCTTCAAAAAGCAAACTATATACACGAAAATTCCAGGGTCCATGAGCCCAACACCATAAATGAAACCTACTACTACCTAATGAAAATAATATATACAAAAAAGTGGCCATTGTCCGAGCGGTCCAAAAATACAAAAATTAATAAAGGAAACCTAACACTAACTAACTAAATAACTATATACAAAGGCAGCGGGCAAGTCCTGCGGCTCACTCGGTGATGTTGCTGGCCAGGGCATCATCGAACTCCATGTCGATGTCCTGGAGGCGGGACTCTGTCCTGGCCCCGAGGTCTCGCAGGGATAACCCCATGTCCAGCTCAAACTCCCTGCGAGCTTCCTCGAGGCACTCAGCCCGCCTCAACGCCCGATGCATGGAGAACTCCGCCCTGACCATGGTGAGCCGCTCCTCTTCCGCCCGCTGCCGCTCCGCACCTATCCGCTGGACCAACTGCTCCCACACGGAAGACACCACCATCCCAGGGTTGCCCTGCCATCCGGCCGATGCCTGCCCCTCTGATCTTGAAGGCCCCGAGCCATGATGCCTCCCACGTCGAGCCTGATGCTGCCTCCGACGCCACTGCCTCTGCCAGCACGACGGCATCCAGGCTGATGGAAACCACCGACGCCGTCGTGCACGTGCCCTGCCCGATGATGCTGTCACCTCTTCCATCTGCTGGGGTCCAGTTGCTGTGTTGTCCACCCCTGCTGGACCTCCGACTCCCAACTGTGGCAGGGATGGGATCCCCACCGAGCTGGCTGCATTGGTCGGGGCAGGTCCACAGGGGGCCCTGGTGGCATCTGGGCCGGAAGACGGCAAGGAGAACGACTGGTGTATAGCCTGCACAGAGGAGGAGAGGGCCGCCAGATTGGACAACACATGCAGGAAACCCCCGAACATGGCCGATCCCAATTGGGCCACGTCGGCACGGTGCACTTCGTGATGACGTGCGTCCTCCTCCCGGGAAGCACGCACGGCATCACGAATCACAGCCGTGCGCATCGCGACCCCAATCAGGACCTTCTCCACACGGCCAGGGGTTCCCACGTCCGCAGGTGGAGTGGAGTCAGGTGACATGGACATCCCCTCTACCTGCGGACGGGCCTGGGACGGGGCATCCCTGCTGGTGCATGGTGGTGCACTCACAGGGTCAGGGACAGCGACATGCACAGGCCCCTCCACGGTGACCTGTGCTGCCTCCTGCCCCTGGCCCTGGACTGCACCACTTGCACCAGCAGGGATGCCCCCACCAGGCCCCATGTGTGCCCCAGAGGCGGCCTCCTCCTCCTCTGTGCAAACCACCAACCTGGATGGCTCCTCACCGTCTCCCACCGTAGCAGGCCCCTGTGGGGGCTCACCCACCCCTTCCGCTGCAGCCGTGGGGGCATCCCCGCCGCCTTGCTCCACAGCGCCGTCTCCGCCCTCTTCTTCACTAGCCGCTGCGTAGAGGGAGACAAAGAACACAAGCATCAGGGCACTGTACAATGGTCCCCTAGACAGGAAGCAATAGCAGATGAGCAGATGAGTACCACTGTCAAAGTACACTTCCATCATGTCCCTCCACAACACATGGGTCAGTCCAGGCAAAACACACACAGTAACAGGCATGGTGCATGCCATGGACATTTCCATGCATGTCCAATGGACTCTTGAAACATTCAATGATATGTAACTCACATGCATCATGGCTCATGCCTATCACATGCACACACTTCACCTCAGTCACATCCATCTGGCCCCAAACACACCAAACACAGCGGATACAAGGGTAATTTGGCTGCTTCACTGAATCTGTGCATTGTCACACACATGTGTCATGCATCCATGGCATGCACAAGTCACAGACACGCAGGTCAGGCACACAGACATGGCTACCATATATGTACCTGGCATCAGCACCCATCCCTCACCCCCACCCATGTCCAGGTACAGAGACTGGCATGCTCTCATGTTCAAAATCTGCATAGGGCTCCCCATGCGGCATTTGAACACATGCAACAACCATGTGGGTCACACATCACTGGTCGCACATGCATTACCATGATGTCCCTGCACACATACATGCATACATGGCCTATGGCACACATACAGGCAAGTATCATAGAACCAGCACACCGCAACATGCCCTGTCTCACACAGTAATGCTTGGACACTTACCGCTCAACTCCAGACGGGCCTCCCTCTCAAGGATCTGGGCGTGGAGCGCTGGGCGTACGCGTTCCAGGACCCTCATCTGGATGGAACTCATGCGGCCCCGGCCCCCCTCCACGAGGCGCCGGCCCTTCACAAGGGTCCTGGACCTCAAGTCCTCCCAGCGCTTCTTGATCTTCAGGACGTTGCGGGTTGCCACCCCCTCCGCGTTGATGGCAACCACACAGTCGGCCCAGATCCTCTCCCGTCCTTCCTTGCTGGCGCGGGACGATCCAAAGAGGGCATCATACTGCCCCAGGACATGCTCCACCAGGACACCAACTTCGTTGTCAGTGAAGCTGGTGCCCCTCTGCCCCTCTGGCCTGGGGTTGCCACTGGTGCCAGATGTGGAAGTGCCCGACATGGCAACCCCAAAGGCAGGTGTGGGTGGGCAACTGGGTCCTGGGGCTGGGCTGTGGAGCGATGTAATCCCAGTCGGGAGTCTTCAGTTCCAGCAGGGGTGGACACAGCAACTGGACCCCTGCAGATGGCTGATGTACAGGCACCAAATGGCAGGGCACGGTGGCAGCAGGCAGGCAGGCAGGCAGCAGCAGATGGCACGTGGGAGGCTGCTCGGGGCACTGGGGGGCAGTAACTCGGCCTTCTGGGCAGGAGCGTGGTCTTCCGTGTGTTTTCGCGTGGCCAGCTTGATACGGAGTGATTTGGCACGTGAAAATCCTGCACGTCAGCGTGAAATCCGAGGAAAGGCCCTTAGCGCGTAAGCGCGTCAGCACGCATACGCGATTCTATTGGACCAGAGTCCCTCAGCGCGTAAGCGCGTCTGTGACGTGACCCGCACGGGTGTTCCCCACTCAGCACGTGATGACGGAGCACACGTGGAAATACTGCACGTCAGAGTGTCATCGCGTGTAATTGGACAAAAGTGCGCGTACACGCGATTGGCCTATGTACGTGTATTTCATGGGTGCGCGGGCACTTACACACGCAAGTACGTCAGCGAACCTGTATCCCGTGGTGCGTGTGAATTTCCACACGCTATTGGACTGTGAACTGGATTTCAGGGGTGCGCGGGTCACACGCTCGCCTAGAACACGCGCAAAGCATAAATTTGCGGACTTTAACAATAACAAGCTCAGACGCCAGGATGAACATACCGTTCCTAGCAGCAGTGGCAGTGGGCTACCAAAGGAGGAGGAGGAGGATAGTCAGGGCCAGAATATTCACACCCAGAACCAGCCTTTTCGGGATGCCTGATGACCAGGTGTATGGGAGGTACAGGTTTCCACCACACATTATACTGGACCTGGTGAGTGAGTGGGAGGATGACCTCACATCACCCACCCTGTGCTCCCAAGCACTCAGCCCCCTGGAGAAGGTCCTCAATGTATTGCACTTCTTAGCCACTGGATCATTTCAGCGGACAAGTGCCATAGTGGGTGGGGTGTCACAGGCCACCCAGTCACGCTGCCTACACCAGGTCTTGAACATCATCACTGCACGCCCATCAGTCCGCAGGCACATATACCTGCCCAGAACACCTGCAGAAAGGCATGCTGCTGCCCTGGATTTTTATGCTGTGGCACGATTCCCCAAAGTGCTAGGTGCCATCGACTGCACCCATGTGGCTCTACGTCCCCCCAGGGCATCTGAGCACATCTATAGGAACCGCAAGCACTGGCATTCCATCAACGTGCAGGTAGCATGTAATGCCAAGGGAATCATCACCTCAGTATATGCCAACTATCCCGGCTCCACCCACGACAGCTTCATTTACCGAATGTCCACCCTAAGCCGGGACCTAGAAGCTGGGCGGCATGGCGATACATGGCTGCTTGGTGAGTATGTATGCCACTGCACATGCATGCATGTTGGATACTGAGCAAGGTCACAACCCCACCAATGATACCAATCACCACCTCCACAGGGGACAGTGCCTACCCTCTAAGCCCCCACATGATGACGCCAATTCGGAACCCCACCACGCCACCCGAGGTAAGATATAACACAGCCCACATTATAACCAGGGGCATAGTGGAGCGCACATTCGGAGTGCTAAAATCACGCTTTCGCTCCCTTGACCGTTCTGGCGGGCAGCTGTTATACGCTCCCCCAGTAGTGTGCAGGATCATAGTGGCAGCATGTGTCCTGCACAACGTTGCAACACGCCGGGGCCTGGCCGTGGACATGGTGGTGGCCCCACATCCCCAACCACATGCACAGCCGCTGCGCATGGGAGGGGAAAGGGCACAGGGGGAGGCAGCCTGTACACAGCTAGTGGCTAATTACTTCACATAGAAATCACACCCCTGTGGAGTGCACACTGCCCTGGCACATTCCATCTGACAATCAATGATGACTCAACCTGACACTGATCCTGAATGTCTGGAGAATGAACCGTGAATACCATATCAGCCTGAGATTGTTCACCTGGAAGTGTCACAATGTGTGCATCCCTACCCGCACAGACACCACCAATGCAGTTTTGTGAAGTTACACATTGAAGCAGCTAAAATGAATACCCACTTGCAAAATGCAACAAGAGGACAGTGCCATGTCAGCCAACCCAACCCCAGCACCGCCACACGACACACCGTGCCATGTCATGCTAATTGCAGGTAAACAAAGTAATCCCCACAACATGACATCAGTCTCACTATGTACAGTGTCCCTATTAGAAACCTGCAACACCTGAAATGCTCACAGCAATGCCGGACCAACAACATACTTGAGCACGTACTACCATTAACATGACATCACAAATGTTACATATTAGTAGTCTCACCACCTGGAAATGCCTGCACTCCCACCACTACCAACTGTGCAGTGTTGGCGCCATGTAGAGTTGTAGGTGCACTGCTGCCAACATGGACCCCATCTCCAGACTAGAGGTCCTTGTGTAGACATGAGGAAGGGACCTGCAAATTGGGAGGTAGACACAGAAGAAGAGTTACACATCAATGCAACATGCAGTGTACAACACAACAGCAATATGCACTAGGAATGTATACACAGTATTGACTACAGACTGCCCACACAGCTCATGGGAGTCCAACGTCACTGTGTAATTCACTGTCACTTGGGCACACCCTTTGCAAGCCCATGGAAACGGGAAGCAGGAGGGGTGTGTGTGACTCAAACCCAAGCATCTGAACCAAATACATTACAAGCCTGCATGTGCCCAGCCACAATGCAGCGTATGCCCACAGGAACCACGGAAGCCAACAAATCGTCCCAAAAAAATTGGGAATAAAAGAAATGAAAATAAAAATAAGAAACAATCAAAAATGGCCATTGATGGGCCCGGGGGGGTTGGGGAGGCCACCCAGGAGGTCCGAGGACAGGATGCACACCAGAACCCGCCTGCGTGGATCCTGGGAAGATAAAACACCTCCATGGGCTCATGGCCCACACGGCTACCCTATTGTGGGAGTATACCTGCTGTCGCTATTATCACCCTGTGCAGCTGCATCCGGAGGTGGTTGCACTATGGGAGGCAGCCCACGCAAGGCCCTAGTCTGCTCCTCCATGGCTGTAAGCATGCGGGTGTGGTAGGTCTGGTTCTGGAGGATGGGTGTGCGGAGGTCCCCATGCAACAACTCACGGGATGCCCGGACCTCCGCCCTCGTTGCCTGCATCTCAGCTGAGAGCGTACGGGTGAGACGCTCCAGCTGCTGTTCTGTCCTTTGGTGTGTTGAAGCCTCAAGCTCAACAAGAGTCGTCCTGAGGTGAAGGAGCTCCTGCCTCAGGGCTTCCCTGTGGCCCTGGGACTCAATGGAGATGGCCTCCTGCAGAGTCGCCAGTGCCGCCCGCCTGTCCCTGTTGGACCCCAACATGTCCTCCCTGTGTGACTGGCAGATGGAGTCGGTTGCCTGCTCTAGTCGCTCCATCAGCCTTTCTGGGGGGACAATGGAAGTGGCCACCCTATCCATGGCCTGAGCCATCATCTCGGATGATGCAGCCTGTTGGGTTGCCATACCGTAAATGGATTGCTCCCATGCGGTATTGCCGGGTGGCGTACGGCCACCACGTCGGCGGGCACCACACCTGTCTGGGGCAAGGCGAACTGCGCCTTGCTGTGCCGGCACTGCCTGAGGCTGCAGGACTGCATTCCCCCTCTGATCTGCTGGCCCAGGAACAGGATCAGATGTCGCGGAGTGTGACCCTGCATCCGTAACCTCCGAAGGCGTAGCTGCCAACACTGACATCCCCATGGAGGGTTCTGACCCTGGTGCAGGTGGGTGAGACAGAACAGAATCCCTCCCTGGAACACTCACCTGCGACGGCACGTAGGTCTCATCCGAATCAACACCTGAGTACAGCTCGGGAGAGGTGCAGCCAGAGACACCCCTTGAGAGCACGACCTGCAGCACTTGTGGGTTCTCCCCCACCACCACACCACGTCCCTCACTGGTGGTTGGTCGGCCCTCGGACCCCTCCTGGGTCTGCACCATCTCCACAACCCCAGCAGTATCAGGTGCGTCTTCCCCTGCAAAGACATGAAAACAAAGAAATGGAAACAGGCATTAGCACCATGGCACACAATGAGGGCTGAGAAGCAAGAGAACCAGTACTTGATTGACACATGTCCCACATGACTAAAACCCTCCCATGCATGCACCCTCACTGCGTATGAAGTGCAGGCAAATGGCACACACTGATGACACCAAGATGGAAGATGAACACATTTTCTGCATGCTGCCTGGCAGTGGCATCACACATTGGCCTGTGATTGCCAGGTGAAACACACATGCCATCACACAGATGGCATGTACCATTGCTATTGAGTGAAGATGGAGAGGAGGGCAGCACCTATTCATTCAGTCCAGTTCCCGCATGTAATCGCTTTTCTAATTCTAACAGGTCAGATTTTTCACCTGGAGCTGCCAGTCTGAAATGGTCCAATTGCACAGGGACATGTGTGTACAAATGATATCCAGGTAACAAAGTCACTCCACTTTACCATACCCATGTCAGACATGTGACTAGTGGACAGCGACATGCCTAGTGAAAGTGGTGGAATGCAAACAAACTGACTGAATGAACAGTGAAAAATAAGCAACTATGTTGTGGCAAGGTGACACTTCAAGGGCAACTGGCGTGCAGTTGGGCTAGATGTCTACTGGTGGCAGAAGGGATACTGCTATGGCCAAATGCAGCTGCGCAGGAAGTATTGCATGAAGCACATGGCTGACCCATACGACTCAGGCGCACACACTCTCATCTGGCACACAAACAGAAGCCCTCACACACACACCATGCACATGGATGACACACACATGCATGTGCACTCACCGGACAATGCCTCGTAATCAGCCAGATCTCCCACGCCTTGGATCTGTTCCTCCGTGACGTAGGTCCCAGCGACTGACTCATGTGGAGTGAGTTCCATGTCTACTACTGGAGACCCACCTCCAGTCACTAGAGTTGCGGCATGACTTGAGGCCAGCTTACTCTTTGCCCTGCGCTTTAGGTCATTCCAGCGCTTATAGCAATCATTGGCTGTGCGCCTCACGATTCCAAGGGCACTTACGATGTCCGCAACGGTCTTCCAGTGTGCCTGGCGTTGTGCAGGTGTGGTCTTGGATCCTGCAACAATGACCATCTCGTTGTCATGTCCGGACACATACTCGACAAGTGCATTCAGTTCGTCATCCGTGAAGCTGGGCTTCCTGGATGGGCCGGACTGTGTAGCCGTGTCTGGGGCATCAGCCAGTGCCGGACGAGCACTCTTCCTCTTCCGCTTGGAAGGTGGTGGTGATCCTGAGTGTCCTGCGCCGCTCTGGACACTAGGGTCAGGAGCCCTGGTGGACTCTGTATCAGGAGTGTGGGATTGCACACTCAGCATGGGAGTTGGTGCAGGCATTGGCTCTAGTGTGATGGTGTCAGGGGGAATGTCAGCAGCATGGACTAGGACCGACACTGTCCTGGCTGGGTGTGTGAGGGCTGGGGTGGATGGAGCCGCAGCTGCCCCTGCAGCCTCTCCGCCCTGCCTCCTTGGTGCAGCAGATGACCTTGCTGGCCCAGATGCACGTGGCATGGTGACATCAACGTGCACCAGCGCACGTGTCATAGGCCTGCTGACCTGGAAGTCAGCCATGGAGTCAGCCAGATCTGGTGCCACAATGGGCTGGTCCAACAAGGGCTGAGCATGGATGGTGTCAGCCACATCAGCCTCAACGGGAGGGGGGGGGATTATGGGTGCCCTTGACTGGTCCTCCACACATGGGGGGACAGGCTCACCCTGCAAGTAACGACCACGTCCCCTACCGGATCCACCACGGCCACCACTTGTGGCTCTTCCACCTTTGCCACCCTTACGGAATCCTCGCCTCCCAGCCATGGCACTGATGTAAATGTGCGTATGGGAGTGGCTGGAAACTATTGTCCTGGGCAATAGGGGGTCAAAGGGGTTGGGTACCAGATGGTAATTGTACCCTAGTGCTCTTGCAAGGCTGATTGTAACCCCTGGGGAAAGATGACGGGTCACGCTACGCACAGGAGCCCCAAAAAAGGGAGATGACGTGCACGCAACCCCTCCTAGACCACGTGTGCAGAAAGAAAAACCTGCACTACGCTGTGGCACCCAGTAACACAAGAATGAACGTATGCGTGTCACACGCAGCCTAGAATGACCTCTGAAGGGGTAGGCTACACACGGGGCAAGCACAGATGTTAGATACGTGCGTGACTCACCGTCTGCCTGGTAAACGAGCGTGTAAAAGGAGCACGTTTGGTTGGCAACACCCCCGCCAAAAGAAGATTTGTACGCTGTCTGAGGAGACAGGACAACAGTAGAAGGGAACACTGTTTGAGGGAACAGGCCCAGGTAAACCAGTAAAAGCGAAAAAAGAGAAAAAGCTGTCAGAGGTAACAGGGAATACGAACTTGAAACGCTGTGAAGTAAATCGCGTGTGAAACGACAAGAAGTACAGAATTCACCCACTCGCTCTCCACGAAAAGCACGTACACATACCTTTTATACAGGGCCACACGTCCAGCGTCACTTACGCGGCGTGTACGCGCTAGGGCCATTTCCACCAATTACACGCTTTGTCACTTCTGCGTGTAGGGACATTTCCACCAATTACACGCTTTGTCACTTCTGCGTGTAGGGCCATTTCCACCAATTACACGCTTTGTCACTTCTGCGTGTAGGGCCATTTCCACCAATCACACGCGATGAGACTCTGACGTGCAGTCTTTCCACGTGTGCTCTGTCATCACGTGCTGTGTGGGAAACACCCGTGCGGGTCACGTCACAGACGCGCTTACGCGCTGAGGGCCTTTGGTCCAATAGAATCGCGTATGCGTGCTGACGCGCTTACGCGCTAAGGGCCTTTCCTCGATTTTCACGCTGACGTGCAGGATTTTCACGTGCCAAATCACTCCGTACCAAGCTGGCCACGCGTAAGCACACGGAAGACCACGCTCCTGCCCAGAAGGCCGAACTACTGCCCCCCAGAGCCCCGAGCACGCTCCCACCTACCATCTGCTGCTGCCTGACTGCCTGCTGCCCACGTGCACTGCCATTTGCTGCCTGCACATCAGCCAGGGGTGCTGTTGCTGTGACCACCCCTGCTGGAACCGAAGACTCCCGACTGGAATTCCATCGCTCCACAGCCCAGCCCCAGGACCCAGTTGCCCACCCACTCCTGCCTCTGGGGTTGTCATGTCGGGGCAAACACCATCTGTGACCACTGACAACCCCCGGCCAGAGAGGCAGAGGTGCACCAGCTTCAGTGCCACCGAAGTTGGTGTCCTGGTGGAGCAAGTCCTGGGGCAGTATGATGCCCTCTTCGGAAGTTCCCGCGCCGACAAGGAAGGACGGACTCGGATCTGGACTGACATCGTGACTGCCATCAACGCGGAGGGGGTGGCAGTCCGGGACTTACAACATGTCAGGAAGCGCTGGGAGGACTTCAGGTCCAGGACCCTGAACAAGGCCCGGCGCCTCTTGAAGGCAGCGGATGGCAAGGGGCGCCGGGGCCACTTGTCGGAAGAACAGATGGGGGTCCTGGAACGCATATCCCCAGCGCTCCACGTCCAGGTCCTGGAGAAGCAGACCCGTCTGGAGTCGAGCGGTGAGTGTACATGCATCCTGATTGTGAGCAGTGCGTGTGGTGATTATTCGGTATTGTGCAGGTTGCACATCTGTTTGTATGGGGTCGAGTATGGGTGGGGGTGTACATGGCCGTGGGGCTGACACATGCGAGGGCTGTAATGTGTGAGACATGGATGGTGCTTGTGTGTGTAGACTTGCATGGCAAATGCAGTTGTGCGTGCACACATGTTTGTATGTATGTGTATGTAAGTAGACATGTCCGTGATGTCACGCATGTATGTTGTTTTGGGCTGCATGTATGAGCACTGTGTACATGTGCATGTGTGTGTATTTGACAAGGGTGCAACAGTGATGCAACATGGATGCATGTGACTGCGGTATGTGTAAGCCTGATTGGCAGATGTGACATGGATGCCCGTCTGAACAGTGCGACACTTGGCAGAGGTGTACACATGCATGCAAGTGTGGTGGTGTGTGTACATGTGTGGTGCACTTCCTGTGTTGCATGTGATGTCTGGGTCACCTTTGGCTGCTCATGCTGTTGTATGTGTATGGATGGTGGTGGCAGTTGCGATATGGCTGTGGTATGGCTCATGTGTGCGAGTTGCAATGACATGTGTGTTGGGGATTGTGATGACATGTCTGAGGTTTGCCAATGCCACTCATGTGCAACTGTCATGTGTGTATGTGTCCATTGTACAGTGCCCTGATGCCTGTGTTTTGTTTCTCCCTGTCTGCAGCGTCAACTGATGAAGAGGGCGGAGAAGGTGCTGTGGAGCACAGCGGCGGGGATCCGACCGCCATCCGGAGACGCAAGGCCCGGCTCCCCTCCCGTGTTGTCATCTCGTCGGGGAGTGAGGAGTCCGGTGCCGCGTCCCAGGCCGCAGCTGCCGGGGGGAGGTCCAAGAGGCGGAGGTTGGAGTTGGACTCCTCGGCAGCAGAAGGGGCAGCTGGGACCCACAGGGCCCAACAGGGGAAGATGGCACGGAGTCATCCAGGTTGGTGGGGGGTCTGGTGGAGGAGGAGGCCGTGCAAGCACCAGAGACGGGGTCTGGAGGTGGGGATCCCACTGGTGCTAGTGGTGCAGTCCAGGACCAGGGACAGGAGGCAGCACAGGCCGCCGCGGAGGTGCCTGTGTGCAATCCTGTCCCCGATCCTGTCCCTGCATCATCTTGCACCAGCAGGGATGCCTACGTCCAGACCCGTTTCCAGGCAGGGGATGAGCTGACGTCAACTGGCCTTCCTCTGCCTGGGGACGTGGCTATCCAGGTCCGGGTTGAGCCTGTCCTGGCTGGTGTGGCGTTGCGTCAACGGGCCATGCGAGGTGACCTGCAGTCTTTTCATGGAGAGACTGCACGTCATCTCGAATGGCTCGTTGACCACGTCAGCCTGCTGGGACAGGTCACCCAGACCGGATTCCTCCGTCTGATGGGGCTTGTTCCGACCCCCTCCTCAACTGGACCCCCTATGCGCCAGTCGTCCTCTGTGCCATCTTCCCACCCATCAGTCACCTGGGTGCCCTGTGGAGCTGCCTCTGACAGTGCGGCCAGGCTGGTGGAGGAGGCATCCCTGCCACAGTCGGGAGTCGGACGTCCAGCAGGGGTGGCCACATCAACAACTGCACCCCAGCCGGCGGAGGATGTGCAGGCAGCAGGAGGCAGTGCACGGGCAGAGGCAGAGCAGCAGCAGCAACATGGTGGGAGCCATGAAGGCTCGGGGCCTTCGACATCGGGGGGGCAGGCATCGGCCAGAGGGCAGGAGGACCCAGGACAGAGAGTGTCTTCCGTGTGGCAGCGGTTGGGCCACGCCATAGGTGCGGAGCGGCGGCGGGCGGAAGAGGCGTGGCTCACAATGGTCAGGGCGGAGAACTCCATGCGGAGGGCCCTGAGGCGGGCCGAGTGCCTCGAGGCAATCCGCAGGGGGTTGGAGGAGGACACGGCGTCGTCCCTGCGGACCCTCGGGGCCATGGAACTGGACCGCCTCCGGGACATCGAACAGGAGTTCGATGATGCCCTGGCCCGGAACACCACGGAGTGAGCCGCTGGACTTGCCCGCCACCTTTGTATATAGTTCTTTAGTTTTAGGTTTCCTTTGTTTTTTCTTATGATTTGGAGTCGACGGACACTGCTCCACTTTTTGTATATAGTTGATATTTAGGTAGGTTTTTTAGGAGGTTTCCTTAGTTCAGTTGTGATGATGGACCCTTGTTATTTTTGTACATAGTTCATTGTTGCATGGAGAGTTTTTACATTTCACTTTGGACAAAATTTTTTGGATTTGATTTTCTACTTTTGTGTTTTTATGCGGACATGCAGCTTATTTTTTCACATTTACATTGTAGTTATTTTTCTTTCTTTAGCATTCGTATTTTTGTCCAATACATTTTTTTTTCCATTGTTCACTGTGTGGTTTCATCTCATTGGTTTCATGCATGTCATGTTGTGTGTTTTCCCATTCAATTGGAAAATATGTGTGTGACGGACATGGGTTCATTTGCTTCATGAACATTGGGGGTGTAACATGTGTTTTCATTTCCATGTGGGTGAATGGGTTACTTGGTAGGGCTTTTTGGCTGTGGAGGCTAACCATTACGCACATGATTGGGGATTGTGAGGACCTGGTGGGGGCTGCACATGGTGGCAGGGGGGTGGGGGTGGTGGGAGACATGAGTGGGGGCCTGGTGGAGGGTGACCCTGCACTGCTGGGGGGTGGGGGTGGTGGGAGACATGAGTGGGGGCCTGGTGGGGGCTGCCCATGGTGGCAGGGGGGTGGGGGTGGTGGGAGACATGAGTGGGGGCCTGGTGGAGGGTGACCCTGCACTGCTGGGGGGTGGGGGTGGTGGGAGACATGAGTGGGGGCCTGGTGGGGGCTGCCCATGGTGGCAGGGGGGTGGGGGTGGTGGGAGACATGAGTGGGGGCCTGGTGGAGGCTGCCCCTGCACTGCCGGGGGGTGGGGGTGCAGGGGGACATGAGTGGGGGCCTGGTGGAGGTTGACCCTGCACTGCTGGGGGGTGGGGGTGGTGGGAGACATGAGTGGGGGCCTGGTGGGGGCTGCCCATGGTGGCAGGGGGGTGGGGGTGGTAAGAGACATGAGTGGGGGCCTGGTGGAGGCTGCCCCTGCACTGCTGGGGGGTGGGGGTGGTGGGAGACATGGGTGGGGGCCTGGTGGAGGGTGCCCCTGCACTGCTGGGGGGTGGGGGTGGTGGGAGACAAGGGTGGGTGCCTGGTGGAGGGTGACCCTGCACTGCTGGGGGGTGGGGGTGGTGGGAGACATGAGTGGGGGCCTGGTGGGGGCTGCCCATGGTGGCAGGGGGGTGGGGGTGGTGGGAGACATGAGTGGGGGCCTGGTGGAGGCTGCCCCTGCACTGCCGGGGGGTGGGGGTGCAGGGGGACATGAGTGGGGGCCTGGTGGAGGTTGACCCTGCACTGCTGGGGGGTGGGAGTGGTGGGAGACATGAGTGGGGGCCTGGTGGGGGCTGCCCATGGTGGCAGGGGGGTGGGGGTGGTGGGAGACATGAGTGGGGGCCTGGTGGAGGCTGCCCCTGCACTGCCGGGGGGTGGGGGTGGTGGGAGACATGAGTGGGGGCCTGGTGGAGGGTGACCCTGGATGCTGGGGTGTGGGGGTGCAGGGGGACATGAGTGGGGGCCTGGTGGAGGTTGACCCTGCACTGCTGGGGGGTGGGGGTGGTGGGAGACATGAGTGGGGGCCTGGTGGGGGCTGCCCATGGTGGCAGGGGGGGTGGGGGTGGTGGGAGACATGAGTGGGGGCCTGGTGGAGGCTGCCCCTGCACTGCCGGGGGGTGGGGGTGCAGGGGGACATGAGTGGGGGCCTGGTGGAGGTTGACCCTGCACTGCTGGGGGGTGGGGGTGGTGGGAGACATGAGTGGGGGCCTGGTGGGGGCTGCCCATGGTGGCAGGGGGGTGGGGGTGGTGGGAGACATGAGTGGGGGCCTGGTGGAGGGTGCCCCTGCACTGCCGGGGGGTGGGGGTGGTGGGAGACATGGGTGGGGGCCTGGTGGAGGGTGCCCCTGCACTGCTGGGGGGTGGGGGCGGTGGGAGACATGGGTGGGGGCCTGGTGGAGGGTGCCCCTGCACTGCTGGGGGGTGGGGGTGCAGGGGGACATGAGTGAGGGCCTGGTGGAGGTTGACCCTGCACTGCTGGGGGGTGGGGGTGGTGGGAGACATGAGTGGGGGCCTGGTGGGGGCTGCCCATGGTGGCAGGGGGGTGGGGGTGGTGGGAGACATGAGTGGGGGCCTGGTGGAGGGTGCCCCTGCACTGCCGGGGGGTGGGGGTGGTGGGAGACATGGGTGGGGGCCTGGTGGAGGGTGCCCCTGCACTGCTGGGGGGTGGGGGTGGTGGGAGACATGGGTGGGGGCCTGGTGGAGGGTGCCCCTGCACTGCTGGGGGGTGGGGGTGCAGGGGGACATGAGTGGGGGCCTGGTGGAGGTTGACCCTGCACTGCTGGGTGGTGGGGGTGGTGGGAGACATGAGTGGGGGCCTGGTGGGGGCTGCCCATGGTGGCAGGCGGGTGGGGGTGGTGGGAGACATGGGTGGGGGCCTGGTGGAGGCTGCCCCTGCACTGCTGGGGGGTGGGGGTGGTGGGAGACATGGGTGGGGGCCTGGTGGAGGGTGCCCCTGCACTGCTGGGGGGTGGGGGTGGTGGGAGACATGGGTGGGTGCCTGGTGGAGGGTGACCCTGCACTGCTGGGGGGTGGGGGTGGTGGGAGACATGAGTGGGGGCCTGGTGGGGGCTGCCCATGGTGGCAGGGGGGTGGGGGTGGTGGGAGACATGGGTGGGGGCCTGGTGGAGGGTGCCCCTGCACTGCTGGGGGGTGGGGGTGGTGGGAGACATGGGTGGGGGCCTGGTGGAGGGTGCCGCTGCACTGCTGGGGGGTGGGGGTGGTGGGAGACATGGGTGGGGGCCTGGTGGAGGGTGCCCCTGCACTGCTGGGGGGTGGGGGTGGTGGGAGACATGAGTGGGGGCCTGATGGGGGCTGCCCATGGTGGCAGGGGGGTAGGGGTGGTGGGAGACATGAGTGGGGGCCTGGTGGAGGGTGCCCCTGCACTGCTGGGGGGTGGGGGTGGTGGGAGACATGGGTGGGGGCCTGGTGGAGGGTGCCCCTGCACTGCTGGGGGGTGGGGGTGGTGGGAGACATGGGTGGGGGCCTGGTGGAGGGTGCCCCTGCACTGCTGGGGGGTGGGGGTGCAGGGGGACATGAGTGAGGGCCTGGTGGAGGTTGACCCTGCACTGCTGGGGGGTGGGGGCGGTGGGAGACATGAGTGGGGGCCTGGTGGGGGCTGCCCATGGTGGCAGGGGGGTGGGGGTGGTGGGAGACATGAGTGGGGGCCTGGTGGAGGGTGCCCCTGCACTGCCGGTGGGTGGGGGTGGTGGGAGACATGGGTGGGGGCCTGGTGGAGGGTGCCCCTGCACTGCTGGGGGGTGGGGGTGGTGGGAGACATGGGTGGGGGCCTGGTGGAGGGTGCCCCTGCACTGCTGGGGGGTGGGGGTGCAGGGGGACATGAGTGGGGGCCTGGTGGAGGTTGACCCTGCACTGCTGGGGGGTGGGGGTGGTGGGAGACATGAGTGGGGGCCTGGTCGGGGGCTGCCCATGGTGGCAGGGGGTGGGGGTGGTGGGAGACATGGGTGGGGGCCTGGTGGAGGCTGCCCCTGCACTGCTGGGGGGTGGGGGTGGTGGGAGACATGGGTGGGGGCCTGGTGGCGGGTGCCCCTGCACTTCTGGGGGGTGGGGGTGGTGGGAGACATGGGTGGGTGCCTGGTGGAGGGTGACCCTGCACTGCTGGGGGGTGGTGGGAGACATGAGTGGGGGCCTGGTGGGGGCTGCCCATGGTGGCAGGGGGGTGGGGGTGGTGGGAGACATGGGTGGGGGCCTGGTGGAGGGTGCCCCTGCACTGCTGGGGGGTGGGGGTGGTGGGAGACATGGGTGGGGGCCTGGTGGAGGGTGCCCCTGCACTGCTGGGGGGTGGGGGTGGTGGGAGACATGGGTGGGGGCCTGGTGGAGGGTGCCCCTGCACTGCTGGGGGGTGGGGGTGGTGGGAGACATGGGTGGGGGCCTGGTGGAGGGTGCCCCTGCACTGCTGGGGGGTGGGGGTGGTCTGAGACATGGGTGGGGGCCTGGTGGAGGGTGCCCCTGCACTGCTGGGGGGTGGGAGTGGTGGGAGACATGAGTGGGGGCCTGGTGGAGGCTGCCCCTGCACTGCTGGGGGGTGGGGGTGGTGGGAGACATGAGTGGGGGCCTGGTGGAGGGTGCCCCTGGTGGCGGGGGGTGGGGGTGATAGGGGACATGAGTGGGGGCCTGGTGGAGGCTGCCCCTGCACTGCTGGGGGGTGGGGGTGGTGGGAGACATGGATGGGGGCCTGGTGGAGGGTGCCCCTGGTGGCGGGGGGGTGGGGGTGATAGGGGACATGAGTGGGGGCCTGGTGGAGGGTGCCCCTGCACTGCTGGGGGGTGGGGGTGGTGGGAGACATGGGTGGGGGCCTGGTGGAGGCTGCCCCTGCACTGCTGGGGGTGGGGGTGCAGGGGGACATGAGCAGGTGTGCAGGGTAGTCCCCTGTTTTGTGGGCTGCCTGCAGGGGCCGTGGAGGTTGTACAGGGAACACCTGTGAGGACCCACCCAGCCTAATTGCGTGTGATAATTCCCGCACACCCCTGTAATACACGTACCTGGCCAAATCGCATGTGAGAATTCCCGCGCACCCCTGTAATACACGTACCCAGCCGAATAGCATGTAGAACTTTCCGTGTACCCCTGTAATACACGTACCCAGCCAAATCGCGTGTGATAATTCCCACGTACCCCTGTAATACACGTACCCTGGCCAATCGCGTGTAGAACTTCCCACGCACCCCTGTAATACACGTACCAAGCCAAATCGCGTCTGATAATTCCTGCGCACCCCTGTAATACACGTACCTGGCCAAATCGCATGTGAGAATTCCCGCGCACCCGTGTAATACACGTACCCAGCCGAATTGCGTGTAGAACTTCCCGTGTACCCCTGTAATACACGTACCCAGCCAAATTGCGTGTGATAATTCCCACGTACCCCTGTAATACACGTACCCTGGCCAATCGCGTGTAGAACTTCCCACGCACCCCTGTAATACACGTACCAAGCCAAATCGCGTCTGATAATTCCCGCGCACCCCTGTAATACACGTACCTGGCCAAATCGCATGTGAGAATTCCCGCGCACCCCTGTAATACACGTACCCAGCCGAATCGCGTGTAGAACTTCCCGTGTACCCCTGTAATACACCTACCCAGCCAAATCGCGTGTGATAATTCCTGCGCACCCCTGTAATACACGTACCCAGCCAAATGGCGTGTGATAATTCCTGCGTACCCCTGTGATACACGTGCCCTGGCTAATCGCGTGTAAAACTTCACGCGTACCCCTGTAATACACGTACCCTGGCTAATCGCGTGTATAACTTCACGCGTACCCCTGATATGCACGTTACCCGCTTTGCGTTCCTTGTTTGGCAGCCCTGTGGACTGGTCCAGGGTTAGCGCTGCCCTTTGCGATGATTTAGCGATTTTGATGGCTTTTCCTTGCGCGAGGGCGTTCCTGGGGGCGTTACTGGCGCTGCTGCAGGGTCGCTGCGATACTCTGCGCCACGGCTGGTTTGGGAGCCTAAAATCCATGAATACGCTGTGCCCGGAAATCGGTTTTAGCGCACGTGCCTGGCGCAGACAATCGCACGCGGACACTCTGCGCCAGCCGCTTGCGACACTTTTCTGCGAAATTCTATGAATTACCCTGTAAATGTTCCAGGGGTAAAGGGCTACAAATTAGATTGATCACCTGGAATGTCCGGGGCCTTAACAACCCGGGTAAGGCAAGGAAAACAGTACATATGTATCGGGACACAACCCACAGATCCTGATGCTGCAGGAGACACATGCTCTGCAGAAAGTGAACACCTCTTTTGCCCACAATTGGGGCTCTTTGATATATTACACAGAATACTCTACGCTGGCTAGAGGGTTCCTTACCCTTATCCATTCCTTGGTTGGTTTCTAGTTCACTAGAATCAAGGTTGACCCTCTGGGACGATATGTACTAGTGTGGGGATAAATTGCTGGACACCCTACAGTATTGGTGAACAATTACGACCTAATCTGGATGATCCAGAATTTTAGCAGACAATCGTGGACATGTTTATCCCACTAAATGAGACCTGGGTAATTTGGAGAGGAGATTTTAATACAATTCTTAACATAGAGTTGGATCGGTCCTCTGATGCCCCACAGGTTTTACAAAAGCAGCTAACGCATTACATCAAATTCTATTACAGCTACCCCTCACAGATATATCGAGAATATTCCACTCGAATAGTAAAGAGTTCATACTATTCCACAGTTCATGATTCAGAGTCCCAAATAGATTATTGGTTGTTAACCACCTTGATGGCTGATATGGTACAGAATTGTGATATCCTTCCACGTTCACTGTCTGATCATTTCCCGGCCTCTCTGTCTGTCGAGCTGCATGACTCACCACCACTGGTGCCACGATGGAGGATGCCTTCTGCAATCCTTCGAGACCTTGTGTGTCCGAGGCCCTACATACTGAAATTGCAAACATTTTTGCCATTAATGTTGGATCCGTTCGTAGCCATATGGTGCTGTGGGAAACATTCAAAGTTTGGGTCAGGGGTATTATTATGGCCAAAACCTCCAGATCACTCAAAAGTATAAGAAGAGAATTAGACCAAATTGAATCCCAGCTCAGGGAACACAAGAACAAATATAGTACAACGCATAAGGAGGAGACTCTAGCACGGATTCAGGATCTATTAGGCGAATTTCACAAGCTTGCAGACAGGGAGACTTTATATATGGCCAGCCCAGTAAGGGCTCGCAAATATGGAGGAGGAGATAAAGCTGGTAGATCACTCGCTAACCTGCTAAAAGCTGAGAATTATCGCAACTCCATTGCAGGGATTCAAACTGCAAACGACTCAGTCATGACACACGACAAAGAAATGAATGGCGCATTCACACATTTTTATTTTACGCTATATTCTAACCGGGTTGAGGTTGCAGAAGACAAACTCTCTAGATATTTAGTGGCATTGGAACTCCCCACGATCTCGCCTGAAGCCAAACTCACTCTGGACTAACCCATAACACAAGACAAGATTGTTAGTGCCATTAAATCACTGGCTTCTGGGAAGGCGGCGGGGTCAGACGGCCTGGGGATCGAATTATATAAGGAATTCCAACAGGAGCTGCCTCCTATTTTATTGGGGGTGTGGGAGGAATCTATGGAACATGGCTCCCTTCCAATGTCGATGCGTGAAGCTATCATTACTGTGCTACTTAAACCTCACCGACCCCCACGTGATATGGCCTCATATTGGCCTCTATCATTGATCAATACAGATGGTAAAATATTCGCGAAAATCCTAGGTTCAAGGCTTCTCCCAAGTATGCCTCATTTGGTGCATCCGGATCAATCAGGCTTTATTCCCATGAGGTCGACCACATTGAATCTCCGTCGCTTGTTTGGGTTGATGTCACAGGTGAGCCCTGGTGTGACAGCCGTAGTGGCCGCCCTAAACGCTGAAAAGGCATTTGAGTCTGCGTCATGGGGATATTTGTTCATGGTGTTACGTTGATTTGGAAACGGCCATTACTTCTTGAGCTGTGTGAGACTACTGTATACCAACGCGAGTGCTATGGTCCTGACAAACCAAACACTGTTGACATTATTTTCTCTCGGGAGGGTCACCAGACAGGGCTGCCCCTTCTCCCCAATACTCTTTGCCCTTACCATTGAACCCATGGCCACTTTTTTTAGGTGGGTACATGGACACAGGTGGATTAGAATAACCGGTTCACCACAGATAATATCACTATATGTCGATGATAGCTTCTTATATGTCTGAGTCCCTGAACACAACCTCGAACCCATAATGAAGGATATCCATACATTTTCTCACTATTCCGGCTATAGAATAAACTATTCCTATCACGGCCATCACCACGCAGCCACCTAATGTAGGGGGGTTTAAATGGGCACCAACATGTTTCCGGTACTTGGGTATTATGGTGTCGAGCTCTCCAACCTTGACTCTAACACCCCCTTCGTCCTCATCTTGCTTGATCTCTCTTCTGCCTTTGACACTGTCAACCATACCACCCTGCTCAACCGTCTTCGTGATAATCTGGGTATCACTGGTCAGGCTCTGGCGTGGCTGACTTCTTTCCTCTCTGACCGACCCTCCCAGGTCCAGCTTGGGTCCTTACTATCCACTATCTTTTTCTCCAACTGTGGTGTCCCCCAGGGTTCTAACCTCTCTCCCTGGCTGTTCAACCAATATCTGGCACTCCTTGCCCACCGCATTGCCACTCTCTGCCCGAACTTTCAGTGCTATGCAGATTACACCCAGCTCATTTTCAGGCTACCCTCAGCCTCCTCCTCTTCTTCCCACATCTCTGACTGTCTGTCTGTCTGCTATCCAGGAGTGGTGTGCCGCCAATGACCTCTGCCTTAATGCCAGTAAGACCGAGATTCTCCTCATCAGAACACCCGCTCCCTCCTTCCCTGTAGCTCTCTGGCCGGCCTCTCTTGGCCCTCTTCCATCTCCCACCTGCAAGGCTAAAAACCTTGGTGTCATCTTTGACTCTACACTCTCCTTCTCTCTTCACATCTCTGATGTCTCTAAGAAGTCACACTATCAGCTGCACCTCCTCCGAGGGATTCTTCCTTTCCTCTCCTTCCCTCAGAAGCTCACTGTCTCCAGAGCTCTGGTTCTCTCTAGGCTGGACTATTGCAACAGCCTCTTTCTAAATCTGCCTGCTTCTACTCTCCGCCCTCTGCAACTTATCCAAAACAGGACGGCGAGACTTGTACTTGGACTCAAGCCCAGGGATCGTATCTCTCCAGGTCTGAAATCTTTGCACTGCTCCCAGTGGCTGCGAGGGTTAAGTTCAAAACCCTCTGCATCGTCCACAAGGCCTTCTGGGGCCTGGGTCCTCAATATCTTCAACTCTCCTTTCCCAAATACCTTCCTTACCGAGCTCTCCGCTCATCCACCTCCAACTTCCTCAGGGTCAGTCGCTTCTCCAAGCAAGGAGTTGGTGGTATATCTCTTCCTTCGGCTGGTGCCTCCCTCTGGAACAGCCTCCCTGCATCCCTTAAACTTGAGGAGAACCATCTCCGGTTCCGGAAGCACCTCAAAACCTTTCTCTTTGCTTCTGCTTCTCTCCTCCTCACCTCTGCTGACCCCCTGGCTGAAACCTGAACCACACTGGCTACACCCTCTGATCCCGGGCCCAGGTTCCTCGCCTGCCATTGTTTCACACCTGCACTGCCCACCTGGCAAACTCCGCACTCAGGGACTTTTTCTGTATCCATACAGTCCCCTTACCAGCCCCCCGACACCTGTTGTCCACACTTACCCATGCACTTGCCACTTGCTGGCCGCTACTTACTTATTGTTATCATCTTGTACTGCACTGTCCCTCCCCCCTTCCCATGCACTTGCGCGATCTGAATGACACCTGGCCTAGTAGGATCGCTGTCTGTCCTCCCTCTGTTCCCCTCCCTTGCCTCATTGCGCCTTGAAGCACTTGTGCATAGGTGTGTTATAAATGCCATATCATATATCATATTATATCATATCATGATGTGGCAAGAGAGTTTGCCATCCTGGACACTGGTGCAGTTATTTTCTCCTGATTGTGGTTGCTTTTCAGGGCACTAGTAAAGGACAAATGTGGGTGGAGAGCGTAACTTTTTTTCAGAGGGTGGATGCAACCCCTTAGTTTTTTTTTTAGGTTGAAAGCTTGCTCAAGTATTTGGATACCAGGATTTTACTCAGATTGTCATGTTCCCAGTGCAGACGCTTACCCACAAGACCACAAGCACTTGTTTCGTATTGGGATTTTGTTTTCCATTGAATATTTCACTACAGATTGCTGGGTTTAAAGGGTGAGCACCTTTTATACCTTGCCAGCATATTTATTGAAAGATTTCCTCTCTCAGGTTATTTTTCTGATGTTCATTACTTTTTTTATACGTTGAATGCTATTTTGTCTTGCGCACTTTCTTCTAAGGAGAATGTCAATTGAACTACATTTGTATATTTCACTTTAAAATATGTGGCCACTTACTGTGCATATATTCACGGGTGCCAGCTTTTAATTTTCACTATGGGGCAAAAGTATCTGGGCATAGTTCATTCTTGCAGATGATCATTTTGTACCCTTTTCTGTGCTGCTTAAATGTGGGTAGTTGGGGTCGTGCAATGTATCACAACAGTCACCAAGAGACCGGCCATAAAACAAGGGGCTTGTAGCACACTGCTTAACCAAAGTGTGTGATCCTTGACCAATAATTTAATCATGCAGGGCATTAACTAAAAACATTGGGAGTGCTCAAAGCCTGAAATGTTTTATCCATAATAATAAAAAATAGATATTTTTACAGCTAAAGTGACATTGAGGGTGAAAAGTCACTGGTGACCCAAGACACCCATCCAAGCAGTAACCAGGACGGGCCCTTTCCCTTTACAGCTAATAACACACAGCAGATCCTGAAACACCTACTCCCCTTATTTTCAAGAGTAGGGGTTCCCAAATAAATCTTAACAGATCAGGGCTCTGCATTCATGAGCAAACTCATGGGGGAAGTGAAACAACTATTACATACTACCACTCTTAGAGCTTAAGTATACCATCCACAAACAGATGGCCTTGTAGAAAGGTTTAATAAAACTTGGAAGACGCAATTACAGAGGTTAGTGGAACAAGACGGAAGGAATTGGGAGCAAATGGTACCTTGGGCTTTGTTCGCTGTTAGAAAGACCCCCTAGGCTTCTCCCTGTTTGAATTACTTTATGGACAGGAACCCCGAGACATTCTAGACATGTTGTCGTGACTTGCCGCGTAGTGAAGAGTAATGGACCTCTGTCCACAAATCACCCACAGGGATGAGTGAATAAACTCCCTGTGCGAGCTTTGAGGCCACAGGTGGTTTGTTGGTTCGCCGGATCTGATGACGCCCAGGACCCCGGAGGCTGTTAAATGGAAGGTAAGGTTAGCACAGGCAAACACAGTACTGTGATATGAAGAAGTGTGTAAGAATCTCTTACCTAAACCCAACAGGGATGATACTGGGGTGTCGGGGATCTGGTGCGAGGGAGCGCCGTAGATCCGGACAGCCGTGTCAGCCGTGTCCCAGATGGTAGTTGCCGGCTGTACCTGTAGCCTGACGGTAACTTAATGGGCACTTGAGTTAACCATGTAGCGCCAGTGGCCGAAAATCGTAGAGTCAAGAAAGGGCAATCCAAAAACAATCCTTTAATCAAAGCCGAGTGTCCAATGTACCAATATCCGAGCGACAAGATCCGAGGAGTATGCAAGCCAGTCCGTGATTCATAAGCCCAGGTCCACATCCGAAGTATCAAGGTAACGTGAATGCTGCAATTGCCGAACAGAGTCGTGAAACAGCTGTGAAGCGGTGAGTAAACTCGAACTTCACGGTTTTATGTGCGCCGGCTCCCGATCACGTGAGCGGAACTCTGGGCACGTGATCGGGAGAGCACCGCGGAACCAGGAAGTAACCGCAATCGGGTGTTCCAACCCGAACGCAGTCTCCATGGGAGTTGCCAATGGAAACGAGGCAACAAACCGGGTCGGACTTTCCGCACTGCCCGCCCTCGTTGACGATGGCGACTCCCTCGCACCCTAGGTAAGGAGATGTCTCGGGAGGTGGGCTGCAACCCGGGGACAGTAACCGTGTGTGCTGGTGTATCTGAAAAGGTGCATGGTGGCGGGACTGGTTTGTTGTGCATGACACATGTGAAGAGAAATCTGGGAGGAAGGAGAAGCCCCAATTCAACTCTCCCAAACCACATATAGTCTTAAAAAACATATTACGGTGGTAAGATCTTTAGTCCAAACCCATATGGGCAAAGCACAGGAACAGCAGAAAACATCATACAATCGAAAGGTCACCTTACGATCCTTCACGGTAGGACAAAAAGTGTTAGTATTGTTGCCAACTTTGGAGAATAAAATAATATCCAAATTGTACCGGCTGGCTGTATGTGGTGCTAGAACAGACAGGGCCCTGTAACTACAAAATCTCCCATCCTGATCGCCGATTGAAAACCCAGGTATACCATATCAATATTTGGAGAGAGTGGAGAGAAAACCTTACAGTCTATTACCATCATGTTGTCTTGTCTGTTACCTGATGACTCTGATAGAAAAGTACTTATCCCTCCTGAACTCAGTAATAACCAAAAACAAGATCTCTATGACCTACTCAGCCAATTTATTGACATCTTCAAAGAGAACAAGGGAGAGTGAAAAGTTTCTACCACCATATCCTCACCCCTCAGGGCAAGTGGTACACCTCAAACCTTATAGACTACCCAAGGCAAGGACAGAGACCATCATCCAGGAAGTCAAGCAGATGCTTGAAGCTAATATTATTGAACCATCTACTAGTCCCTGGTCTTCCCCCATCGTATTAGTAGCCAAGCCCGACGGAAGCTGGAGATTTTGGATTGACTCCAGAAAAGTCAATGCAATATCAGCCTTTGATTCCTACTGTATGCCCCGTATTAAGGATCTCATTGATCGACTTGGCAAAGCTGTCTATCTTTTCTACCATAGAAAGAAAGGTTATTGGCAGGTTCCATTGTATGGTCAGGATAAAGAAAAAAACTGCCTTTGCCACACCCCTAGGCCTGTTCCACTTCAAAGTCCTCCCATTTGGGCTACATGGGGCCCACGCAACATTCTAACGGTTCATGGACACAATTTTGAATCCTTACTCTGACTTCTGTGGGGCCTACATAGATGATATTGTGATCCACAGTAAGACTTGGGAGGATCATGTGTATCACTTCTGTACTGTCATAAGAGTCCTAAGAGCAGCAGGTTTAACAGCTAATCCTAAGAAATGCAAATGGGCTCAGTCCGCTGTAAAGTACTTGGTTTTTTTCATGGGAAATGGCACGATACAGCCACAACAAGAAAATGTTAAAGCAGTCCCAGACACCCCTACACCTAAAACAAAAAAGATCAGAGGGCTTTCTTAGGACTAATAGGCTATTACTGTAGGTTTATTGCCAATTTGTTGAGTAAAACCATTAGACTCACTGACAAATTGAAAAATGTCAAACCCCAGAAGATCAGTTGAAATGAAGATCATAAGTGTTACTCAACCTTGACCTTATGTCAGAGCCCCCATCCTAAAAGTAGCAGATTTTTTGAAAGATTTCATCCTTCAGACAGATGCCTCTCTAGCAGGATAAGGACCTGTCCTTTCCCAAGACCACGACGGCTTAGGACATCCAATACTCTACATAAGTAGGAAGCTATTCCCAAGAGAGGAAAACTATTCTGTTATCAAGCTAGAAGCCCTTGTCATTAAATGGGGCTTCATCTAATTAAAGTACTATCTGTTGGGGTGGAAGTTTAGACTAGTCGCCGACCATTCACCCCTGGCATGGATCAGCCAAAGGAAGGGGTCCAATCCCTGAGTTATGTGGTGGTTTTTGGATCTTCAACTCTACTGTTGCACTGCGGAACACCAGGAGGGTTGAGATCAAGGAAATGCTGACTTCCCGTCTTGTTTGCCCAGTGAAACAGTTAAATCCAACCCACATAGGGGAAGGGTATGTGATGGATCTGAGGGCATCCTCTCTTCTTTCCCCAATTTATTCTCCTCTCAGGTGGCCAAGGAAAGGCTGTCGCTTTTGGATCCTGACCCTGGGGTTGATATGCGAGGGAGTATCACCTGGGTGGAGGAGACTTGGGGAGTGCGATGAGGCACTCTTGGGTGAGACACAGTATTCCTCCTTTCCCTTTAATCCCTCCCCTATTTTTCCATAAACCCCTCTTCCAATATATACGAGTCATGTACTGAGTCGAGAAAAAGACAACCCAGAAACATGCATTCTTTCTTTATTAACTCAAACATACACAAACAGAACTCTAGTACTGGGATGAGGAAGGGGGATGGAACATTGCCTACACCTGACGCCCAGATGATGGTATGAATGGCCCACTCAGGTAAGGCTACGGAGATCACCTTTGGGACTCTTGCAGGAGAACTCAGAGGTGAACCGAAGGAGATGCATGCCTGAAGCACCTGAGAGCTGCTGAGTCGTTGCAGCAGAAGCGGATTGTGGCGGGAGCATTCGAAAGTTCTCCGGTGGCAAAGCAGGTCTGCCCACCTCCTGGAGTCAGGGAAACTACTCTGTAGAACTGAGGCAGCAGAGATCCTGGATGAGAGGCGTGCTGAGCCGGGAGCAGGGACAGTCACAGAGAGCCTGCCGATGCGGAAACCAGCACCTGAAGCCAGCATACCCGGTGAGTCAGAGAAGCCTGATTGACTCTGGGACGCTTTGTTGTGGACCGTGTGGTTGCTGCAGGTCGGATCATTTGTGAGTGAGCAAGGGACCGTTTCGGCTATGTGAATGCTGGTCCAGTTGGAAATAAATGATTTTGATGAAACACTAACTTGAACTTGCTGAAAAAACTGAATTATAGGGTTTTGTGAATCTGACAACTATGCCTAGACCGAGCACACCCACCTAAAGGAAAACCCACCTAACTCGCTGAGAAAATTGTGATTGAAGATAAAGGAAAACTTGTGTTAAAGAACTGAACTCTATGATATTTGTGAAATTGATGAAAGGCAACTCAGACAGAAAAGATGGGAAGTAATCCAAGGAAATTGTGTTGTTTTGGAACATTGAGAGACTTGAAAGCTTCGGGAAGGGAACCCCTCTTTTTGACAAAGTGAACTACCTTGAATCTTGGGGAAGCGTAAGGGAGGCATGTTATCACAAGTATGACACTGACACAAAATGTACAGTTTGCAAAACCTTTATTCACTTATCGGGATTTGGAATAACTCCTACGTTGCCCTATAGCTAAGATAGGAGTAGTCAAATAATAAAGAAAAAACAGTCCTAGTCAGTCTCTGTCAAATCAAAATGGCCTATATTAACAAAACCTAGTGCCCACCCTATCTCTTATACAAAATTTTGCAAAGGGGAATATGTATGCAAGGGAAAGTCAGTGTTAGAATATAAAGAATAAAAGTGGCTGAGTCAGCTGTCGTCCTCACGTTGCACAGCACAGAGTAAGGCAGTCCCCATAGACAGGATGATACACCGTGGCTCAGGTTTGCAAAACAAAGCATATCAAAACGTGGATGGAGGCCTGCCTGGCCTTCCATGTTGAAGTCACTTTTCTAGCATTCCAAAAGTTCCTTCACAGTTCAATAAAAGGGTTCACAGTTTAACCAAAAGTTCATGCAGGGCTCCCTCAATCGGGCTCGGACCTCGCAAAGTAAAAGTTCACGTAGGTCTCCCTCTGTCGGGCTCAGACCTCTCAATCACGCACTTGTTGGGGTTCCCTTCCCCAAGCTTTTTTCACATGCTTTAGGGGTTCCCTTCCCCTATATTATCACACTTCTGGTCTCCCTCGGTCAGGCTCTGACCTTTTCTTGTTGTCGAACACTTTCGAAATGTGCAAGGCTTTTACTGTAGACCTCCCCAGGACCACTCCGACTTTCCCTTCAACTCGCACTCATGTGTTATTTGCCCCAGTGTTTCTTGGTCTATGTAGTTCAATATCATAAGCACAGGAGTTCAATGTTCACTTTCCACTTACCCTTCTGCCGGGGTCACTCGTGATCATCATGCTTTTTAAAGTTCATTCACTTTGTGGCTTTAGAACAAAACATTTCACCTTCAGCATAGACTTTCGAATGGGCTACTTTCTTTCGCCGGACCACTCCGCTACTCTGTATCACAGGCGTCACAGTTGTCAGTAATTTTAAAGTTCACCACAGGTCTGCCTTTCTTCGCGTCTCATCCACACATGTGCAGCCTTCAACTGTAAGATATATTGTTGCTACTTCTGTCGTTCCTTAACACACACCGATATTTCATCTTGCTCACCAACTCACCGGCTGTGTGCACTCCTTTCTTGTCTCTGCCATTTTAATTCACAAGTCAAGGTTAATACCACAGGGTTGGCCTTGCCTGCTCCAACTCTGTCATTCACCTGGGGGGAGTGGGGGTTTGCAGGGACCTTTGAAACACAATGCAGTCTTCTTGTCTGGGATTTGGCCTTCTCCATGTATCTCTTACGGTTCTTTGGAGGCAACAAACTCCTGCAGGGATCTCCTGGGTTCCTTTATCCCCTCAAACCGGCGCTCTGCTCCAGTAGGTTCGCTGTTGCCCCTGAAGTTCTGCTGCTTCTTGTGTTCCACCTTGCTCAGAGTGTGTCTCTATGTTCGGCCTTTTATCCGAGTGGGGAGAGCTAATGGGTATCAGATGTATATGATTAAAGTCAAGTGCCTGACTTTGCCTGACTCGTTTAGCGTGTCGTGTCCAATGAGATATGTAACAGTTAGTCTTGTTACTCTGTCGCCCTCTTCCTCTACCCAGTGTTTGTGTAATATGAGGGGGGGAGTTGGGACATTGGAGAATCCTATGAAATAGGAGGGGTTATGGGTACGGGAAAGGGGGGAATACCGCGTCTCACCATCGGTAGTCTCACGCCCACTCCCCGAAGACCCCTGACCCAGGTGATCCTCCCCCACTGGTCCACCCCCAGGGTCTGGATCCAAAGGCAATGGCAGTGCACCTGGCCACCTGAGAGAGAGATGCCTGGGGACTAGTAAGTGAGACACCCTTTGGTTTCTCACAGAAGGGAAACCCCCTTTTCCAACCAAGAGCTGGAAGAAGCCATTAACTTTTATTTGATCGCTTCTCATTTTGTTGCTGACATCCCTACACATAATATACAAGTAGATGAGAGGGCAAGTATAAGTTTTGGACAAAGACAGCCATTTGCTTTGGACTTCCTGACACATCATTAGTTTAAGTTAGGTAGGGAAATCCCACCTTAGCATAGTGCAAGTTAGCCCTTTTTCCAACCTTATTTTTATTTTAATAAAAGTTTGTTAGCCAAGTTATACTCAGTTGTCTGTGTCTACTTCCTGATGCCTTCACATCCCACACGTTCACCCGTCATAATCTTATATCCTTCAATAACACTACTTTTTCTGCTTCTCTTTTTCCTCCTTTACTTCTCTCTCAGAATGTTCTCTTCGTACGGTCTATTCTGTCCTTCTACTTTTAATTCTGATGGTATGTCCACTATCAACTCTCTCCATCCTGTTTGTCCCTTTCGCCTTGGCATGGCCCTGGTCACAATCTTCACAGGCCTATTGACAAGTTCTACTGTGTTTGGTGAGTTTTTTTCCTGGGAACTCTCTGTGATATGGCTATTTGTGTTAAAATATGGAGGATTTCTGGCTTGTTGGGAATATGTTCCCTTCTGCCGCAATTACATATACAATCCGCCAACTAGCAACAGTTTCCACCTCATGGAATCATGTAAGACTATATTGAGCCTTTTTACTTGGTTGTGTGCCTTTTTAGAGGAATAAGTCAATAATCTATCATTTCTCTGTTAACAGGTTTTCAATCTTGAAGCCATCCTATGTTCTGTGAAATTTGCAGATAATGTTATGTATACTTATATGTTCATGTTTTAGAATCTATACACTGCATCACTGTCTTCTACATCATTTTGTGTACATATTGTGACATTTGTCATTTACTCCTTTGAGCTTGGGTCCTCTCGTGAAAAAGGGCATCTTGCTGCATCGCCTAAAGTCTCACATAAAGGACCATTTGGTTGAATGTTGGACTTTCACAATGGTGTTTAAACACACCATAGTTTTAAAGCAATATAATATCATGATATATCATCATCAAATTCCCATATTGTTTCTGACTCTATATGACCTTATGGATTAGTTAGCAAGTTTGTTCTACTAATTAATATGTAAGAACGCTATGTACTTGGACTATTTGTTAATCTATAGTATGCCCATTGAGATTTCCTTTTTAATGTATTTCATTGTTTTCTTTTTACATTTAGTTAGAAAATAAATTATACTTGATGTTTTATGGCATTAATCGAGTAACCCATGTTTTGAGTGGACATACATGAAGCATGTGCAGGGGGAGACTATTGACGGTTGTCTTGGGCAGTTTTACTTTGGAATCCCCTAGACCTCCAGTGCAAACCTAATCTTTAGTCTCAGACTCCCTCACCACCCCAAGGAAGCCCTTTGCCCGCTAATCTGGAGGTTCTATATGTGTCTTGGGAATTTAAGGTCTGCCTTAATCAAGTAATTCCCAAGCATGGTCAAGGAGAACTCGCTAGGAAAAATGTTACTCTTTCAGTGCAGAAGACATTTTCTGTTTAAAACTGTTGAAAACCCAAATTATAGCAAATACCAGAGAGTACTAATACCAGGAATCAGTATTTCCCTTGTGTGCAAGCCAATCACAGTACCCTCTCTATAGTAATTGTGAAAGGGCCAGTAGCCTGGTCTTGTGATGAGGTTTGAGAGACCCCTCACAGCCGGAGGTGCCAGGCCTAGCAAGAAGAAATCCAGAGCCAGTCCTCCCCCTGAGGGGGACAGAGGCATTTGAGCAGGCCTCAATTCCTACCCCACCTTCCCAATTGCCAGTCTGTTTCTGTGCAGTACTGGAATGCATGACCCAATGCCTCTGAACCAAAACGCTGTCAGAGTGTTCTCTTCTAATTCCAGAAATACGAAGATGCAAGTAGATGAACTACCACAAGGAAGAGATTCTGCAGTGTCCCATGTACAGACCTATGAACACCATGGTGAGAAAGATCAAGTCCAGCTAAGAGAGATGTGATCCTGCAGGTACGAGCATACACCCAGTTGTCAGTGTCACAGAAGGCGCAGAGACCAGAGCCAGAACTCCTGCGTGACAGAGAGGTCAGCCATGGATCGCACACCAGCCCGGATCACTAGATGTTTAGTCCCCAGCAGGGCCTCTACACCACAGACATAAACACGGGGCAGAAACCCCAAATGGAAGAACGCTTAACTTGGGCAGAGCCAGTGATGGGCCCCGTTACACGAACTTGGACAATATACAACACAAGCCACCATTGTTGCCTCAGTGTGCTTCTGTGCAGACAAAAGGGGCAGGGCTTAACCCACCATTTAAAATCTTCTCTATATGTAACATCTCAGAGGCGGGGAAGAAAGTACTCAATTAGATAGGTACAGATTGCCAATCAGAGGACAGGGAGGTAGATTAGAAAGTCCCCAGAAAGCAGGAAGATGTGGGTTGTTTTGGTGGGGTTAGAGGAAGTGGAGGTTGCAGACCAAAAAAAGCAGCAAGAAAAAGGGTGGTGCAGTGGAGGGTAGAGTCGATTTTTGGAGCAGGTAAGACATTGGCTTGTGAATTCCAGAGCCACTGCATTGTGAGTGTTTGTGAACAAGTAATGAATGTGGTTAAGTGAGACAGTGTAAGGAGTAACTGTGAAGTGTTTGTGTGTGAGTGAAAAGAGTGTGTTGGAGTAAAAGGCAGGTGGAGTGGTTGTAGGGTGGAGGAGCGAGTTATAGTGAGGAGGAGGGAATAGTGCAATTGAGTAGGGAGGAGTTCCATCTGAGGGTGGAGGAGACACTTCAGAGTGAGAGACGCAGGAGGAACCGAGAGAAAAGACGTAGGGAGTAGAGAGAGAAGTGGGAGGAGTTGGAAGCAGGAGAGTAGTGAAAGAAGAACATCAGGAAGTGGGAGGGAGAGGATGACGTGGATATGAAAGAAAGGAGACAGAGTCGGGCACAGCATCTGGAAGGCACAGTCCAACACCCTTAAATAATTACTAATCACTGGATAGAGTAGCAACAGTCTAGGAAGTCCCAGAGGGAGTATAGACCAAAAACGTTGAACTGCCTTTAGGTTTTCATCGCCAGCGGAAGTCTGAAATTTGACAATAGGGGTAAATAATCTGTATTTGCCTACCTGGGAGTAGGGAGGACTGGGTTAGGGAGGATAATCTTTAGTAAACTAGAGAAAGGAACGGCCATAGGGCCCATTCAAATCATAATACTTTTGAACCGTCTCACAGTGTGCCATCTGTAACATAATGTACAGGTGGAATCTTTCAAATATTTCGAAGACCCACTGTATAGCCCGCTAGTAAATAAAGAGGAGAGTGAAACAGAATGGTATGGCAGTGTGGGGTTAGGACTATGAGGTGAAGCACAGAGTGTGGTGGAGCATCAGTGAGGATAGGAGAGTGGGAGGCGCAGAAGAGCATACCAGACGAGGATCATAGGAGATGGAGGAGGACATAAATAGGGGCAGAAAAGAGAAGTAGGGGAACAGAGAAAATACTGGTGGTGAAGGAGTCAACGGGGAGCAATCAGGAGGAGGAAGAAGGGACCTCAGAGAATGAGGTCAGATCAGAATAAAAGCATTGAAGGATTTAAAGAAAAAAAGTAAGGAGGATGGAAAACATCAGAAAGAAGGAGCTGAAGGAGGAGGTGAAAGGAGGCAGTAAGGAGTAGGTGGAAGAGGAAGTGGAAAAGCAGGAGCAAAAGAAAGAGCAGCGGAGTAGCTAGAGGGAGGAGCAGAGCATGGTGGAATGTCAAAGTGGAGAGAGAAGCAGGAGAAGTGGAAAGTGGTGAAAGCCATAAAGTGAAGAAGGGGAGGTTAGCCAAATAGAGAGGCTACAAGAGAGAAAGCTGATTTACACCCGATTTCTAGAGAAAGTTTTAGCTTGGTGAAGAGGAGGAGCTCTAAGCGGTCTTAGACATCCTACCAATGGGGTATATCTGGTAATCCAAGGGTCCAATGCGATATTGCAAAGGAGCTCCAATTGTCCAACACCTGGCCGAGGTTAAAACAACCCAAGACACTAGCAGTTATGCTGTTGTTTGTTCCCGAGGAGAAATGTGGCCCATTGTCACCATGTATGCTAGCCAAGCAAGCAATTTAACAGACAAGAACAAAGTGTGGAGCAGCTGATCATTTTACCAGAGAGGTAGGGCGTAAGTGAGGGAGGGAAGGACTATGGACCACAGTTCTATGTAGAAGCTTGATTTATTTATGTTCTGTTGATTTCAGTCAATTCTAATCCCTGTGTGTTCTGTTGCTACAATGAGAACTCTTGGACTCTAGTTGATCCATCTGCCTGGGATATATAGATTCAGAAGTAGGACTTACAGGATCTGGCTGACGGAATCAGCAATTTTTACTGCATCCAACACTTAGCCGTGAAAGTGTCTGAGCAAGCTAAACTTCCCCACCAAGCCACACCAGTATCCACAGGTTATGATCTATGATCTGATCTGTACAGTAGCAAGAAGTATTTGGCTCCTGCTAAGGAAAGGTCTATAATTTAACACTCTGAAAAATCCAGCATGCACACACAGACCTATTGATGTGTTGCACCTAACTGAAGTCTAGCAGGAAGTAATGTCGTTCACTTTGAGGCCAGAGGTACCGACTGGGATTATAGGGGGGAAGTGATGGTCCTCCTTGTCAATCATGTATCAACCCCAGTCTCCTATTGAGGCTAGAGATATGGTAGCTCTCTTTATTTGCAAAATCATGTTCCTCCCAGAGGTTGAAGAAATCCATGATCTGGGGAGAAAGGTTTTGATTCCACACATTCAGCCACCTCCACCAGTCCAGCCAATGAACTTGTCCTGTCCCCTAATTTCACCACAACCCAATGTAATCAGGTTAACCCCGAAACAGGGTAGTGACAATTGAATAAAGGGCAACACACTCACCTTGGGAACAAGACGATGCCTTGAAACTGGGTTTGATACACATCAGGGGCGTTGCTAGGGGGGGCTAAGGGGGCTATAGCCCCTGATCTTTTGGTTGTAGCCCCGGATAGAATCTCAGGAGCTACAGCCAAAAGACTAGCTAGCCCCCAGTCCCAACAGTTCAGACATCAGCTTAGCCCCGGGTCTTTTCCAGACCTAGCAACTCCCCTGATACACATGCTTAGAAACTAGACAAGGCTGGCATAAAGCACGATAAAAATGACCAATAACAAAAAATAAGCAGGGGCAATTCTTTCTGCAGTTTTGTCCTTTGGGAAAAATATGAATAGGATTGGTATTGGTTGCTAGTCACTGCCTCATTTAGAAAAGGCACTCTTAGGGCTGTCTTATTCCCACATTAACAGCAAGGCATTTTAAAGGCTAAAGAATGTGTTCTGAGCTGCCGCTTCTGGGTTGGGATTTTCAACACATCACCATACCAATTTTACCAGAAAACATCACGACTAGAGGTAGGCAAATCTCAAATTTGGCCTCTGCCACATATTCTCTTCCAGCAGATTGTTAAGGAAATTCTAACCGAAGAAGGGATCCTCCTTTATGTCTCGTCAGATGAAAGAGGTCAAGATGCACGTTAATTGTACAAACTTGTTGCACCTGCATTTGACGACTGAAAATGTATGGTTTAGTAAAACACTTTAACCAAACCTTGAAGAACCTCCTGAGGAAACTGGTGATGTTGAAGGGAAGAATTGGGATATGTTCGCTGTATGGAAAACCCTGCAAGCATCCATTGGCTTCTTACGTTTTTGATCTTGTCTATGGTAGGGAAACCTGTGACAGCTTGAACATGTTAATATTGGTCTGAATGGTATGCCATTTTTTTATTGAAAGAAATTACTTTGAGGTACTTTACTTCACTGTAATTACTTCTAATTACTTTGTAGGAAGTAATTATGTAGATGTATTTAAGGGTTAGCGAGTATATAGGGGTTTGGGAGGGGTTGTATGTAGGGATGGTAGTGAGGGGGGAAGGGATGACATGGGATGCACACCTGTAAAAAAAATAATGGTTGTAATTAAAGAGAAGTAAATTACCATGAATAATTTAGTTTGTTAAAATAATGTACTGGGAATATGTGGCTGAAGCACTTGACACAATTACAGATATCCCTCCGATCCTACTCCTCCTTAAATATCTACTGGGTGACATTGGAACGATCAGTCAAAGTACCCGCAGACTATTTAATGTGGGATGTATTATTGCTAAAAAGTGTATACTATGACAGTGGAAGTCCAGATTTGAACCAACAGCACGCAAATGGCTTAAGGAACCGACTTATGTGCAGGAAAGAGAAATGTGCTATGTTGGTACAATATATGTGATGAATAAACTTAAAGAGATATGGGAACCTTTCCGAAGATATCTAAGAGAAACCTAGTTGAAATAGATACTGAACTGTGATATATAACTGCAATTGATATTATTGAAATGTGTATAAGATAACTGACTACGGTACAATCGTATGTATTATGTGAAATGTCGATGTGACCTGACCTCCTGTTGACTAAATAAAGTATTTTTTTAAAAAAAATATGTAGAACCCTCTGAACTCCACATAGCATATGAGAAGATGGTGGTAATGCATGACTTGGTGAACAAGCACATGCACCAAGGCTAAGACAAACAGACGTGGCTATATGATCAGTAGACCCACATGTGTAGGTTCAAATTGGGGGATCAAGTCAGCCACTTCAAATATCTCACAACTTGATCACAGATTGCTTTGGCAAGTCAGAAGAAGGACTCAGACCCCACTACATGGTCTGAGTGTATATTTATTAAAATAAAATGAAAGCAGCTTACCGACCCTACTACTAAAAGGGAATAATCAAACTAAACTAATGTGCTCGCCTGTGGTCCAAAACAAAAATAGCCCTCGATCCAAACCTATCTACTAAACAGGCCCTTCCACTTCACAAAACATAAAATAAATATAAGGAGTGTCCTGTACTTTTGGGTCTTATCCAGCAACCCGTCCTGAAACTTGATCCAATTGTATTGTATAACAAAGGTTCCTCTCAAAGAAAACAGTTTTTGTCAGTTTATCAAAATGTCCTTAAAGATACCCAAGGTTCAAAGTAGTCTAAGGTTTATGGAAAAACAAAAGATCTAATCTTCTTTATCTGGAGGGATATTGCCCTGATCCCCTTGCACCAACTTTGTTGATCTCTCTGCACATTGACCAACTTCTGAGTGCTCTTGTGTTCCCTTGGGGTATTCTCTTCGTTCTGCCTAAGTTGCCCCTGTGCCTCATCTGGTTTCCCCTGACCAAATGTATCACTTAGCTCATAGGGGCCCTTTGACCCTTTTCGACTTCTGATTTTCTCAGGGGTCTTGGGTCCCTATGACCGGGGGTTGGGAGTAGCTTCCATGTGTTCTCTGGGTCACAGTAACCCCTCAGTGGTATGCTGCTCAGTTGTCTCATGCTCTCTCAACCCTTTAACTTGTCTTGCTCTCTCAGGCTTCTTAGGTCCCTGTGACCCTTGGATGGGTCTAGGGTAGTCCTTCCCTCTTCCCCGCTTGTTCTCTCGGTTCGCATTGTGTTCTGGTTTCTCGGGCTCCTGTAACCCTTTAACTGTTCTCACTCTCTCAGCCTCCTCAGGTCCCTGTGACCTTTGGATGGGGGATAGGGTAGTCCTTCCCTGCTCCGTACTTGTTCTCTCGGCTCTCGTCTTCCGTCCGACATGGGCAGCCCAGGTACCTGCAGTGTTATGGGGCTTGCTCTAGAGAGGGTTCGTTTTGCAAGCAGCAGCTGCGTTGTTCACAACTTGCCGCTTCCGGCTGGTGGATGCTAGCGGTTTCCGAGTTCTGTCGGTCTGTCTTCTCTTTTGCTTTTCGCTGGATCTCGTGCTGAGAGCAGAGGATTCAATTCTCCCTTCGTCCCTGGACTCGGCATCAGTTAGCAGGCTCCGGGCCCACCACATCCTGTATGTGGTCCCGCCTTCAAGTGATACAACTTCACCATGCCTAGGAGGGGACTTAACTAGACAACATAATAATCCACAGTGACCCCTGGGGTGACCACATGCACGATCAAGTATTTGGTCGCGTAAGGCCCTTCGAAGTGCTGGTCTGAAAGCTAACCACTGCCAAGTGCCATCTGGCCCCATCTTCCATGAAATACATGGAGTTCCAGTAGAGGAAGAATGTTGTCCACCCCCAGGAAAGAAAGGTTGTGGCAGTCCAGAAGATTCCAACACATGACAAAAAAAGAACTATGATCCATGGGGCTAGGCCAGCATTATTGAAGAATCATTCTGAGATGCTCCAACCTAGACAAACCTGTGACTGATTAGGGCTTCACATTCTAACTAACTGATGTGGACCAGTCAAAGCCAGGAAGCTGTCAAGGAGTGGAAGTATTCACTATGCTACCACCCTATTCATTTCCCCAATATCTCTTAGAATTTCTTTTTTCAGACAAGTGCCTCACCGGTAGGAGTCAGGCCATACTGTCTCTAGAAAGAGGTGGCAGTAAAGTTCCCTTTTATCTATTAGCATAAAACAGTGATCTAGGGAATAAATGCATTGCGCCATTAGGCTGGAATGCCTCGCATTAAATGGGTGATAGAAACACAACACTCAGGAATAACCAGATTATGTTGGCAGTTCTAGTTGATGGCCAACCATTCCTCAGTCACTTGTTTAGCTAAAATATAGACTTACTGACATATTATCAGATGGCTCCTGACTGTGCAGTCCAACACATTTACAATTATAAATTGCAAGAACCCTGACTGCCGGGGTTCATGTGCACCTGCATGGCGAAGGGAAATCACTTGTATATGCAATACAAAACAAGAGGAACTTCCATACCCTCAGAGTGTCCTGCAGTGCAACAGAAGGACATGCAGATCCAAGATAGTGACTTGCATTAAAGTGCGCTGACTGCAAAGCCATGCACAGGCTTGCCCACTAAGCTGCAGCTGGGGAATTTGTAATTCTCCGGTATAAGAGTCACTCAAAGCACTCGTTCCATGGAAATGTACAGGTGAAATATTTCAAATACTTGGGAGATGTGCAGAGAACCCGTTTTGGCATATAAAAGGGACAGTTAAAAAGAGAATGATGTCATCAGGAGATAGAAGCAGGAAGTGGAGGAATATGTGAGGCAGAGAAGAGGGGAGCAAAGGGGAGAGGAAGAGGAGGTGCAGAGTCAAAGAATGGTGGAGGAAAAGGGAAGGCGATTAAATAAGTGAAAGTAGGTTAAGGAGATGCGGAGGAGCAGTACACAGTAAGGAAGTGATCAAAGAATGGGAAAGCAGAGGTGGTGAAGCAGATACTGAAGAGTAAGAAGGAAGTGAACAACAGAAGAGATGGAATAGGCGGTGAAGGAGTTGAGTAGTGAGGATGAGAAGGAGAGTACATCAGAGGAGGGAGAAAGGGATGCTTACTGACTGCTGTTGATTGATGATTGAGGGATTAAGCCTGACACACCCCAGGTTCGTTCCTGAAAAAAATCTTAGTTTCTGATACCTGACCCATATTTAAATGGCCCAAGGCACTAGAGGGGGTGGCGCGGGTGTTGCTGAGAATTAATATGATATCCCAACAGCATCTGCGCCAGCCAAGAACAAAGTTTAGGACACTTAAAACCAAAAGACTGAGTGGCCTTCTGTGTTTCCCGCCAGAGAGGTGGAGCATACTAGAATGAGTGAAGGACTGAAGACCACAGTCCTATAGAAAAATGTATTGTTTATTTTCTGTTGATTTCCCACAAAGCTAATCCCTTACATTTCAGTTCTTAAGATAAAAACCCTTGAACAGCAGGTTTTGGCTTTAAGTTGTCTGTTGATTCCTCTGCGTGTGACAGTGTGCACCTCTTGTTACTGGTAAGCTCTGTTTTACTTGTTTGTGTAAGCTTTCCTCATAAAAAATGTAATCATTCCTAAAAGAAATTTAAGTTGATAATATAAGAACTATAATAGAAGCATATTAATGAGCTAATGATTGGTCATGCTACAGCACAGTGACACCACTGAATTTCTGATGTTCATCTTCCGCAGGACGTTGAAAACCATATTGAGGATGCATCACAGAGAATGGAGCAAGAAGTAAATGGCCTAAAGAAGTCAGGGAAGATCACAGCCATGCACCAAGAAGTAGATGTTCAAGATACAAAGAATGACATTTTCCCAAATCTTTATGACCTAGAGAAGAAACTATTGGAAGACCTGTCATCTTCAAGGTATCGTATTGGCCAAAATGTGTTAGCAGCTCCAATTTATATACACAAGTGGCCCTCCCTTATTTAGACCTTTGTCGAAGGGGCGTGGCTTGTTTCCAGGGTGAGATAACTTAGATAAATAAAAGATGGAGACTATGGTTTTAGTCAGCTGCTCTGTTTTGCCTAACCAGTGCATCCTGCTCGGACCTATGTTACAGCAGCAACATTTTGGTTATGGTGAGAGATTTTCTGAATGTTGCTTTAAAGAACTTAAGGTTTGTTTTAATTTTGCATGGTACAATGAATATATTTCAGTGTTTCTTCTAGTGGAACCGTCTACGTGGTGAGAAATTTGTTGAATGATGTTCGAAGTTTTGTTTCCATGCTATTTGTACAGTCCAGTACAACACATGGTTAATAGTTGGTGATATGCAGTCTGACACAGATAATGCATGGCTAAACACTGACAAATATATTTTGTGACTACACAAATGTAATATTGCCCTCTTGCTCCATCCCTGGTTAGAAAAGTTGATACATTTAGAGGGGAGAGGGGAATGTGTAACACAAAGACTAAGCATGCAAGTACCTGAAAATGAGCAAACAATTTCTGAGTGCATAGGACCAGCCATTGATGAAAAGGAGTGCACTATCAGTCTTTAAACATTGGATGTACTAGTCGGACTCTAGGCAATCTGACGCTTGCAAATGTCTCCAGTGGTCCAATTCAACACATGGTTAAGAGGTTGCAACTGCGGAGTCTGGCACAAGTAATGTACCTGCAGACACACTATCCTTGTATTGCTTTTGTCAAAGTGAAACAAAGGACTATGTATCTGTGCTTCTTGAGTTTTCACATGCCTTCAGAGTGCATTGATTGTACTAATTATTTTGTAAAGGGAGCAGGCTGCTCCATGATGCATGGCCAAATACTGAGAAATATTTGGTTAGGGCCCATTTTGGAGGGCGTGAGTATGCCACCATTTTAATCTGTGTACCATGGCAGTCAGCAATACTGTGAAGCTAGCAAACAACAATTGGATGCTGCTGGAATAATGTATGCCACGGAGCTTCTTAACCGCCTACAGATATGGGTAGATGAGACTGAACCCATTAACCATCTACAAACTGGGTTTCGGCAGGGCATTTGTACTGTAGACCAGAGATTTCGATTGGGATTGATTTTAGTTAAACATATTCTACTTAACCATGTTTGGTTGCATGCCATTTTTGTTGATCTCCACACAGCTTTTGATAGTGCCCCGCATCGACTTTTGTGGGAGTTCCTTTAGAGGATAGGCGTTCCAGTGAATCTACTTTCCTATATACAATGGGCCTCATTACGACCCAGGCGGTAAGTTACCGCCTGGGTCGTACCTTTACCACCATGGCGTAAACTATGTTTACGCCATGGTGGTTGGCGGACTTACCGCCCCATTCCGAGGTTGGCGGGGCGGTAAGTCCCCAATCCCCATTTACCCTTCCCCATTCCCATTTTTGCCCCATAGGGCATAATGGGAGTGGGGAAGGCGTTAATTACGCCACCGTAAATTACGGTGGCGTAATTAACATCAAGGTCCCTTAGCGCCATGGATTTTAACACCTGCTAAAAGCAGGTGTTAAAACCTCCATGGCGCTAAGGGACCTCGGAATCGGGCGGAAAGGGTCGGCGCTGTTTACGCCGCCGTAAACCCCTTACCGCCTGAGTCGTAATGAGGCCCAATCTCTTTATGTGGAAAATAAGGCCTCAGTTGGGGTCTGGGCGGGGAGCTAACTAAAGTGCTGGCTGTTGAGAGGGGGTGCGGCAGGGTTGTGTGTTGGTCCCCCTGCTCTTTTGCCTATATATTAACAAATTAATAGAGGGACTTGTATATGCCAGCCTTGATGCTCCTAAATTGGGCCCAAATAGGTTACCCGCTTTATTATTCGCGGATGATGCAGTACGTTTGCCCACATCTCCCATGGGTTTAGGACATAGGGCCTCATCACGAGTTTGGTGGTAACCCTTAAATCCAGCGGTAACGCTATTACTGCCGCATTTAAGGGTCTGCCAAATCACAGGCTTAGCAGATTTTCCCCCGGCTCTGAGCTGGGGGAAAATCCGCTGCGATTTTGCCGATTTAATAGCACCGAACATTCCCCCATTGGGATTCTCTGAGAAACTTTTATGGACTAGGCAGCAGAGAAAAGCGATAGCGACTATTGGTAAATATCTCAGGGGAATACGTTGCTTTTTGAATACTCATGGAAGTAGAGCCATTTCCCCTGCCTTACAATTCTAGTTCCAAACCCTGCCCGCAGCACTTATAGGGCAGAGCTATGGGGCCATTTGAAGGCACCTGCTCTGAGTGTATCTGAAAATGATTTTCTGAGAACCCGCCTTATGCAAAATCGAGGAGCACTGATAGCAAGCCTCAGTTCACAGTGCAATTTACACCCAATAGGAGAAATTCTTCGCGACCAAACCACTATTATGCTGGCTACGAATTTGGACAGATCCGAGTTTAAATGACTATCAAGTAGCCCTCACTACCTTCCTCCATCAGAGCGAATCAAGATCACTTCTGTGGTTTGAGTTTGTCTGCTCGGAACTACTGAGGTTGAATCTGACACCATTATTGGATTGGCGTGAAAGTATGAATTCCAACTCTAAACAAAAGGTAAAGGATGCATGTTTAGGATTAAGTTTGCACCAAATGAAATAGGATTGCCTAACCCTGAGTACTGAGCATAAGTATTTAACTTGTAAACAAACGGCTGGCTATGAAAATTACCTTGATGTGATTAACCCCAGGATATGCACATGCACTTTACATTCAACTACGCACAAACACCTTAAAAGTGGCAACATTTACAATGAAATGGAAGATTACTAATACGCCGATTTGTCCTGTGTGTGGTGCGGCAGAGGAGACAATAAGTTATTTTTTGCTCCTAATTGTGGTTTTTAGAGACCTGAGAAGATCTTGTTATCTGCTTCCCTTGTTCAGACACAAAGGTGTTAGGACTATCAGCTCTGCATTAGACCTATGTAAGGACACTAATGATTTAAATGTCTGTTTTTATCTAGGTTTTTATATTGTGCATGGTTAAGAAGGTCTATATGTGTTCAATTAGATTCTACTTGATTTTATCAGTTTCAGATCTGTTTCAGACAATCATTTCAACTGTGATCAATTGACCTGTAATTTGGCTGTTTTATGGTGTGTGGGGATTTTAAAGTGATTCAGACAACTGATGATGTTAATATGTAAAACAGATTTTATTGTGGAATTTCAAAAGTTCTTTTAAAATATATGGTTATGCTTTTATGGCAAATGCGCCAAATAAAGCTATGTTTGATCAATTGTTGTACATGAGTGCACTATCACGTGCTTTAATGTTCAGGTTTGTGAAAATGGGCACCAATATTGTAATGTAAATGCTTGCAGTACTGTATGCCCATAATTGCTGGCACTATGCAATCTGTCACTAACAGAAGCCAAATCAGTCAAGTACAACACATGGTTCATAGGTAGTGCTGCCATGTCTTGGATAATTAATGTATCTGCAGAAAAGCTACACTTGTGCCATTTCTATCCAGGTGAAACATACATCTGTGAATGTGTGATTCTTTGAATTTCACCGGATTTTGCACCAGCCAAGTTATCCACTACTGCAGGCCTCTAATAGGTAGCCTTTGCACTTGGGTTCCAACATTGGATGTATGAGAGTGTACTACCAGAAGCTGTTAATGAGTAGCACTGTGCAGTCTGGCATAAGTATTTGGAGTGCAGTCAAACTTACTTTTGCCTCTATTTTGTTTGACATGGTGAAATATCTGGTTGTGAATCTGTTCTTCCTTATTTGTTGCAGGCTTTTGCGCCAGCCTGGATGCACATGTATTAATTGACTAGTTGTATTACATATGTCCCCCTTGTGTTGGTGTTTAAGAACAGTTTTGGAAAGCACATGTATGTTTCTGTATGTGCATGTGTTAAAGCACATACAATAGTCCTTCTATGTGTTACTATTCATGGTACTTAAGTCTTTCTGCACATATGTTAAGATGGATTTCTGAACTCTGACCTGGTGGGCAAAGGTTCAGAAGGCAGCCTAGTTTCTTGGAACAGGGTAACCTCTGGACGAGCCAGACCAATCAAGGTAGCTATGGCAGGCGGTCAAGTCTAAGTCTCAGGAGGGGTGAGGGTGACTGAAAGACCTCAATGAGCACACAGAGCAAGGACACTTACGAAATACTCCCAGACAGGTGTTATATCAAAAATATAGACATATTTATTACAAGGCCTTTGTAACTTAGACCATAGCAAAAGAATCACAGCAATACTAAGTAAATCAACACAACACTATCAATGCAATGTATATACAAGACCATTGGGGTCTAAAGGGTTAAATACACAAAATATGTCGACAACCTAGATGGGAAGGAAACAGGCCGTGCAGGTAGTCTTTAGGCCCCTTCATCATCAGCAACACACCTAACTAAGAGGCCGTCCAAGCCCTAAGAAGAGAGGAGTCTTGTGCTCAATAGTACATGCAATGCAAGTGCACGCGGTTGTTCCAATGGGCAAAACGTAGTCTCTAGCAGCGCAGGAAGGTGGATGAGGCGATGAAGAATAAGTTCCCACTATTCAGGGAGGACCTCCACTTGAAGGCAGAGGCAGTTCCAGATAGTGGGATGGAGTTGCTAGTTCGCACTAGCAGTGGAAAGGAGCGGGACCCTCGGGGCCACTCGTGCATAAAAAGGGGCCCTGGCGCTACGGGTCACCGGTTAGTGTTGGAAGTACTCACCGGTCCCAAGTGCACTTGGACCCAAACTTCACCAGTTCAGTCCACTTAGCTTGCAGGTTCGAACGTGACAAAAAGGACGTCTCTTCGGCTTTCAGTTCCTGAGATACAGTGAGGATTCCCAAATGGGACAGTGGCGATTTCTCCACTCCAGGTGGATGAATAGACCTGGTTTCACTGCAGCAAGCTTCAGGGGCAAGAGAGTCACAAATGCAGTGCACTTGCAAAGGTTGTGCCGGTGGCAGGGCAACAGAGTAACCGCGTATGCTCCGGTCCTGGCGCACTCGTCTCACTTCAGACCTGGGAATGCCAAGTGTACGAAATTCGGTGTGGGCCTCCTCAAAACGGTGGTAGTGATAGAGCAAAGCAAGTGGGTAAGCTGGTCAGTCCACTGGTTGGCCCAGGGACACTTCCGAGAAAGCTTACTTGCAGGTTTTGGTGAAGGTGCTGAGAATAGTTGTTCCCTGGAGGCACACACACAAGGCATGCAGAAGCCCGCAAAAGCATTGTGTTTCGCGGGAAAGTGCATGACCAAATTAGGACTGACCCAGGTCGACTGGACCTGGGGAAGGAAAAGCGGTAAGATGGCCAAAGGATAGGACAAAGAACCCCGTGGCATGGCCATTTTGGAGCCAGGCCACCTATTTGTGCCAAACGTGGTTAACGCGGTTAACATGGCAGGAAAGGGTTAAAAATAATGTGAAAAGATAGCTGCCACCAGCACTGGCCATGACACATCTGCACATCTCACAAAAAGTCCATCGGGAGTATCTAGGGCCTTTGGAAAATGACTACATACCCAAGTACCCTGTACTGAAAAGCTGCAACATTGGAAAAGGACGAAGGGAAACAAAGTCTCCCAGTACTGACTGTCTTAAGGGCATGTCAGTTTCCCCATTAAAAGTGAGCAAAAGCCCAGAGGAGTGCAGCTGAAGGCTGTGCTTCTCTGGCAAAGTCAGTCTATGGTGTCTAAACAGCAGCAAAACATTTGGGGGTGTACACATGGAGGGAAAATTACATACAATTATGAAATCTTTCCTAACAACATACAACAGTTAATACAAACACTTCAGCTAAGCAAAACAAAACATGTATGCCAAACATCTCAGCCAGATGGCAAGAAATCAAAAGTCTCAGTTTATACAAAAATAAGACTATTTACATAAGAGCACAAAAATGTCTCTCGATACATGTCGCTACAAAATACATTCTCATTAATTTCACATTCCACAACTTCCCCACTTGTCATGGGGTCCAAATACAACAAAGTCCTCACTTGGGACATAAACCACTCCAAAACCTAGAATGCAACATGTTGGTCACAATATATCTTTAACCAAAACCTCTGGTTCTATGGGGGTCATTACGAGGTAGGTGGTAAGGGATTACCGGCACCGGTAAGGACACCGGTGCCGGTAATCCCTTACCACCCTATTCCGAGGTCCCTTAGCGGGTCCCTTCCTTAACACCTGGTTTTACCAGGCGTTATGGAAGGGACCCGTTAAGGGACTTCAGAGCTAATAACAGTACCGCAAATTGCGGTACCGTTATTAGCTCCATCCCCATTCCCATTGAGCCCTATGGGGGCTCGAATGGGAATGGGGAATGGTTCCCGGAATGGGGACTTACCGGGTCCTCCAAGGTTGGAATGGCCCGGTAAGTCCCTATTTCGGGAACCCGGACCCGGAATGCGGTAAGGGGGTAGCCATGGTGCTAGTAGCACCATGGCTACCTCCAACCTCGTAATGACCCCCTATGTCTTTTTCCCACTTTTTGAAGGCCGCACGAAAACAAGATCGATTTATTTCAGTTGATTTTGTGCGGCCCACAAAAAGTTGGGAAAACACATAGATTATGCTTTTTTTCAATTTGGGGGGTTTCACCCCCAAAATCCCCCTTCCCTCTTTAGTACCCCATTCCCCCACCCCCACCCCCACACACTATCACACAGTTTAATTTCCCCCACTCTTCCTTTACAGACACACACATACACACACATACAACGCACTTACCCAACACTTCTGTGACTCCTCTATCGGTCTTGCCGCACCTGTCAGCCCAAGCGCACTTGTGTGCATTGTAGGGCTGACATTCTGATTTCGTATGACGGCTCTGTGCCGTCGCAGAGTGGTCTTTCTAAATCAGCCATTTTTATAATTGTTTTTTTTTTTAAATGATAGATTTACTTAGGACCAAACCTCCCCTTGTGCTATAAACAGCATGGCGAAATGAAAAGGTTACTTCTAGGATAGTTCAAATCATCTATGTATACATTCTCACATGAGGCAAGAACAAACAATAAGAACATAGAACAAGGTACTCTGAAAGAAGGTGTCTTATGAGAGCTGAAATTCAGGTAATAAAGAAGTGTAGTCTTAAAACCAGTGAAGAGAAGTATAGATTAGTACTCAAATCAAAGCAAAGACTATGGACCAGACATCGCAAAGTACAGCAATACACACATAATAATCAGGAGTTACTGACAAACCGAGTCAAAAAAGACATGAGGGCCATATGGTGTGCGCTTAATACAAGAGCATACTTCAAGGTTCCGTCCAGGCTGCGGGCGTGTGGGAAGCAGCGTGGGTAAACTATCTCCAGCATCAGTTCAGTGGTGGCCTGGCAGTGCCCGAAGCAGAAGGGAATCCTCTGAGTAAGGATCCCATTTGGGATTTCCAATTTGAAAGGGAGGACATAGAGTCGGTGATTAGCAATCTAAACAATTCCCGAGCCAGTGGCGGTGTCTCACCCACTAGTTTCTGGGGATCTGTTATCCAGGTGGCCAGGAGATGGCCATCGCTATGGGATCCAGTTTCTGGGGGTGGACCAGTGAGTGAGGATCACCTGGATGAGGGCTCTTTGGGAGTGGAAGGGGGACACTGAAGGGTGAGATGTGTTATCCCTTTCCTTTATGACACCTTTTCCCCATCCTGCCAAGTAGGATATTTAGAAACTCTACCTCCCCCCCCCTTTCCAACACAAACACTTTCTCACACCGTGAGCGACAACGGACTAAGACCCTAAGACCAGAGACGTTTACCTGACATGTCCCAACACAAGGGTCAGGCAGAGTCAGGCAATTGCCGACAACTACACACACCTGACTGCCCTTTCGCTTCCCCATAGGGATAAAAGGCAGAGCACACTCTGAGCAAGGCCAAACGCATGAGGAAGCAGCTATTCCAGGATGGCAGTTCAAACAGAGGAGAAAGATGACAAGACCACAAAGGAGGTCAAGAAGGGAGTTGCCCTTGCCCTTTTCAATCCAGGTCCGCAAAGCCTCTGACAAAGGAAACACAAGACTGGGAATCGCAGCTGACGAATGGTGTGACAGATGTCAGCGGTACATGGAACCCTCCCGCACTGATAGCCAGGGCGGGGAGATGCGGTTGCCATCGTGGTACCGTCCTTGACTCCACCGGCAAAAGAAACGCCAATGAGTTCAGCACAGCCGGTGTGTCGGAAGAACCTGATAGGGTACCGGACTGTGTTAGGTTCAAGGTTGCAGTGGCAACATTAAGAAGATTAATAGACAGAGGAGGTCTTTTGTGAACGAACTTGGTACCAGAGCTAGTGGTCTGGTGCCACGTGGGCGCTCATTCGAAGGTCTCTAGCTGGTACCCCTCTCCTGAACCAAGAGAATGTGGAATTGCAAGAGTATTAAAACTACAAATACCAAGAGGCCATAGGGAAGGCCGGCGTAAGGTGTCAGGGTGGTCATACAAGGCTCAAGCCAAACCCCTTGTACAATAGAAAGTCCTTGACACAGTGCAGATGTTTTGACGATTGTGAACTCGTGAACCCAACTGAGGGAATTGCAAAACAGGCATCTGCGCCCGGCTGAGGTAATCACCCAACGTGAAGATTAACAGTTGGAACTTTTGATTTGTTGTTTTAGCATATCAGGCCTTCTGAAGCAAGAGACTTTACATGAGAAAAGATTTGGGCACAGAAGGCCCTGATATATAGAAAAGCATCTAAAAGCTCGTGCCAGAGAAGCCCAGGAGTGTGATGTGCTAAAGAAATGTGGGGAAGGGAGACCCCGGCCCTAACATCCTGACATCATTTTGTGAACACTTCTTTCTTTTCTTGTGAACATTAGCCCCCACTATTTTGTAGCATAGCGGCAAGGATTAGCGATAGTTTTTTTTTTTTGCTATAGGCCCTTTTATTTGACTAGACTCTACTAGGACTCTATTATTATTATTATTATTATTATTATTATTATTATTATTATTATTATTATTATTATTTGATGGTCATAGCTTGCTCCCATCTTAGATTTAAATTTAGATAAGGCGTTTACCTCATCCATTTTACAGTTTAATAAACACCCTTGAACTGTCATCCCTTGTGTCTGTCTTACTTTGATACCATGCCTTTCTTACAGTAACGAATATGGTTCTGAAAAACAATCCCCAGCTTTGGATTGAGATCCTGCACAACTATTCTTACAAGTAGTTAGGAGTGGGTCATGCCCTAAGTCATGGCGTAGCTCTATTGTGATTCCAGTCCACAAAAGGGGTGACAGGGGTCCACCTCACAGCTATCGTCCAATTTCGCTACTAGACATAACATCTAAGGTCTTTGCAACCTTTATATTGAGGAAGCAGAGAAATTGGGCTGAAGCAACACATCACCTGCACCCACTTCAAACAGGGTTCAGGAGGGGAGTGGGCACCAAACAAAGTGGTATGACTCTTCACGCCTGCTTTTCAGAAATCGATGGCAGCGCACCGAAAAATCTGTATGTAGCTGTGGGTAGCTGCTATCGATTTATCGGCAGCCTTTGACACTGTAGATCTGTCGTGCCTCTGGAAGATGCTGACAAACTGGGGCATAGATCCGGGACTCCTGGCAATGATCAGGATATTATACACTGATAAGTCTACCAAGGTCAGGCTAAACAGTGTATCTTCATGTACATAAATAAATTGTGTGTTTGAGGCCTGCCTATTGCTCCATGTATGTGCACCATGAGTTAAGACCAAACCCTAAGGAAAGTACTTTAAGAACATATAAAAGGTTAATGTGTAGATATATAGCAGCTTTTAAACTTTGGAAATTCTCATTGTCGGTAAAACCAAAAAAACTAGCCTAATTATGTCAGTAAACAAAAACAAGTGGCCCAGATATGTGATGTTATCAGTGATTCAGAAATAAAGGGGTGTACCTGCATTAAATCCCTGATCCTACAGGCAAAATATATAAGGTTTACAAAAAACAAAAGATGGACCAGCAGATGGAGATGACGTGGATTATTCCAAAAATATTACAAATTTTAATCAATAAACACATGGTACATCATTGTATGTAATGTTTTAAAAACCATAAATAACAATTCATCAACATATACTTCATATACTCAACTTTCATCCTCAATCCCAAACTCACGCATTCATCCAATCAATTAATAAAAAAACAAATTTGGCAAATTACAAAAAATGTATTGTTCTCCCAATACAGATGTTTCAAACAGTAATTATCACAAATGTTCTTTGGCCCAGTCTTTACTTTCAGGTGTCGTATTTTTACTGATCAATTATTTAACCAGAATGTTTTTATAATCGTCGACACGTGTTTCGGTCCACATATGACAGAGTTGACTGTCTTTCGTTCTCGATACCTTCTTCAGGACGTAAGGCACAAACAATTATGTCTGCCTTTATATTTGGAATGGTGTAAGCCAATTTTCAATCCCCATGTATCAATTCACGGGATGGCGAGTAGATGTATGGAACAAATCCTTCACGGTGTCTATGGCTTTATTAAGACCACTTCTTTTCTATTGGTAACCACACCAGATGAGTTTCCAATTTTCTGAATTCCTGGGTATATGCCAAAATTGTTCCAGCTCCGATACCCAAGATCTAATAAGGACTATGTAAATCCAGTCATGGGGTTCTATCAGCCTAGTCCTCAGAATCCATCATCAGTGGCTAGGTACAGGAATCTAAAAGTGCTAAACTCCCACGTGTACTGTAACGGATCTCGCCGTAGCCCAAAAACATTTGGGCTACGGGGAGATCCGTTACTGTTTTGCATCTGTCGATGTTTTGCGAATGTCCGATGTCATCGCTGACCTTCCACAAGTGTCACGTGACCATGCGCTCGCGCGTGGCATAATGACGTGTCCGCGAACGTGTTTGCCATCGGGTCCGTGCCGTCGGTTCGCGGACAGTTCAGAACTGCACTTTCTACTGACCTAGGAACTTTCAAGCTAAAAAAATGTTCCCCTTGCACGGCTCCTACACCTATTCTTACTCATTATCCATTAACAATCTAGTATACAGCACATACTTGGAGGAATATTAGCAAAACCGCTATTTATCTTAAAAATGGCATCAGATTTTGCCATCCCTCCTCCCCTAGAGCAACACCCACCACCAGCTGGAGGACCTACACAACAAAAAAGCGCAGTACTTCAAAAGACAATGAAGAGGACCAAGAAGATGAGGTAGAGGAAGTGCTTATCTCTAGCACCAATAAAGAATCATGGGTGTGGCAGTTCTTTACCACCGTTGGCAATGTACCAAAGGCTAAAGCTACCAAAGTGAAATTCACTAATCAGTCGCGGACTACCTGAACAGTACTCCTACTGGACCACCTCCATGCACTGCAACACCCAATACAACCACTGCAATGCTCCCAGAAAGGCTGTTCCTTTCTTAGCAAGTAGTAGGCTGTCTTCCTCCACCTCATCTTCCTCAACCAGTACTGTAACCACACATCCTACTTCTGTGGGACACAGAATCTCACCAGCTACCTTGCAAGAAATAAGAGGCTGTTGATCCATATCTTACGAAGATAACAGTCCTCTGTATATACTGCAATACACCACTGTGCAGGGGGGATCAATTTCAAAGTGCTTTTAAAGCTGTAATCAAGGAGCATGAGAAACACTGCCCCGTACCTTAGATGTAACACACACTCAACATCTTTCCCTGTCCACCTGCCCCTCCATATTAGTGCTTGGTGCCTCTTCCCTCATTTCCCTCCCCACCTTACATTCTAACCTCTCCTGCAAAAAAAAGAAAAAAAAATTCCTTTAGGAACCACATTTCACAGTTAAAAAATAGAACTAACAAATTAAATCTTATAGACTCCATCTACTTTACATTTCTCAGTAAAGTACATAGGGCCTCATTACACGTTGTGCGCTAAAAATCTCAAATTACCGGCATGGCGCTCTTAACGTGTCCGCCCTTGCAAGAGGGCGCTAATAGCGTACCATTACGAGTATGCGGACACGAGCATAGCGCCATGCAGGTAATGACCCTACCGCCATGCTGCTAAAGTCCCCAAAAAGTCTCTTACCGCCTTCGACAAAAGTGCAGATAGCACCTCCGCCCTCACGCTGCATGCAAATAGCTGTCACCGCTATTAGCGGTGCCCGTTAAATTGCGGAACCGGAAATAGCGTCATCGCACAGGAACGGGAAAGAGCATGGCGGCCATCTTTAAAAACACAATCCATTGCCATCCTCTGCCCCCTGGACCTGTTTGGAGTAGCTTGCAGTAGGAAATCCACAGGGACACCCTCGACATGCCCAAGGCATTAAAAAAAACCACCGACCGGCAGCGGAAAGACAAATTTACCTCAGAGGAGCTATTAATGCTGACCCAGACCCTAGCTGACAATGCCGCCGTGGTCTTTGCCAGCGACATGCGGCGGGAGACACTCATCAAAAAGAAGGCAATCTGGGCTGAGGTTGCATTGAAAGTCAGTGCTGTGGGCACCACAACCCGCAATGTGCGTGAGTGCCGAAAGAGGTGGGATGACCTCAGACTCTGGGTGAGAAGCATCCTTGCAGAAAACCACAACATTGCCACAGCAGGTGGATCTGGGTCACCCATAAAACTGAAGGAATGGGAGGGAGACCTGCGCCAACCTCATTGGAGTGGAATGCATAGAGGGAGTCGGGACGATGGAGCATGGCGTGGCAACCACTTCAGATGGAGGTGAGTGTACACATGAAAGCATGCAATGTGAATCTACTGGTCCCCCCAAATGTGAGCCCAGATTCAACTCATGGATGGCCAAACATCCACACATGCATCACACCCTGGCCATGTCAGTGTCAGACCCAAACACACACACATGGACACATCACCTGAGACAAGTGCCACACACAACCATGCATGCATGAGCCACTGAACTGACACATCACCTGCATCCTTTACAATGTAGTCAAAATGCCCACAACTGCATTATTGATGTATACTGCATTAAGTACATAGAACCGTAACCAATGACATCCCCCTTCTTGTCCCGGACAGGCTCACATACAGACAGTGAGGATGCTGACAATGCATCTCAAGCACCCCCTGCGCATAAGAAAACAAGGGCACAGCACACAGAGGACACCCCCACAACATCAAGGGGCAAAGGTAGAAGGGTCCAGATGCAGAGTGTGAAACATCGGTGGAGCGCCACTTCCAAGACACAAGTTGCCACACCACCAACAACTGCCCCACCTCCGGAGGTTAATCCACCACCACCGATCCTAGCCACGGAGGGCCCACCCTCAGCTGCAGCTAGTTCCGCATTAGAGGCGGCAGCCACTGCACCACTATCAGATGTGGAGGACACAACTGACTTCCACATGGAGATGCACACCCCAACCCCCCCCTGGAACCCCTGAGCCATCTCCACAGCAGACACCTGGGTCTAATGTCACTGGCGATGAGAACATGGGAGCTTTTAGGAGCCCCTCAGTGGCTTCATCTGTTGACCTGGTAGCAGCACAGGGCACAGCAGCCACACCACCAGAGCCCAACACTGCCCTCGACCTGGCCAGCATCAGCCAGCGGCAACAGGAAATAACTGTGCTGGTTGGGCAGCATGTGGAGGAGGCTGCCCGTCTCAGGGCAGAGATTACGGAGACAGCAAGGCACTCCAGGGAGGGGATGGAGGCATGTACAGAAAGGCTGTGTGGGGAGATTATCTGAGTCAGGGAGGTCCTCACACGGATAGCGGACGCATTGGACCGCCAATTCCCACCACCACCACCAGGACAGTCTGCCACTTCCTCATCCGCCAGTTCGAGGCATACAAGCCCCCTCCGCCGCTCCTCACGCACTACCAGGCGCACGTCTACACAGCCTCCCAATGCTGGTGTTGGCAATGGCCAATAGGGAGTGCATGGTGAAGCCTCCGCGTGCATGGCTGGATGGAAACATTGTGGCAGACACATGTGGAACTGTTGTGGGGGGAAGGGTGTTATGGGACTGTTGTGGGGGTGGGGGAAGGGTGTTATGGGACTGTTGTGGGGGGTCAGGGGAAGGGTGTTATGGGACTGTTGTGGGGGGTGTGGGGAAGGGTGGTGGGATGTTTGGGGACATGCACATTTTCTTCTTTACGTTCCTTAATACACTGGTGTTTGAACAAAACACAGGCTTGGACTTCTTCATTGTGTATGTGTACTTTATTGACGCCAGGGTCCATTGTGCGCTTCCAAACAGACACCAGTGCATTACTTCACATATCCATGTGACAGTACGAAACCATGTTACTCAGAATATTTGGTTGATCAGATGCTGTCTCACAGCACGTCCCTCCTGGCCATCCCCTCTTGCATGACCTGCATCCCCTTCACCTCCGTCCACATCACCATCATCATCCTCATCAGGTGCTTCTATTTCAACGTCAGGGGGCAGTGGCACATTCCGTCTGATACACATATTGTGCAGCATGACACATGCCATGGTGATCTTGGCCACCTTCTCATGGCCATACAGGAGAGCGCCACCAGACCTGCTAATGCACCTAAACTGTGTCTTCAAAAGGCCAAAAGTCTGCTCGATCACAATGCGGGTACGGGTATGTGCACGATTGTATTCCTCTTCGTGCCTGTTCTGTGGGTTCCGTACAGGGGTGAGGAGCCACCTCTTCAGGGGATAGCCGGCATCACCTGTATGGGGGACGAATGGGGTCCTGTTACTGTTCACCTCAAGAGTGGCCTGTTCATATCACACAAATTGACTTTGCATTGTGATTGAAGTACACAATTAACAGCATACATGCAGATGGTCTGTGTGGCTGCAATGTGCAAAGGTCAGCTCGACCCTGCAAGTAGACATGCCACATTAATGCCTCCAACAGTAATTGACATGTCCTGGGTGAGGCCATGTCTTAGGTGTCCCTGGGCCCAGGCAGATTTGGTACCACACTGCTGGTGTTATGCCATTCCAACATTGATGGTGCCATGCTGAGAGGCATCACTTCAGTGGTGCTATAGGTGCGTGGTGCAATGCTATGGCTAGGGGTGATCCCTTTGCATGCTTTCAAGGGCACATTGCATTATTGATGTTGTGCTGGACTAATTCTGTATGACTATCTTGACGGAATATATGACATTTGTGTATTTTGTGGCGTGGAATGTTGTGCAATGTGGATGTGGATGGATGTTTAATTTTTCTAGACCTGGATTGTCATCTATGTTGTGTAGCTTATACTTGCATGTCCGTTCATCTCAAGTACGTTGCGGCCTTCCCAGATGGACATTGGCGTACATTTGTATGTGCATTTGTCCGACGGACGACAAGCTACACCCATTTCGAGTATGTATCTCTCCCCCCCATCACACCCAGTTGGAGTATGTATCTCCCCCCCCAATCACACCGAGTTGGAGTATGTATCTCTCCCCCCCCATCACACCCAGTTGGAGTATGTATCTCCCCCCCCCCCAATCACACCCAGTTGGAGTATGTATCTCTCCCTCCCCCAATCACACCCAGTTGGAGTATGTATCTCTCTCCCCTCCCCCATTCACACTGCCATGTGCTTGCCCTGCTACTCACCAAGTAGCCACGAACGTTGTCCGGCTTCTCGCTCCATGTAGCGTGGGATAGTTGAGTTCCGCAGGACCATGGAATCATGGTTTGATCCGGGAAATCGGGCACAGCAATGTGTGATTATCTTGTTGGCGTCACATACCATTTGGACATTGATGGAGTGGAATTGCTTCCTGTTTCGGTAGACTACTTCATTGTGATGTGGGACCACCAATTCCACATGGGTACAGTCGATGGCCCCGATGCAACTTGGGATGCCTGCCAGTGAATGTTAGGAAAGATTTCGTAATTGTAGGTAATTTTCCTTCCATGTGGCAACCCCTAAACTTTTTGCTGTTGTTTTTCACCTTGTTCTTGACTTTGCCAGAGAAGTGCAGCCTTCTGCCGCACTCCTCTGGGCTTTCGCTCCTTTCTTACGGGGAAACTGACATGCCCTTAAGACAGTCAGTACCGGGGAACGCTGTTTCCCGTAGTTTCTTTTATCATGTTGCGGCTTTCGTGCAACATGACACAAGAGGGCACTGTAAGCTAAGTTACAGCTCTCTTGGGTCTCTAGCCTTCTACAGGCCCTAGATACTGGTTTAGGATTGTATCTGATCGGTGCAAGTGATTCAGGGACGGGAATGGTGGCAGCAATCGTTTCTTGTGTTTTGAGCTCCTTTTGGCGTTCTAAGCGCGTTTCTCGCCCTTAACCCAAAATGGTGGCCTGGCTCCCAAAATGGCCAGACCACGAGGCTCCTTTGTCCTGTCCGCTGACCGTCTTGCTCCCTTCACCTTCCCCAGGTCGAGCCGACCCGGGGCCTTCCTTATTTGGGCATGTACTTTCCCGCGAAACACGGATGCTTTCGCGGGCTTCTACATGTCTTGTGTGTGCCTCCAGGATGTGGGCTGGGATGTCTGGTCCCAATACACATCCTGGGTGCCAGAGAGTCTAGGGTGCTGTGAATGCCTGGGACCACCGTGGTCCGTGATAGGTCCACGAATGGTGTGAGTGTTGATGAGCGGATCTCCCATTGGGTCCCCTCCGTTTTGGCGCGAAGGGAACCGTGAATAAGAGGGGGCTGGAAACACCACTACCATGTCGATCTCCTGAGTTCTCATGAACGAAGGAATACAGGAGCCAAGTATCCTGCAACCAAGAGGCTGAACCGAGGAATCGCTGGTGACCCGCTGAAGGACTTCTCCTCTGCACTGCTGTTGTCTTGTGAAACCCTTTTCACCTTTGATCGAACCAGAAGGCCTGTACTGGTACTTCGACCCTTGGAATAGCGGGAACAGCTATTCTCGGCATCTTCACCATCTCCTGCCAGTAAGCCTTCGGAAGCGTCTCTGGGCCATCCAGCTGACTGACCAGCTTACACGGGAGTCTTGCTCTGTAACCGCCGCCAGGTTGTGTAGTATTTCGAGTCCTTGTCACTCTCACACGCTTTGTACACTTGGCGTTCCCAGGTCTGAAGTGAGTAGTGTACATTTGGCTCAGATACACACGGCCGCTCCGTTGCCCTGCTGTGGTAACAAACTGTGCGGGTTTCTTCGATTGGGACGTCTTTTACTCAGCACGACGATGAGACATTCCCTGCTCTTCTGAACCTGCCAGCGACTGAAACGGACGTGGAGAAGCCTGGGTCTGCTTGCATCGGGGACCGGTGAGTAGCATAGCTAGGAACTGGTCGCCCTCCTGCAGGAGCCCATAGCTTTTCCCCGCTGTGTCAAAACAGCGCCCTTTTCCGTACTCGCGCTCTGCTTCTGCCCACAGTGGAGGCTTCGCTTGAGTCGCGGAACTTGTTACTCTTCTTTTGTGCACTAAACTGAACTGCCTGACTTCCTTCGAAGAGACTCCCCTTTTGCACGTTGGCACCAGCGTGTGCAGGTACTTTTGAGCACAAGGCTCCACTCTTCGCAGGGCTCGGACTTCCATCTAGTTAGGTGCCTCTGAAGGCGAACTGGGTCTAAGCATTATTGCGCACTGCCTGTTTTCCCTCCCTTTTAGGTGGACTACACATTTTGTGCATATAACGCTTGAGACTTGTTGTATTTGTATATATATTGTGTTGATATGGTATGTGTTGGTTTACTATCGTTATATTGTGATTTTCTCGCTACGGTCATTGTTTTAAAGGCCTTGAAATAAATGTGTATATATTTTTAATATAACAACTGTTTGGAGTAGTTTGTAAGTGATCTTGCTTTGTGTGCTCATTGCGGGCTTTCAGTCACCCTCACCCCTCTTGAGACCTAGTCTTGACCGCCGCGATCGCTACCTTGATTGATCTGGCTCGTCCAGAGGTTACCCTGTTCCAAGTAATTAGGTTGGCCTTCTGAACTTCTGCGCCACCAGGACAGAGTTCAGAAATCCGTCTTAACAGTGAATAGAAGCCAACTTTGGTGTTTGCAATCTCCTGGGCAGTCCATGGCATGAATATGTGTTCAGGTGCATGCTTCAGGAGGGTATCAAGTACCTGGTTCAGCGTGCGTGAGAATACTGGTTGTGAGATGCCATGCATCTGCCCCACTGTATGCTGGTAGGTGCCTGTGGCCAGGAAGTGGAGCACAGTCACCACCTTGAGTAGAGTGGGGATGGCAGTTCGAATGTCTATGAGGCTCACAATGTCGTTGTGTATCATGTCCACGATGCTGGTGATGGTATCCCGATCCAGACGGTACAGGGTGTGTATCTGCTCTGGGGTTAGGTTAAATGGACTGGTTCTGATCCTGGGGATTGGTGGGTGCCTCTGTGGTATGATTAGGTTCCGTGGTGGTGCTTGCTGTGCCTGTCTTGCCCTCCTCCTCCTCATCCTCCTGCGTCTCCTCTGTGCTGCCTGTTGTTGTTGCTGCTGCACTGCAATCATGTCCTCCGGCCCATGTAATGCTGCAAGTATTGGAACCATCTAGGTGTGGGAAGGGGTGTGGGAAGGGGTGTGGTGTGCTCCTTTTGAGCTGCCACAGTCTCCATTGCCTCCACCTGTGCTGATTGTGTCCACCTGTGGCAGGTGGGAACACTGCTCAGTTCTCTTAACGGGTGGTTCGCGATGCCGGTATTAGCGCCATGGCGGTAAGGGGTTTTGGAGCCTTTATCATGCCGCTATTGGCATGTCCACTTGCCTTGTGATGCTGTGCTATTAGCGGCATGGCGTTATTTACGGGATGGACGTTATTACTGGTGGACATGGTCACTTTATCCCCATTGGTCGTCCCTCATGGTCATGGCCAGTAGCCAGATTGTCCAGGTCGTGACCTTATTCCATGACCCAGACAATCTGACCACTGCCCATGGCCACAGGTTGTACCTCAGTCACCAAAGGTATGTCACTATTATTTTGTACCTACGTTATGACACTTGTCAAAAAATAAAACACAGACACATTTGCAAAACCATACTTTCAGGACCTTGCCAATGCTCTTTACACAAGTTTGTTGGAAATCTGCCCATTTGTCAAAATGTACGTACATAAAATAGTCATATAACTTAGCCCCCACTCAACAAAATCCATTTAGACTTTTCACAAACATTCTAGGTTAGGTCTCTAATCTTTCTGAAAACTTTTGTCCACGGTCGTCAAACAGCAACAAAGTTATAAGCCATCTAAAAATGTTGAGACCCACTCTAATTTAACCCCCTCTTGACAGAATCCGACCCAAGTTAGCAAAACCATTTATATCTAGATCTGAAATCTTTTTGCAAACTTTTGTGCAGATTCATCAAATGGCACCACATTTATAAACCTTTACAATATTTTGGGACCCCCCTCTAATTTTGTTCCCTCTTGACAAAACAGCACCACACTTTTCGTAAAACCATTCCGGATCAGGTCTAGAATGACATTCCGAAATTTCATGCAGTTTCATTGAGTGGCGCCAAAGTTTTAAGCCATCCAAAAACTGCTTTTCACCAACCCTGTATTGCACAAATAAGGGTTTAATGGTTATTGCATCGAATTCCTTGCATCTAACTGCATTTGCATCGAATTTTTTCCATCTAAAAAATGTGCATCTAATGCATTTTTTTTCTTTTTTTTTCTTCAAACCTCTGTTTTTTACCCTTTAAAATCCACCTGAACAGAAATTAACCCTTTAACCCCCAAAAATTTGCATTTGATGCACATTTTTTAGATGGGAAAAAATGTGATGCAATGGCATTCAATGGAATGGCATTAGATGCAATGACCAGATACCACAAATAAGCATAGATAGCCCCGAACATCTAATATGTTCGCGGACATCACAGGACTGCCCCGGACTGTTTGTGGACATCGGAGAAGAAAAATGCCAGTTTTTGGGCATTTTAAGGCCATATCCCATCCCATCCTCATCACCCCTCAGCTCCCTAGAGATTGTTTCATTAGTTTGACAAGTGCAATGTTGTGTTTTTTAATGTTTCTACTGCGATGTTCGTGGACAACGGGTGCTCTCTGCAAATCCATCATGGCTGGCGTTTCCAGAAATCTGACGCACCTCATGTTTTTTATTGACCAATCAGCGGGTGCTTCTGATGTCCGCCAACCTCACGTCGCCTTCTAGACGAATGGAATACCCGCCCGCGAACCGAACGGGGACGTGAGTCCACGGACCGAACCCAGATATCACTAATTTTTTTTACCTATGTTTTGGCCGTTTTAAAATAACTACTGGACGGATTTACACCAAATCTACAAAAGTACGCTTTTGGGACCAAGCCGCCGCCCCTGCTCCAAATTTGGTGAAAATCCATCCAGCGGTTTGGGCTGTAGGCGTAAGTAAAAAAAGAAATTCCATTGCGTCTATGGGGAAAACACACATTTTGGAACCTCCCCTATAATTCTGCCCCCTAACCCCCTTGACAAAACATCACCAAACTTTGCAGGGTCGATCTGACGGGGCCATATACTTTTTTTCAAAGTTTTGTGAAGATTGGTTCAGAAGGAGTGCAGTCATACACCGCCCAAAAAGTGCTTTTCCTATGGGTTGAGCAACTTAACCATAACTGCAGGGTCGCTACCGCAGGCCCTGTAATATATATTTCTGAGGCTTGTGGATCTGCTTGGATCACATGCTATTCATAGGCCGACATCTAGTGGTAGTCATGGAGTATTGATATGATATGATATGGCATTTATAACTCGCCTATACACAAGTGAAGTATTCAAGGAGTGAAATTACATGATTTGTTTTTGAAACTTGAAACGGATATCGACTGGGCATGTCAGTAATATTATTCTTAGTGTGACGTCTGCTGTACCCATGGTCTTTCACACGTCGAGGCCCCTCAGATTGTTTTTTTCCAGCATCGTGGTCAGTCGATAGTTTGCGGAGACCGTCTATCTTACGCCTTTGATTTGTCAAAGTTTAATTTGAGACTTTCTTGCTATTCTTTCTACAACTGCCCATCGCCCGCTGCACTACAAACTGCTTTGGTGGCCTTCAATGGATGGCTACATCGTCTATGACGCTTAACTGCCTCAACAAACGAAGACTGCGGCCTACTCAGGCCTCACTGGGCCTCTGCCCTTCACAGTATGGAGAGTGAGGGGAGGTCATACACTTGTAACCTTTTAGAGAACGCCTCTTCCGACCCCTTATCTTCCCTTTTATCGCTGCGTTGGCCTTTCCACTAGCAATGGAAAACACTCCATTGAAATTGTGCCCTTCCTGCAACAGGAAATACCCCTGGAATGACACGCACAAGGTGTGCAATCACTGTCTGCCAAGTGATCATCCCAAGAATAACCAAGTCCAGCAGACTTCTCTGCCCCAAAATACTAAAGGACAGTCGAACCAAATGATGGGCCGCCCACAATGCAGGCTGAGACCTCCATAGACGTGGCGGGGGAATCCAGTGAGGGCAGCATTGACGTCCTTAGTGATGCCGAAGGCGATCAGGGTTCAATTAAATCCCATGTGTGAACCCTCAGCTCCAACAAGCAGGCCTACGGTCCTGTGATGGAGAAATCACCCAGCGGCTCAGGCACACACACTTCTCGCTACACTAAACACACACCCCATGGCCGACCATCGACGCGTCGTCAACTGTTCACAGGCACGTGTGTTGAACGAGGGGTCCTCTTAGTCATCCCTGTCCTCTGGGCCATCGCGCACGTGTTTGCCGCATGACAGGCCTCAGACACAGCGCCCACAAAAGCACTCTTTTCACGGCCCGAGGGGCATGCGTCGAAACGCGCTTCCGCGCCCCCTGCCTCCACGTCCAAAATGAAGGAACTTATCAGAAAACCCATCCCAGTTACACTTTTAAAATCAAAAACGTCGAAAACAGCAAAATCTTCAACGCCCCAAGCGTCCAAGCCCACTACCAAATAAGATAGCAGCCATTGTGCCTCTGAAGACACAATTGCAAGGGCCATGCATCAAAAGGACCCTGCAAACTTTCAACAAACCTCTTCCCCCTCAGTTTTTCCAGAATCAACAGAGTGGACCCCAGTGAGCTTTGATAGGGTTATGAGGAGAATGTCCTGCTTTGTGGACTTCATGGACCGATGCCCTGAGGACACCTACGTCACCAGACCATCTAGATCAGCCAGTGGGTGACTCTCCAGTTGACAATCAACTCCAGTATAATGAGCTACTTCTCAAGGACACCCAGTATTTTAAAATAGACACCCAGGAGGCCTAAATTGACAAGGATTTTGTGGAGGACGTTCTTGGAGACAATCCTACAATCTATCGAAAGCCGTATTCAGCCTTCTCTTCTTACACCAAACCTTACAAGAGCGGTCAACCCCCGCATTGAGAAGATATTCAAGGCATGCCCCCATCAACCCTCTGTACATCTTGGTTGTCACCACTACAAGGAAAAGGGCGGGCACACCTCTAGCCCCTTTGGAGGCCCCCACCTGATAAAGAAAGCAAAATGTTCTATTCCTTTGGCAGAAAAGTGGCTTTCCTCGGCAGCCTACCAAACTAGAATAGCCAACAATACCACCCTCGTGGCTAGCTATGGTTGCCATAAATGGGACAAGCTGGACAACACATTGAGGGAGTCCTAGAGCCCCTTAACTGCCATGGGATTTCCCCCCAGTGCCAAGGCCTTTTTTGGTGATTTCGGTATGTCGCCATTCAATGCCTTGTAACTTTTTTGTTACATGGGATATCTTGCCCTAATTTGGCCCCTTTTTTCCCACATGTAGGCGGTTGTAACGCCACCAAGGAATCCTAGTTTGCTGTAGGGGGTGAGAGAAAATAACCAAAAAGGGAGAAAAGTTTTTTCTTCTCCAGAAAATGACAATAAAATGATGCGTAAAGAAGCCTGTGTTTTTTTCTTTGTAAGAGCTAGGAACAAATGGCTTGCTGTGCTGGATTCCTCATTTTCCAGACTTTCAAGAACAGGTTGAGTGGAAACATATTTTGATATGGTTACCAACCGTTTTGTGAGAGCTAGGCGATTTTGGCCTTTTTTCCAAGTGGACATGCGTGGACGGAATGGAAGAAAAGGGTATGAAAGCTGAATGGGAGGACAGAAAGGCATACATTTCTGAAAAGTAGACAAAATTCCAAGTTTAGGAAGGTGTGATTTGCACAGGTCAGGCAACAACTATGTAGGGAAAAATTCCATAGTTTGGGGAAAATTTGGGAAAATGACAGAAAAAAAGGTATGTGGTGGACATGGTTGGCCTGGTAAGGCAATGGCTTCTGGGAATTTTGAGAAAATCAATTCTCTGATACATTCCCCCGACTCTTCCAGTTTAGGAAATCACACATTTTTTGTAATATTTCACAAAACAAGCAATACCACAAACCAAAAACGGAGCCATGGTACACAGCTTTCTTATGCTTACGGCCTGAACAGACGTACTTAGAATGTGTAACTAAAGAAAACAAATGTGGTGAGGAAGGGCACGCATACATTTTTTGAAAGAGCACAAGGAGACCTTTTGAAGGGTAGGTGACTTGTGCAGGTTACAAAAGTGTATAGGTCCTAAAGCAGCGACTAGATGTAGGTCACATTTGGGAAATGAAAGGGTTGTGTGACAAACGGCAGCAGCAAATGGGTCAAAACGTTATGAAAACTATGCAAACGCAGAAAATGTCATACCTTCCCGTTCCCACAGGTAACCCCAAGTCTTTCGGCAGAGCAGATTTTGAGGAATTTTGCTCATGTGGGTGTAAAGACTGGAGGGGGGGGGGTCTGTACTTCTGCTCTCTATATGGTAGAGGAGAGGCACAGAGGACCCCAGCCAAGATTCTCTATTGTTGGTAGCAATGGACGAGCAATCAAGGCCTAGCTTCTCAGGAGGTGTTGCAGGCTAGTTCTTAAATACAGTGTAGTCCCCAAGCACCCACAAAGGAATGTCCACACACTGTATTAGTTAAACGCAGTCTTTATATAATTAAGGTTCAAGGTTATATACACAATCACAATAACTCACTTTGTACTCAGTAAATCTACAATGGCAAATATATACAGTTCTAAGTGGTACCACAAATATTATCAGATTTCATTAAAGTGCATCAAATGTACTCTGGTTAAATGTCACACAAATCACTTAATAAAGGTAACCAACAATAGATATAGGAGGAAAGCAGTTGGTTAGAACAATTGGCAGAATACTGGCCCGTTACCTAGGCAAAATTCTGTGTGGAGATCCCCTCACCTGGGCAACCTGCAAAATAAAGATATACCACAAGCCCAGTCCATATACTGTTCTATAAGTCTTAATTCCTTCTATAATGTTTCTACCACCCCAATGTACCTGGAATAGCAGAGTTCCTCGTGGAGGCGTTGAGTGATCCTTCTTGAGTGACTCCCTTTAAAGCAGGAGCCACGGACCGTCAATGGGCCTCGAAGAAAGTGAACTTGGCGTCGAGAATTCTCGATGGAAGTTCAATGGCGTCGAGGCAGCAGCTTCGGTCCTGGCGGTGCTTGTCGAAGACGTCATGAAAGGAAGAGACGTGCGGGGCACCTCGATGTCGAGAGTTCAGGACCGCAAAGAGTTTGTGAATAACTGTGGCCCAGCAAGTGCATTGAGTCGTCCGGCGTCTCTACGGTCTTTGGGTGCCGGGAAACCCACCGGCGGATGCTCCTCTGCGTGTCGACGGCCTGGCCTTCTCCGGCAGGATAAGACGGGCGGCGGTGCGGATGAGCGCATCCGTGAATCAAAAAGTCTTAGGCAAAGGAGCGTGCAGCTCCAGTCGTCGATGGCACGGCGTCAAGCAGTCCCCGCTTCTGGGCAATGCGGCTTTGACGGGCCTCCAGCGGTTACAGCAGACTTGCGAACCCTGGTCGACAACGGTGGACGGAATGTCCGGTGCTTTTCTTCATTCTCCTCGGCGGTCCCCATCTCCAGTCGGCAGCCTGTCGAGGGTCTGACTTTTAGGGAGCTTCAACGAAGGTTAGCGGTGCTCAATGGTCCCTCGGAGCGCGGCAAGAGGGCACCTAACCAGGTCCTCTCTTGGATTAGTCTCGACGGCTCGGCGGGTTTCGGATTTCGGCGAGACAGGAGTCAACCTTCTTCAGGCTCGGCTTCGAGAATCAGCGTCAGTTTCAACTTTAGTTTCAACTCCAGATTCTGAACGATTTCTAGCAGTGAGAGACCCCAGATAGACTAGTTGATCTCCCATTCATTCTGCTGCGTCACACTCAGGCAACCAATCACTCAGAAGGGCATTCAGCAGTCAGTCAACCAATCAGGCATACAGTGCATTCAGGCCATACTCCTCCCCCTCAGACACTCACAACAAGGAATGTGTATTGGGACAAGTCCCCAGCCATTCAACACTACACACTGCATTCATACCAGTTTCGGGCAGGGCTGTCTCAGTCATTGTGTCAAACACCAGATACCAGACATCCACAACAAGAAGTGTATATTGATCACGCACTCCATTCACCCAGGTCCCAACCACAGGGTATACCCACAACATACAGTCACTTGGAAGGCTCCAGCCAGCCTGGCCTGGACTTCACAACAACACCATATATGGAACTTCTACCCAACAGCCAGTCAGGGGGAAGGGACAGAGTCAGGGCTTCCCCGGACTTTGGGAAAACAAGGTAACGGGCAATATAAAGCAAGAGGCCACAGGGGCCATCTTGTTTCCTATCAGGAATCAACTGATTACAATGTCAGGGCCTGGGTATCCCAAAATGGAGGATACTCAGAGCACCTGTCAATTTCAGCATGGAGCTACCACCAGCCCTTACCCTGCTCTGTGGGCCACACACAGGCGCCCACAAACATACACTAGGAGCACAGAGTTGTACCCCCACCCATGGGTGCCATAAGGATATCCCATGGGTCTGTGCACAAAACCAAAAACAGGAAGAGATGCACTGCCAGGAGTCCCACATGGACTCCTGGGCATAAAACAATACAGAACACAAATGAAAAAGGATTACAGGACAAGGACAGGGAGGCCCTGTCCCTCCAGTGCATTTCCAGCATCACAGTCGCACCCCTGCCCCCCAGACTGAGGTTAGGGTACCTAATCTCCCACGAGATAGACACCCTCATCCAGACGGTCAACATACCTTCTGGAAAGGCCATCTGCATTATCGTGACTCTTCCCTGGTGTATGCTCTATGGTGAAGTCTAGCCCTTGCAGGCTAATGGACCACCTGTGCAGTTTCGGGTTTTCACCCTTCATCTGCATAAGCCACTTCAGGGGCTTATGATCTGTTTGGCTCTTGAAGGTAGACCCTGTAAGGTAGGGCCTAAAACGCCTAAGGCTCCAAACTATGCTAAAACATTCCTTTTCAACAGCAGCCCACCTAAGTTCTCTACCCTTGAGTTGTCTACTGATGAAAATGATCGGATGTTCCCTCCCTTTGTCATCTAACTGAGACAAGACAGCTCCAATTCCGGTGTCGCAGGCATCCGTCTGGACGATAAAGGGTCTGCTGTAGTCAGGCGCACAAAACACAGGTGCCCTACACAGACTTTCTTTCAAGCCATCAAATGCCCTCTGACAGTCTTCAGTCCATTTAACCTTCCTAGGCTGTTTGGGGGCAGTCAGAGTTGTCAGTGGTGCAGCTATAGTTCCATAGTCCGCCATGAAATTGTGATAATACCCAGTGAGGCCCAAAAAGGCTCTCACCTGGGTTTGAGTAGTGGGAGTCTCCCAGTCATGTACATCCTGTACTTTACTGGGTAGAGGTTGGATTTGACCCCCTCCTACCTCATGACCAAGATACGTGACTTTCCCCTGAGCTATCTGGCACTTGGTGGCCTTGATAGTGAGGTTAGCCCTTTTCAAGGCCTGCAACACCTTATCCAGATGTGTCCAATGCTCTTCCTAGGTGGAACTGTAGATGCCAATGTCGTCTAAGTAGGCCACACAGAAGGCCTTCGGCCCACTGAGCGCATGATAAATAAAACAAATACAAATACAAATACAAATGATTGACGAATCTCTGGAAGGTGGGAGGGGCATTCTTCAACCCAAAAGGCATGACCCTAAACTGGTAGAGTCCCTCGGGTGTTGAGAACGCCGTGTTTTTCCTTGGCATGGTCCGTCAGAGCTATTTGCCAATAGCCTGAGGTAAGGTCAAAGGTGCTCACAAATTTGCCAGTACCTATTGTGTCCACGAGCTCATCAGCTCTGGGCATTGGGAGCGGGTCAGTTTTGGTGACGGCATTGACTCCTCGGTGCTCCACACAGAACCTCCAATCCTTGGTACCTGCCTGGGAACTTGCTTTGGTGACAAGGACCACAGGACTGGATATGGGGCTGGTTGAGGGTTCAATAACACCCAGATCCAACATCTTGGCGACCTCAGCCTGGATGTGGTTCTTAAGGGTATCTGACATAGGGTAGCACCTGCTTTTGACAGGCACACTGTCACCAGTGTCAATCTCGTGCCTACACCACAGTGTAAGGCCTGGGGGTCAGTGGGGGTCAGTGAAAACAGAGAGGCATACTGCCAGAGCAAAGCCCTGCAGGCCTTCTGCTGCTCTGTCGTCCGATCGGGAGAGAGATGTACTCCCTCCACTGAGCCATCCTGAGGGTTGCTATGCAGCAAATCAGGAAGGGGTTCACTCTCATCCTCTTCTTGCACTGAAGCTAGCAAGAGACTTCTGCTCGCCTGTGGAAAGGCTCGAGCCGGTTAACATGGAATACCAGAGGGGCTACCCCAGGAACTCCCATGTCAACCAGATAATTGACTTCACCCATTTTGGAGATGATCCTGAAGGGTCCGGTCCACTTGTCTGCCAAAGCTCTAGGCTTGGTAGGTTCCATCACAAGGATTCCCTGTCCCAGAGTCCAATTCACTTGTGAAGCTTTAAGGTCATCCCAGTATTTATTCTGTTCCTGGCTGGCCTTGAGATTCGCTGTTGCCTGACCCATCATCTGTGTCATCCTCTGTCTGAGGCCTAACACATAGTCCCCCACTTACTTGGCGGGGCCTGGTGGGGTGGCTTCCCATCCTTCTCTGATCAAGGCAACGAGCCCCCTCACAGGATGTCCAAAGAGTAACTCAAAGGGGCTGAAACCAACACCCTCTTGAGGTACCTCTCTGTACGCGAACAGCAGGCATGGCAGGAGGAGATCCTATTTCCTCCTTAGGGGCACTTCCAAAGCGCCTAGCATGCCCTTGAGCGTTGTATTAAATCTCTCAACCAGACCATTGGTCTGGGGATGGTTAGAGGTGGAGAACTTGTAGGTTAACCCGCACTCTTTCCACATGGTTTTCATGTAAGTAGACATGAAGTTGGATCCTCTGTCAGGGACAACCTCCTTAGGGAATCCAACACGGGTGAAAATGCCCAGGAGAGCCCTGGCAAGCACCTTGGCAGTAACAGTCCGAAGAGGTATAGTTTCAGGGTACCTCGTGGCATGATCGACCAAGACCAGGATGAACCGATGCCCACCTGAAGTGGGGGGGTCAAGGGGACTGACAATGTCGATGCCCACCCTCTCAAACGGTGGGCCAGCCACTGGCGATGGCTGCAGTGGGGCAATGACACTGCCTCCAGTCTTGCCAGACAACTGACAAGTTGGGCAGGTCCTGCAGTGGGACTCCACTTCCACTCCCATCCGAGGCCAGTTGAAATGGGCAGAGAGCATCTGCTTAGTCTTCTTGGTACCAAGATGACAGCTAAGGGCACCTCCTGGGCCAACTGCAGCAGGAAGGGCCTGTAAACCTGGGGTACCACCAACCTCTTGAGGGCAGCAGGTTCAGGCTTAGGGGGCTCACTAACAAGGAGCTCACCCTCCCAATAGATCCGGAATATCCTAGGCACTTCTCCTTGTGCCTGGGACAGGGCCTGTTTCCTCAGACCCTCGAGAGAGTGGCACTCTCTCTGACCCTTACAGAAGTCCGCCCGGGAGGGTCCCCCTTCAGCCAACAGGCATTGAAGGTCGGGGTGGTCTTCCGGGTTGAGAACCTCTCTCGCAGGAGGGTCTTCTGCCTCTTCTCCCTCAGGAGTTGAGTTTGGGTTTTCCACTGGATCCAGCCCGTCCGGAGCATGGATACCAATGGATGCTGTAGGAACAGCAGGCAGAGTCGGAGCCCCCTTCACAGATAGATGTGGCCTTCTTGTTCTTCCGTCTTCTTGCCTTAGGCCTCGCCCTTGGCTTGGGTACCTGACTCACAGCCAGACCCTGTGTCACCTGTGATCTAGTGACTGCAGAAGCAGTCATGGGTAGACCATCCGAGATCAACCCCAACTCTACCAGAATGTTAGCAGGGACATTGTCCTGAACCAGGACAGAAAGCTTTGCTGTCTTGTCTCCAATCATGAGTGTGACTAAGGCGATAATTTGGGAGGCCCACCAGCTAACCTGGGGGTTCTCAGAGGAGCATCTACATAGTCCTCTGGCTTGAGCAGGGTCCTGTCCACCACGGTCATGCTTGCCCCAGTGTCTCAAACCAGTAGAAGGCTGGCCATTCAAGAGGACACTTCTCAAAAACCTACGGGTATTCTGTGGAATTGTCACCAGTACTTCTGCGTACTGGTCCCAGGCCCCAAAGGAAACTAAGGAAATCTCTACAGGAGCACCGAATGTGATCCCTGTAGAGGAGGAGCGGACAGTCGCCTCCACCTCTGACATGGGGTAAGGGTAGGTAAGGCTGACAGCCTGGACTCCAAGTGCCTTACCTTTACACTTGGGGTCACCCTTGTTGTGATCCAGAGCCCTACAGTCCCAACAAGTGCCAGGAATGCGGGGTACGGTACTGGAACCACTGGGAGCCTGCTTTGTAGCAGGTAGACCACTACTCTTATTCCCACCCACAGATGACTTATCCCCACTAGATGTTTGGGTTTTAGGAGAGGAACGTTTTGGTTTACCCGACTGTAATTGATTTCTTTTGGGACTCCTCAGCTTTGTGAGAGGCCCCCTTTTCTTTGTCCTTGTCCTTCCCACTGGACACCTCACTTAGGGGACACCCGGTGGGAGACCCACTTGTCAGCTAGCTTGGCCAACTTAAAGGGATGCAAAATGTTCTTGTCAGCAACATACTGACGCAGCTCTGGTGAACAGGCTTCAGAAAAATGCTCAAAATCCAAAAGGTGGGACAATTCAACAAAAGGTTTCACCTTGTATCCATCAATCCTCCACATCATGTTCATGTGCGCAGCACTCACCCAGTCAACCCAAGACACATTCTCTCTTTTCCTAAAATCCCTGAACCTTTTAAGGTATTGGGTAGGTGTCTTGCCAAACTTGGCAAGCAAAGCTGACTTCATGCACTCATACTGACCCCTTTCTTCCACACTCAGTTTCAGAATACAGTCATATCCAGTCTGAGGTACTCTGCTTAACAAACACTTAGCCCAATCTCTCTTATCTACATCGTGAATTGCACAAGACATTTCAAACGCTTCAATCCATTGGAGGATATCTGAACCCTCCACAAACACACCAACCAAATCTTTTGGTGGCTGGGGACCTGAACCTCTCAACGGGTTTAGCTAAAGTCTCCACTCTAGCTTTCTCTAGCTGGATTCTCTGACATTCAGTGTCCTTGTCTTTGAGTTCAACATCCCTATTCTTGAGTTCCACTTGCTGTGCCAACTCCTCTTTCTTAAGCTCAGCTTCTATTTCCAACTTGTGGTATTCAAACGCCAATTTCATCCTTAATAACTCTAGTTCCATGGTATTGCTTGGGGTCGGAACAGAGGCAGCAGGAATGGTGGCATCCCCAGAAACAGATTCAGCAACAACCCCAGGGGCAGAGTCCTCATTGGCTACATCCTCCCCTTCAAGAGTTTCGCCATCAGTCTGGTAGTCCACCAGGGCATCTATCAGCTCAGCCCCAGACTTATCCACAAAGTCGAACTCTCTGGCTTCACAAGCACTCTGGAGAGCCTCTAAGCTCATCTGAGTCAATTTACCATTCCCAATAGATGCCATTGCTTGTAATGCAGTTATTGTGTACACAACTAAACCTCAGTTTAACAAAAGGCAGATATTTTGTAAGTGGCACGGTTATACACTGATTCTTAAAACCATAAGCATCCCACCCCTGCCACCAGTGTAAAGACTGGATGGGGGGTCTGTACTTCTGCTCTCTATATGGTAGAGGAGAGGCACAGAGGACCCCAGCCAAGATTCTGTATTGTTGGTAGCAGTGGACAAGCAATCAAGGCCTTGCTTCTCAGGAGGTGATGCAGGCTGGTTCTTAAGTACAGTGTAGTACCCAAGCACCCACAATGGAATGTCCACACACTGTATTAGTTAAAACACAGTCTTTATATCATTAAGGTTCAAGGTTATATACACAATCACAACAACTCACTTTGTGCTCAGTAAATATACAATGGCAAATATATACAGTTCTAACGACAATTATTATCAGATTTCATTAAAGTGCATCAACTGTACTCTGGTTAAATGTCACACAAATCACTTAATAAAGGTAACCAACAATAGATATAGGAGGAAAGCAGTTGGTTAGAACAATTGGCAGAATACTGGCCCCGTTACCTAGACACAATTCTGTGTGGAGATCCACCCCCACCTGGGCAACCTGTTAAATAAAGATATACCACAAGCCCAGTCCATATATTGTTCTATATGCCTTATTTCCTTCTATTATGTTTCTACCACCCCAATGTACCTGGAATAGTAGAGTTCCTCGAGGAGGCGTCGAGGGATCCTTCTTGAGTGATTCCCTTTAAAGCAGGAACCACGGATCGTCCATGGGCTTCGAAGAAAGTGAACTCGGCGTCGAGAATCCTTGATGGAAGTTCAACGGCGTTGAGGCAGCAGCTTTGGTCGTGGCGGTGCTCGTCAACGACGAGTCGAAGACGGCCTGCAAGGAAGAGGCATGCGGGGCATCTCAATGTCGAGAGTTCAGGACCGAAAAGAGTTTGTGAAGAACTGTGGCCCAGCAAGGGCGTTGAGTCATCCGGCGTCTCTACGGTCTTTGGGTGTCGGGAAACCCACCGGCAGATGCTCCTCGGCACGTCGACGCCCTGGCCTTCTACAGCGGGATAAGGCGGGCGGTGGTGCGGACGAGCACGTCCGTGCATCAAAAAGGCCTTAGGCAAAGGTGCGTGCGGCTCCGGTCATCCATGTCACGGCATCAAGCGGTCCCCGCTTCTGGGCAATACGGCTTCGACCGGCCTCCAGCAGTTACAGCAAACTTGCAAGCCCTGGTCGGCGACGGTGGATGGAATGTGCAGTGCTTTTCTTCGTTCTCCTCGGCAGTCCCCGTCTCCGGTCGGCAGCCTGTCGAGGGTCTGGCTTCTAGGGAGCTTCGCCGCTGGTTAGCGGGGCTCGGTGGTCCCTCTGAGTACAGGAAGAGGGCGCCTAACCAGGTCCTCTTTTGGGTCAGTCTCGACGGCTCTGCGGCTTTCGGATTTCGGCGAAGGGAGACAGCAGTCAACCTTCTTCTTCAGACTCGGCTTCGAGATTCAGCGGCAGTTTCAACTTTAGTTTCAACTCCAGCTTCTGAACGATTTCTAGCAGTGAGAGGCCCCCAGATATACTAGTTGATCTCCCATTCATTCTGCTGAGTCACACTCAGGCAACCAATCACTCAGAAGGGCATTCAGCAGTCAGTCAGCCAATCAGCCATACAGTGCATTCAGGCCATACTCCTCCCTCTCAGACACTCACAACAAGGAATGTGTATTGGGACAAGTCCCCAGCCATTCAACACTATACATTGCATTCAGTGTATATGGGCAGGGCTGTCTGACATTGTGTCAAACATCAGATACCAGACATCCACAACAAGAAGTGTATTTTGGTCACACACTCCATTCACCCAGGTCCCACCCACAGGGTGTACCCACAACATACAGTCACTGGGAAGGCTCCAGCCAGTCTGGCCTGGACTTCCCAACAATACCATATATGAAACTTCCACCCAACAGCCCGTCAGGGTGAAGGGGCAGTGTCAGGGCTTCCCAGGACTTTGGGAAAACAAGGTAACAGGCAATAGAAAGCAAGAGGCCACAGGGGCCATCTTGTTTCCTATCAGGAATCAAATGATTCCAATGGCAGCGCCGGTGTATCCCAAAATGAAGGATACTCAGAGCACCTATCAATTTCAGCATGGAGCTGCCACCAGCCCATACCCTGCTCTATGGGCCACACACAGGTGCCCAAAAACATACACTAGGGGCTCAGGGTTGTACCCCCACCGATGGGTGCAATAAGGGTATCCCCTGGGTCTGTACTCCAAACCAAAAACAGACAGAGCTGCACTGCCAGGAGTCCCACATGGACTTGTGGGCAGAAAACAATACAGAGCACAAATGAAAAAGGATTACAGGACAAGGACAGGGAGGCCCTGTCCCTCCAATGCATTTCCAGCATCAGAGATTTGGGCCTAGGTTGTCGAAGCCACCAAAGAAAACAGGGAACCCCATGTATTTCCGAAAAGAGGACACCCCTCTAATATGCCGGTCGGGAAACAACAGTGCCAGTAAGCTTACCAGCACCCTTGTTTCGGGACCGTATGTCATTCTTTTGCAAGAGACATGGACCATCGACGACTTGGTCTTAGATGGCTTTTGCACATTTCAAATTAAATCACTTAAGAAAACTTGTGATAACATTATGGTGCTATGGCTATTTTTGTCAAGTCCTCATTACAGTGTAACCTTATTTCCATTGACAAAGAAGTTGTTTGCAATCTATACAATGAATCTCTGTGTTTGATGAACCAACAGTAATAGTTAATTTTTATAGCACTCAAAATGTTAAAGGGTCATCTTGCCTATCAATCCTTAAATATGTTATAGCAGACTTATTGTTAGATATTCGGAAGACCCTTGTCTGAGTAGTCTTGGAGGGGACTTCAACTTAAAAATGGGTAATGGTTCACTGCCCCAACCTGTTTGTTGAAAATGAAGTCCTAGTATTGGGCATCCCAGAACCTTGCATGAATGATCCCTGCAGATAATCCAAGGTCCTTATATTTTATAGCTGGCTAAACAAATGTGGGCCATGCCCCATCAATGGCTAAGTAACGAAGGACAAGCCTGGGAAATATTCATTTAGAGGGCATCAAGGAAAGTCTACTATTGACTATTTTTGTATCTCTGTTTTAAAATGGCCCATGATTGCAGACTTTGTTGTCCTTGAAGTGTTATGAGATCATCAACCTTTTGTAATGATGCTTAAACGCTATTTCTCTTTAATGACTTGTAATCAATTTCCTAATTTGGAGCTAGCAGAAGCTACTACTATGTAAAAAGTGGTCTTCAATTGATGAACCATTAATTCATCAAAGTATTATTAGTTCAAACGTATTGCCTATCAGCAACTGCTAGCACCAGAATCAGATTTTTATTTGATTGTGACTGCTTATGACCAATTGATGTCAAATATTTTGGACCTTCTTTCCTTTGTCACTTCCTGTTCAGAAACACAAAACATGACCAGATGGTTTAACAAAGATTGTAGTACTGCAACACACAGTCTACTGTCTGCTTTAAGAAAGCCTAATTTGGCTAAACAAGAAGTAATAGGTGCCAGTGCTACTTACAGGAGGGTGATTACCACTCGTAAGCTTGAATCGGATATCTCAACCTGTTTGGCCCTAAAAGACGCTACGGCTGATATTAACACCAGGAAATTCTGGGATTTGGTATCTAGTGGCCTGGTGTACAACAATAAAACTACCAGTCTTGAAACTAATGCTTATGACCAGTCATGTGTGGACCATTTTTCTATGTTCTATAGTGAGGCTACCTCTATTAGACCCCTGTCATCGTCAAGTTTTGTTGATGTAATGTGTGGTAGGAGGCGAGACATGGATATTACCCCCGTCCTTGAATTCTCAATCACAGAAATTACAGAAGCCAAAGGAAAACAAGTGCTTAATGGCTGTCCTAGTCCCAAAGGTATCCCGGCTGATATGTTTCAGGATCTAGTGGACATGTTGCCCCATATTAGCTACTTGCTTTAATGCAATGATCCAGATCGACAAGAGCCCAGACAACTGGAAGTTGGTGCTGATTCATCTCATATACAAAAATGGCAATAGAGATTCCTCATCAGCTTATAGACCAATTTTGTTGCTTGATTCCCGTTTCAAAATATTTGCGAGGGCTCTATTTATGAGACTAGAATGCTGAGTACACGATAACTACATTCTGTCCATCATCAGCTCGGATTCCGTTCAGGGCTGGGGACCTGCAAACAAGCGCTACATCTCTACTTGCTTGTGCCGCACTCCCTATACGTTAAACAGGAACCAGTTTATTTGTCTTTTATGGGCCTGAGCAGGGCCTTTGATAAGATCCACAGACCAAAACTAATGCAGTTACTAAATTGCCGTACTGCCATTCTTTATGTTCTAATGAATCTCTATCAGGGTACAAAAGCTTGTGTGAAGACTAAGAGTGGGGGAAATGGCATTCTACAACATAGTTCCCAGTGAGTCGGGGAGTACCCCAAGTATGCATTCTTGTGCCACTATTTTTCTCTCTTTTATATCAATGGCCTCTATGGCACCCTTGTACAAACTGGCCTGATGTACCAAAGTAAGGACTATTTCTATACCCCTATTGGCATATGCTGACAACACAGTGCTCTTATCCCGCGCTCTTTGAGATTTACAATCACTGATTATGGCTAACACAGCATTCATGAGTGATCTAGGATTGCAGGTTAATGCAGACAAATCTGCTGTCTTGGTTGCTATTCGGGTATACGTTGCGTTAAGATTCCATCAATGAGATCAATACCAATATTACACCAATGAGAAGCAATAATGATATTATACCACAGGTATTTAAATTTGTCTATCTAGGCATATGTTTCTCATCAGGTTTTTCAGGTGACTCCCAAATATCTAAGGTAGAGACTAGGATGAAACAAGCTCTGGGAGGCATCTTTCGTTTTATGAAGATGTGTAAAACCCGGTATTACCCAAGTTGACAAGGCCGATTTGCCCACGGCTGATTTGGGCACATTTTTTGTGGCCGTTTTGACTGCAAATATATGTGGGTTTGCGGTAATAAATAATATAGGGAGTTATGAGGGTGGGGGCCTGCACAGGGGTTCCCCCGCATATCTTTCCGTTCAAAATGGTTAAAAACTAAAATTCAAATCGGCCACGGGCAAATTGATACAAACAAATAGTATACATCCTAAGACCCAGCTGATGAACATGATCTTAGAGGTTTACAACACTAAAACCATGGTGGCAGTTAGGTATGGGGCCTCCCTTTGGAGTTTCTCAAACACCCCTACAAACCGGTGAAAAGGACATCTTAAAAAAATACTCAGACTCCCACGTTCATCAACCAATATCAGAGCTCATTTAGAGTTGGGTCTTCACTACTTAGAAGATGATCTTTTTATTGAACTAGCCATCTAATGCTTACGTGTTTGGAATAATGAAAAGGCCAAACTAACTCACCTTATTATTAAGGTGGCCTTGTGCAAACCTGGTGCACTTTCCATTCTGTGGCTCTTGCATGTCAAAATACTTCTTTGCAAAATATAGGTAACCACTTTATGCTTCCAACCTATCTAACCTCTCTAAGCCATCTGAAAGAACAACTAGTGACCTGTGCACAGGAACTGCTTGAGTCTTAATGAAATAATGAAACCTTTTAATCGCAGATTTACGGTTCTATCTTCAAATGCTATTCAAAAGTATCTAATTTGGACAATTTATCAATGTGCGTGATATATAATTACAGGAGAGATGTTTAATTGTTTTAACCTTAGATCAGCTACAGCCACTTGGACAGGTTTGGCATCAGAAAATAATTGCCCACTATGTGATGCACTTTGCGAGGATCATTTGCACTTTGGTTTTCTTCCAGGCCTATTCACAAATCTAGTAGAAAATATTGACGCCCATACTAAGAAAAGCAGGTTTTCGCTGATGTCGCCCAGCATTATGTCATTTATTAAGGGCTGACTCCCCACTGATTGGATTGTCAGTATTGTATCGTAAGCGGCTAAAATTAGGAAACATTATCTTCTTCAATGTTCTGCTTTTAATCTATATCTTAAACCTTTTACTTGTGCTTTTATTTTTTGAGATTGTATGTATTATATCTTGATGTATAGTTTTTATGTTTTTATGGATTTTATTACGCCAAAATAAACTCAAATTGATTGATTGACAGTTAGAATGTTATAGTGTGAAGACCTCAATGTGTATACATAATTGATTATGGAAGTTAATGCTTTTGTGTAAGAAATAGTGCTATAAATCCAGGCTGGTCAATTTTGCTTTTGTATACATGCTATCTGTGATTGTGTAACTTTCTTACCCAGAATTGTGTGGTGGGACTGTATAACTAGGGGACATTAGATTAAGGTTTCCACCTGATGCAGTAGCCATTCATTGACCAAAATATATCTTACAAGTGCGAAAGAAGTATCTGGAGGAGGAAGGAAAAAGCTAATTGTAGAGAGCTTCAGGAGATGGTGACCAACCCCTACAACATAGGGAAACTGCTCTACTGAACTCCCGTGATGACTTGCTCTCTAATCTTGACTCTAACTCTCCATCCATTCTTATCCTCCTGGACCTTTCCTCTGCCTTTGACACAGACAATCATGCCATCCTGATAAATCGGCTCTGTGACACCCTGTGCATCATGGGCTTGGACTAGTTGACCTCCTTCCTCTTCAACTGACCTTCACAGGTTCAACTTTGCCCTTTTCTATCACCTATCACTCTCTCCACATGTGGCGTCCCTCAAGGCTCTATCTTCTTGGCGTGGTTTTTCAACATGTACCTTTCCCATTTGGCCCACTTGATCTCTTCCTTCTCTCCTCACTTCCAGTGTTATGCAGATGACACACAGCTCTCCTTCAAGCTTCACTCTCTTCCTCCTCTCTCATCTCTGTCTGACTGCATTTCAGTCATGGTGTGCTGCCAATGATCGATCTCTGCCTTAATGCCAGTAAGACTGAGATCCATTGCATTGGGACCTCAGCTCCCACTCTCCCTCTCTCCCTCTGGCCGCCCTCTATGGGTCCCTTCCCCTTACCCTATTCTGAGGCAAAAAACCTTGGTGTCATCTTTGATTCCTCTCACTCCTTCTCTCCTCACTTCATGGACGTTGCCAAGAAGACCCACTATCTACTGCACCTCCCCAGAGATATTCTCCCTTTCCTCACCTTCCCCCAAAAACTCAATGTCTACAGATCTCTGGTCTTCACTAGACTTGACTACAGTAACAAACTCTTCCTCAATCCTCCTTCTTCCTCACTTTGTCCCCTTCAAGTAATCCAGAATAGGACTGCAAGCCTTATTCTTGGCCTCAAGCCCAGGGACTGCATCTCTCCTGCCCTTTTTTCTCTCCATTGGCTCCTGGTTGCTGCTAGGATCAAATTCAAGACCCTCTGCATCCTCCACAAGGCTTTCTGGGGCCTGGGATCACACCACATCCAACTCTCTCTCTCTAAATACTTCCCTGCTTGAGCTCTTCAGTCTTTTAGCTCCAACTCTCTGCAAATCAGACGCTCCTTTAAGCACTGAGTGGGAAGTAGATGTCTCTCCTCCGCAGGAGCCTCTCTGTGGAATGGTCTCCCCCCACCTCTCAGGTTTGGGCCAGATCCCATTAAGTTCCGGAAGCTCCACAAGACCTTCCTTTTCTCCTCCTCCTTCACTCTCCCCCTCCCCTGCTAACACCTTCTGGGCCTCATTACACGGATGGCGGTAAGGATTTACCGCTACCGGTAAATTATCGGTACCGGTAAATGCTTACCGCCTTACTACGAGGTCCCTTTGCGGGTTGGGGGATTTAACGCCTGCTTTTTGCAGGCGTTAAAAACCAACCCGCAAAGGGACCCAGGGAGCTAATTACGGTACCGCAATTTGCGCCTTCCCCATTCCCATTGAGCCCTATGGGGCAAAAATGGGAATGGGGAAGGGCAATGGTGGAAGGGGAAATTACCGCCCCGCCAACCTTGGAATGGGGCGGTAATTCCCCTTTCCGCCAAGGCAGTGCCGGTATTTTACCGGCATGAACCATGGCGCTAATAGCGCCATGGTTCTCCACCATCCGTGTAATGAGGCCCTCTGTCTCTTTGACTGGCTGCCTGGTTTCATTGACTGGCTGCCTGGTTCCCTCTGAGTACTACAGGGTTCTAGGCCCCCCCGCTACCTCCACTTAGCACTTGTACCTACCTCTTCACCCTTTTCCCTTCCCACCTTAGCACTTGTTTTGTGCAGACTGGCACTTAGCCATTCCCCCCGCCCCCTGCCACTTCTTGTTCTGCACTTGCACGTTTCAGATGTCACCAGGCCTAGTAGGACCGTTATTGTATCTTTCTCCACTCTTCCTCCGTCCCCTTTTTCTCGTCTGGTGGCGGCTTGAAACACCATTTGTTGTATAGGCGCATTACAAATATCCAATAAATAAATAAATATATACTCAAACAGTCCAGGAAGTTTCCGGTGGGCCAGGTGGCCCTAGGCGGTCCAAAAGATGGGAGGAGGAATGATAGTGGGACAGAGAGAGTATGCCAGTAGTAAAGAAGCAGAAGGAAAAAGTGCATGAGTCTCACAAAACTAAGGCAGACAAAAGGGACTCCTCTCCGTCTCTCTCAATGTCTCTCTCTGTCTCTCTAAGAAGACTTTCAATGTTTCCGCAACTGGTTGGAGGACTCTGGCTAGAGTAACTCTCTGGTGTATGGGAGCTGTGAGAAACCTGAGGTTTTCTCACTCCCAAGACCCCTGGAACCTCTTCTGAGGTGGCCAGGGAAAGACCATTGCCCTTGGATCCCGACCCTGCAAGTGGAGAAGCGAGGATGGATCATCTGAGTCCAGGGCCCTTGGGGACTGGGAGTGGGGTACCCTTAGGAGAGACATGGTATCCCCTTTAGCCTGTTGACTCAACCAAAACTCGCCTCACCTTTATAGGTTATTGTAAAGCTGTTCCCCACATTTACCCATATACGACACCTGACAGTACTGGGATGAAGAAGAGGAAACTAAGAGTAGTGACGGCTATACCCTTTCTCCCCTTTTGCACTGAGATGTAGAAGAAGCAACTAAGAGTAATGAAGACCATACCCTTTCACCACTGTAGTACTGGGATGAGGAAGATGCCTGCGGGGAGCTATGAGGGTCACGCATGTCCCTTTAACTATGTTCAGGCAAGTCTCATTAGAGATGCACACCTGCAGCCTGTCAAGGTGCTGCAGGTGTATAAAACGAGACCTGTGCAGCAGAGTAGAGAGCAAGGAGGAGGCCTGGGTGGAAAATACCAGCAGGGGACCATGCTCCTGAGGACATAGCTCTCAACTCACATGCTTTTGGCGGGTATCACCTGCCTTATAAAGAGCTGACTCACCTGCCAAGCCTCCTGCACGCCCATTCATTTCAATGGGCTCTCACCCGCCAAAAAAAATTGGGTGTTTTCACCCACCTTTGCGACAGAAATGGTTGAGAGCTATGCCTGTGGAGGTAGCCGTGGTGGGACCGGACGAGGAGCCAGGGCGCCGGAAAACTTTCCAGAAGACCTACACAGCCCGTAGCCAGGGGGCTGTGTAAGAATTTGCAGTCTGGGAGCCTTTCGGAACCATGTTCAGCAGCATGAGCTGCTAGAGAGCACCAAGAAGAAGAGACGTTGCTGAGAAAGACACGTGGCAGGCAAGCAGAGCGTGACAGAAGGAGCCGCCACAAGCCGGTGAGTGTCAGGGGACGGCACGTGAACGCTGGGTGCTTCTACAATAGTTTTGAATACTGAACTTAATGGAACTTTAAAAATTAAATGAAACAATGGTTATTAAATACCAAACTAAATCAATGCTTACTGAATACCGAATTAAATGGAACCATAAAACTAAACTAAGCTAATGCTTATGGAATACCGAAACAAATGGAACTTTAAAATACAATTAAACCAATGCATATTGAACCCGCACAAAAGGAAACTTTATAATTAAGCAGCATGAATGCTTATCGGACACTGAATAACTGAATGAAATACTATAATTAAGCATTCTAAGTGTGGAATTGAAAAAACCCAAGCATTAAAGTGAATAGCCCAAATGCCCAGGTGAAAACCAGTTACAGAAGAGGGTACAGGGGTGACAGAGAAGCATAAGGCGGTGGGTGTGAGTAAAACACCCTCAACTGAACTTCGATGAATGAATGCAGAGCGAAGCGACAAGGCCTAAAAGACTGGAAAGGATGTGTGGCAAGAGATGGCAGATCCAAGAGACTTAGAAGGAAAAGCCAGAAGATTGATTGATTGATTAATTGATATTTTATTTCTATCGCGCTTGTACACAAGTGTTTCAGAGCATGACAAGGCAAGGGAGGGGAACAGGGGAGAACAAAACAGCGATCTTACTAGGCCCAGTGACATTGAGAACGCGCAAGTGCATGGGAGAGGGGGAGGGGAAAAGTGCATGGAAGGAGGGAGAAGTGGAAAGTGCGAAGCAGAGGAGAAACAGATGAATAACAATAAATAAATAATAAAGGCAACAAACAGTGGTAATGCAGCCAGCAATTTGCAAGTGCTAGGTTTAAGGCAGCAGACAGGGTAGGTCTGATAAGTGCAGGAAGAAAAAGGGGGGGGGGGTTGTATGGGTACAGATACAGACCCCAGTGCAAGGGATGGCCCGGAGGCAGTGCGGGAGGGTGGCAGAGTGATCGGGTACCTGGGCCGAAGGACAGAGGGTGGCCAGGTGCACAGTGCCAAGAGAGAACAGATCAGCAGGGGAGAGGGGGAGCGAAGGCAGAAGAAAAGAGGACGGTCTTGAGGTGCTTCCGGAACCGGAGATGGTTCTCCTCAAGTTTTAGAGTGGCAGGGAGGCTGTTCCAGAGGGAGGCCCCAGCCGAAGACAGAGATCTACCCCAGCTCGTTTCTTTGAAAAACGACTGACCCTGAGGGAGTTGGAGGTAGAGGAGCGAAGAGCTCGAGAGGGGAGGTATTTGCAGAGGGATAGCTGAAGGTATTTTGGACCCAGGCCCCAGAAAGCCTTGTGGACAATGCAGAGGGTTTTGAATTTCATTCTTGCATCCACTGGGAGCCAGTGGAGAGATTTCAGAGCTGGAGAGATATGATCCCAGGGCTTGAGGCCAAGGACAAGTCTTGCAGTTCTGTTCTGGATTAGTTGCAGAGGGCGCAGGGTAGAGGCAGGTAGATTTAGAAAGAGGCTGTTACAATAGTCCAAGCTAGAGAGAACCAGAGCTTGGGATACCATGAGCTTCTGGGGGAAGGAGAAGAAAGGCAGAGTACCTCTGAGGAGGTGCAGTCAGAAATTTGGCTTTTTAGAGACCTCAGAGATGTGGGCGGAGAAGGAAAGGGTGGAGTCAAAGATGACCCCGAGGTTCTTAGCCTCGCAGGTGGGGGTAGGAGGAGGGCCAAGGGAAGCCGGCCAGAGGGTGAGGGGAAAGGATGGTGAAGGTGTGCCGATGAGGAGGATCTCCGTCTTGCTGGCATTCAGACAAAGATCATTGGCGGAACATCAATCTTGAATGGCAGTTAGGCAATCAAAGATGAGAGGGGGAGAGGAGGTGACAGAGGGCAGCCTGAAAAAGAGTTGTCGTCAGCGTAGCACTGGAAATTTGAGCAGAAAGTGGCAATGCAGTGGGCGAGAGTTGCCAGGTATTGGTTGAAAAGCCAGGGCGAGCGGTTAGACCCCTGGGGAACGCCACAGGTAGAGAGGAAGATAGATGAAAGGAAGGACCCAAGTTGGACCTGGGAGGGTCGATCTGAGAGGAAAGAGGTCAGCCAGGCCAGAGCCTGATCAGTGATACCCAGGTTTTCTGAGAGACGGTTGAGCAGGATGGTATGGTTGACCGTGTCGAAGGCAGAAGAGAGATCGAGCAGGATGAGGACAGAGGGAATGTTAGAGTCAAGGTTGGAGAGCAGATCTTCACGGATGTTAAGGAGAGCAGTTTCCGTGCTTGTGGCAGCTCTGAAGCCAGACTGGTGGTCATGGAGACAGCCAACAGAATTGGAATGAAGGTTAAGCTGAGAGATGGCCAACTTTTCCAGGAGTTTGCCAAGAAAGGGAGTAATGGAAATTGGGCGATAGTTAGATAGACAAGAAGGATCAACTGTGGGTTTCTTGAGAAGAGGATGCACAAAGGAGTGCTTCAGAGAGGAGGGGAAGGATCCCGAGGCAAAGGAGTGGTTAAAAAATCAGCAAGGGCCGGAGCAAGGGTGTCAATTTAGTCCTTGATGGTTTTAGAGGAACAGGGATGAACCTGTTTTGACGAGGCTTTCATAGATCGGACTTGTCTGGCGACCTCGTCAGGGGTGAAAAGAGGAAAGGACGAGAAGGATGGTGGGAGGGTGGCTAAAGGAGGGTCAGCAAGCACAGATGGAGAGGGGAGAGGTGGGGTGTGGGTGGAGAGGGTTGACAGGATGGCCTGGGTTTTTTAAATGAAGTGAGAGGCAAGGGCATTGCAAAGAGCCTGGGAGGCAACAGGAGGGGTAGAGACTGCAGCAGGTTTGGCCAGCTCCTTGCAGATTTTAAAGAGTTCGGCCGAGTTGTTAGATGCCGCAGAGACACGAGCTTGAATGTGGACTCTCTTCTTGGTGAGGACAGAGAGTCAGTATTGCCTTTGTAGCAGGCGACAGGCCAGTTTGTCAGAGGATGAGCAGGAAGTCCTTCATTTCCTCTCAGCTGCCCTACACTTACGTTTAAGTGTAGCTAGGTCAGAGTCATACCAGGAATTGCACTTGGCTTTGGACTTCAAACGGATCCTCATGACAGGGGCAAGTGCATCAAGCGTATCAGAAATTGAAGAGTAGAGCAGAGACAGGGCTGTGTCAGGATGTGAGACAGCCAAAGGTGGAGGGGGGGAGGAGGAAGTGGTGGCAAAAGCCTCAACTGACAAACGCTTCATGGCCCTGATGTCCGAGAAGGTAGGTGGCAGTGTTGGGGTAGGCTTGGCTTGGGGGGAAGAGAGGGAGAGATGAGATGAGAGGAGGAAGTGATCGCTTCAGGAGAGAGGAGTGGTCACAGGGATGGAGAGGGGTAGGTCAGAGGAGATCAAGACATCGAGTGTGGGCCCTGCAGAGTGAGTCAGGCCAGAGGGGAGGATGGACAGGGAGAGGGAGTCGCAGAGGTCACGGAAGAGTACAGAGGAGGAGCAAAGAGAGTCTAAGTGTATATTTAGGTCACCAAGGAGGAGGAGTTGAGTGGTAGAGGCCAGGAGGGAGGAGGAGAGGTCTTCCCACTCAGAGAGAAATTAGGTGATTTGACCAGGAGGCCAGTAGATGGTAACCACAGTAAGAGAATGGGTAGGCGAGAGAGAAAGCCTACAGACAAGGCATTCAAAAGAGGATAGGTCTGAGTGGGAATGATAGAGGCAGGAATCCACTCGGGAAAGATCAGGGCTACCCCCCGCCACCGGACCGGGAGGATCTGGGTGCTGAGAGGATCTTGTAGCCATCAGGGAGGAGAGTGTCAAAGCTTGTGACAGAGCTGGCCATGAACCATGTCTCAGTAAGACCAAGGACATCAAGGTCCAGTTCTTCAAGGAGGTGGCAGATGTCAGAGGAGTGTTTGACGGCAGAGCGAGAGTTGAGAGTGGCAATATGAAGAAGGTTGCCAGCCTTAAAGACCTTCCGGGGAGGGGTACAGATCAGAGGTACGCCCTAGGAGGAGAAAGAGCCCTATGAGGGGCAGAAAAGGAGGAGGAGGAGGAGAGAGGGCAAGGTAGCCAAGGGGGAAGAGGAGGGGACAGCAGGAGATGAGAGGAAATTTATGAGGCGAGGCGAGTACCTATCAAAGAGGAGGAGATTGGCCTGAGGGCGTTGGACCATGACAGTGCCATTTAGGTAGACATTAATGATGACTTTAGAGGAGTCTAAGGAAGCCATGAGAACTTCCCAGCGAGTGCCACCATTAATGGGAGAGGAGGAGATAGGGCAGAGCACAGAGACAATATGAGGAGTCCATATATCTGGCGAAGGAACGACAAAGAGGATGTCGGTAATGGTCTGTCTGGCAGAAGCATTGGAATAGGTTTCGGCGATAGGAAGACCAGGGTTAGAGGCCAAGATATCCTTTTTGAACTTCTTCCTACCAGACTTAATGAGAAGGGAAGGATAGTCAATATAGAACAGTGGTCTTCAAACTTTTTTGGCCAGGGCCCCCCTGAGCAAAATTTGGGCAGGTCGGGACCCCCCAGAAATGCCAAATGGACAGTATATATTGCGCGCCGTCACCTGCTCCCATCAAAGTCGCTGGGCTCCCTCATCCCACTCCTACCCAGTCGCTGGTCTCTCCCCACCCCATCACACACCCAGGGCTCTCCCCACTCTGCTCCCATCACTATCCCATGGTTCCCGCCCATTGTGCTCCCACCATAGTCCCTCGGTTCCCCCATCCCGTTCCCAACACAGTCTGAGGGCCAGTGGCGGCTGGTGAATCTTTTTTAAGTGGAGGGGCATTAAGGGGAGGTTCGGGGGGGTTTCCCCCTGTGAATTTTTTTTTAAATAATAGGTTAAAATGTTGCATTGTAGAGCATACTTTTAACAAAAAATGGGTAAATAGCCAAACAGTTTGCAATTGTTGCTGGGAGTCCAGGGGGCAGGCATTGATATTTTATTTCTATCGCGCTCGTACACAAGTGTTTCAGAGCGTGACAAGGCAAGGGAGGGGAACAGAGGAGAATAAAACAGCGATCTTACTAGGCCCAGTGACATTGAGAACGCGCAAGTGTGAGGGGAAAAGTGCATGGAAGGGGGGAGAAGTGGAAAGTGCGAAGCAGAGGAGAAACAGATAAATAACAATAAATAAATAATAAAGGCAACAAACAGTGGTAGTGCAGCCAGCAATTTGCAAGTGCTACGTTTAAGGCAGCAGACAGGGTAGGTCTGATAAGTGCAGGAAGAAAGATGGTTCTCCTCAAGTTTTAGAGTGGCAGGGCGGTGTTCCAGAGGGAGGCCCCAGCCGAAGACGGAGATCTACCCCCAGCTCGTTTCTTTGATAAACGACTGACCCTGAGGGAGTTGGAGGTAGAGGAGTGAAGAGCTCGAGAGGGGAGGTATTTGCGGAGGAATAGCTGAAGGTATTTTGGACCCAGGCCCCAGAAAGCCTTGTGGACAAGGCAGAGGGTTTTGAATGATAGATGTCCGGTAAAAAGATACCATCCCTGTCCCCTGGGCCCCACTGGTCCTAACACAATGAACATGATTATGTGTATATGCAAGGAGCTGCACATTCATACAGCAATCACTCTATCATTCACATGAGCATCCATCACCATACACTCACTCATAACGCATCCATACACATGTTTAAATAAAAACAATGAACATAAACGTACCTTCTGCATTGGCCTGTGTGTGGGTGCTGAAACGGCCTGCTCCAGCTGCTCTGTCCGTATGTGCGAGGAGGCGCAGGAGCTCCCCCTCGGACATACAGACATGCAGTGCCCCAGCCAGCATTTCCAATGAGCTATGCAATGCTGGCGAAGCAAAACGCCCCAGCACTTGCATGGCTCAGTGAGCATGTGCGGCTGGGGAACTAAACTGAACTGTCAAAGGGAAACAGTGTTTCCCTTTGACAGTTCAGCCAGCCCAGGAGCACTCCATTAGCTGGATAAAGCAGCTGAGGGAGTGCTCACTGTTTCACTGGGCTGGCTCCTTAGCTCCTCCATAATGGGTGAGGGGCCACTGGGTGGGCGCCTCTTGCCATTATGGATGAGCCGCCAGGCTCGGACAGGCCTATAGGGCAATGCCTGTACCAAAAATGTAAAATGCTAGTTTGGGCCAATCAAAATGGGCCACCATTTTGGCCAATGTGGACCATTTTGATGAGTTACTTAACTATGCAGTTAGTAATGTTGACCATTGTTGCTGAATATATCACAATTTACTTACATTTTAACACAAAGCACCCCTTTGGGTACTATTGAAACAGTGGGCTTCATAACTACTCTGGCGGTAGCTGTGCCGGTAAAACCGGCACGGCTGCCACTGGAGTTGCATCCGGGTCTGGCACCCGCGAATGGGCAATTACTAGGTCATGCCGAGTTAGGCGGACATGATAATTGCCCTTTCGAAGGTGCCGGTAGATCCCCATTCCCATTTGAGCCCCATATGGCTCAAATGGGAATGGGGAGCTCGGATGCACCGGCACCGTTAATAACGGTGCTGGTGCATCCGACGAGCTGAGGTCAGACCTGGCGGGGGCTGTCAAGCACCCACGAGCACAACTCTTACTATGGCGGAACGGTAGCAACGGTGCCGGTAGCTTACCAGCACCGTTGTTACTGGTCCGCCATAGTAGTAATGAGGCCCAGTCTGTGACTAAAGGAATGAATATCCATTTACAACTGTGGGCCACTTTTTCATTGTTGCCTGAGACAGTTTCATGCTTCAGCCTGCCCATGTGGGCCACCCCTGCCCATTTCTTCCAATCTAAAAAAAAAAAAAAGAAAAAAAAAAAAAATCTTTTTTCATGCTGAGCTCTCAGGGCCCCCCTGGGATGCACCCGCGGACCCCTAGGGGATCGCGACCCACAGTTTGAATACCACTGATATAGAAGCAATTGGAAAAGAAAGGAGAAACAGAAAGCGCCATTGGGGTGGAAGTGAGGAGAGGATGGAGATGCTGGGGGGGGGCTAAGGCAGGTAGGTGTGGGACAAAAGAGAGTGGTGAGGTCACTCGGCTGGTAAGTTACAGAGAAGAAACAGTATACAAGCATAATACAGAGAATTTCGCAATGGGCAGCAAGATTTGTCTTTTTAGCACAAAGCAAAGACAGCAAAATTTGACTTTTAAGCACAAAGCAAAAACAGCATAATTTGACTTTTGAGCACAAAGCAAAAACTTGTAAAGCTACACATCAAAGTCAAGAGGCCGAAAGTCAGGGATCGTAGTTGCGTGACCTGTGATGGGTGGACCTTTTGGTCTGACAATTGCACGTAAACCAGTGAGCCCTAAATGTTGAAAATCCAAAGACATTGGGCCTCATTACGAGGAAGGCGGCCGGAATGAACGGTGCTGGTAAGGGACCAGTACCCTTCATTGCGGGCCGCCACATTACGATGTCTGCAGTGGGTCCGGTTCTGGACGCCTGGCCAGACCAGACGTCCTTAGCGGGACCCACTAGCAGACCAGGATGCTAACAATGGGCCTGTCATTAACAGGCCCGTTGTTAGCATCCTCCCCATTCCCATTGAGCCCTATAAGGGCCCAAATGGGAATGGGCATGTAACGGGTCCGGGTCCCGAGAATGGGAATTACTGGGCCCGCCAAAGTCGGCATGGCCAAGTAATTGCCTATTTCTGGAACCCGGACCCGGTACCCAGTTTGGGGGTAGCCATGCCACTAAAAACAGCATGGCTACCTCCAAACTCGTAATGAGGCCCAGTGTGGTGATGTCATAAAACCTATCCGCAGACTCCTGCATACCACCACAATCCCATCGCTCCTCTGACAGCAAAATGCAATTGGACCTGCTCTTGTCAAACTTTACCCATCAGGGAATTGACACGCAAAGCCACCATCACAGGCTCCCCTGTCAGCCAACTATGTTTGGCCTGGTTTCTTGTTAACCCTGTGTCAAGCTCTAACTATCTGGGAATCAAACCACAGAGCTACTACTGCAGACCCTCATAGTACTTATGTTTCAAACATTACGATTGGGCCATATCATGTCCCCTATCAGGTACACAAGGTGGTATATGTTCAAGTCAGGCAACCCTAGACTACCAAGGAATATGGCTAAGAATGGCCTCACCCAAGGTGCTATAGCAACTATGCTTGGTTGGACTGCCCCTGGCCATGGTGGGGAGAGTGGCTCTGCTTAATATGGTAGTCCTGCCCAGACTGTTACACTTTTTTGTAAACATCCCGTATGTGATCCCTAAACGCTTTTTTGCCAAACTCCATAGCCTGTGAAGGGGTTTCATATGGCACAATTCCAGGAACAGGGTGGCCCTCTGGAAACTAGAAAACTTGTGTGATGGGGGGGGGGTATAAACCTGCCGAATTTTCGGCAACACCTTCAACATAAGGGACTACCAGTTCCCAAAAGTCCAATGTGTCAGTTTCAATCCACCAATCCTGACCCAGCTTCCCTCATGAGTCATGACCTGCCTGGGTTCCTTCCTCTTTCTTTTGCTGCTATGCAAGCAGATAAGTACATGTTTTGATGGCTCATGTGTCAGGGCTCTTAAAGTAAGGATAGCGTCTGGCCACTGTAGTAAATGGTTAATGTATAATGAAAATGTGTGTTGACCATATTGCACGACATTTGTGCAACCAGCGCTAGGGAGATTAATATTACAACAGCGCGAACACACTCATTATGGCAGCACAATCAGAGCAGACGATGGGCCAGCACTCGCAAGCATTTACGCGTGTTCTCAATGGAGGAACGGGGTACTCCCAAAGGCGACGCTCGTTTGTTTCACATGCACGAGCACGCTTGCCCGCTGGAGCTGAGACACATCACATTTAGAGGGAAGGACATTGATATCTCTGATGTCAGAGAGCACTTGCAAACCATGCGAAGACGCAGTCGGTAAAGGCTAGTAGCACGCACAGTGCTTGTACGATATAACGTACTGAAAGCAGGCCGTCCCGGGCAGTCCACACATATCAATTATTGATTGCAGCCTGCTGAGTTCAGGCCCCCCCGGCACACGATTTTCCAGGCATTCTCCATGGAACCTGGGAGCACTTTGCATGAGTGGAGTGAGGGCGACATGGAGGGGGAGATGCCAGATGTGGACAGAGACTTGTCTGTCAGTTTAAAAAAAGTACTAGGTGACTCCCTAGTCATGGCGGTGTCCCAAGCGGTCAAGCCCTTGCAAGACCATGCTATGACATTGACCATTAAGGAGTGCTGGAATCTCTATTGGTTAATAAAGGCATGGATATGTCGGAGAAAACGAAAAGGAAAGTTAGAGCAAGCAGACCAAGTGAGCGGACATTGCTAAACACCCCAGGAAAGGGGTTAAAATTAAGGGGAGTGATAAGGCCCGGAAGAGGTTAATCTCTTCTACTCCCTGGCACAAATGGATAGGGAGAACAGAAAGCCCCAAGAGGTAGCCGACCCCTTTAGTAAACTAAAGAGAACATTTCTACTGAAATCGGCAGTGCCAGACCTCTTACCCAAGGGCGATAAATGTAGGGGATACAGGCGGAGACGCTACACCTGATGATGATGATAAGGAGGAGGAGGAGGACAAGGATGCACAGCCAAGTGTCCTAACGAGCCAGTTCAGCACAAGAACCTAAAGGCTGAGGGCCTAGATAAAGTTGATTTATTATTATTATTATGGTATCTACTGAGCACAGACCTAGCTTCTAGAAGCAACAGAGGTATACAACAATACAGATACATAACGGAGTGCTTTAGAGATGTATACAACAGTACAGATGCATAGCGGGGCATTTTCCAGAGGTAACAACAGAACAGATATACAGCAGGGGTGGGATACAGTGTGTCACAGAGTACGGGTGCAGCTGTACCGGGTGGTGGAGAGGAAAGGGGTGGGTGGCTTCTAGCGAGTCAGGTGGCGCGAGCGGCAATATGATGGCCTAGATGTTGAGGTGGAGAGATTCCTTGAAGAGGTGGGTCTTGAGTTCTTTTCTGAATTGTAGGAGCGTTGGGGTGAGTCTGATGCTGACGGGGAGGAGATTTGATGGTCTTGGGTTGTATGCTGAGAAGGCTTGTTTTCTGCCCCTTTCCTTTTCCTAGTGGGGAATTTCAAGTCTGCACATGCCCTGGCTTCTGGTGGTGCGCTGTCCACAGCAGATGTTGAGTTTCTCCACAAGGTAGCTGGGTGACTTGAGGGCGACTGCCTTATAGATGATATAGGGGATGATATAGAAGTATTTTTGATCTAGAGGCCAGTAGGCACCCCAACTCTATGGACTGGTTGCCCTCACATAAAGTGGCATTCTACATGACCCAGCATATTAGGAAGCCTTTAGAAAAAGATGTGAAATTTCGCTTGAGAGCAGAATGTCCGAGACCGGAGCTTCCCGGCAATGTGACAGATACGCCAGAGTTGGACACAAAAATTGTGACATTTGTCACTAAAGTGACCAAAGATGTCAGGAACGGTGTGGGCCATGCCTGGAGGTGATAACAGGATAAGTTACTGGATCTGGCTAGTCCAATAGCTAAGAGCATGGACCGGACAGAGAGGTCCAAAGACATGGGTGAACCTGCGGACACGCCAACGTTACTTAACAGGCCTAAAGTGCCTCATGCCTGCTGGGCTCCATCAACTGCACACTCGCCTCTGAAAGGAGGCCCAGTTTGCTGTTGAAGATCTATAGAAAGTTAGGTGATCTGGCAACATATGAAGCAGGAGAAGCCGTACAAGGCATGCTCTTCGAAGGCACATTTTCCAAAGAGATTATGAATTTTGTGTGCACGTACACGACTTTGGAAACAGCACCATCGTCTATAAGGAAGTTATTTCCTAGGAGAGTTTTTGGCGGGTCTGCTCGTACCAGGACCGTTCGGCTAGTCATTTCAGCTCAGTGGAGGCCTCCAGGACCCAGGGCCCAGTACTGGGAGACCAGGCAGCAGGACACCCTCTTCCCCAGTAGAGGAAGTAATTTGAGGGGTCGCAGAGGCCGGAGTACTTTCAGACAGCAGAGTGCTGCAGGCAGCAAGTTCGCAAAGTGAGCGATATCTTGCAGTGGGGGGCTGGGATAAGGTTATTCAAAAAGAAATGGTGAGAATTGTCAAGCGACTCTTGGTTTTTGCAGGCAGTGAAAGGCTTGCAGTTGGAATTCACAAACAACTCCAGTCAGAATCAGACCCCACATCCCATACATTTGGCGGAGGGAGAGCTAGAAGTGTTATAAGCAGTACTACAAAGCTTAGTGCGCAAGGGCAGGATAAAGCGGAGTACTCTGGACAAACCCGATTTCTCAGCAGTATGTTCCTAGTTTACAGGAAGTGAAAGTCGAGGCCAGTAATTAACATGAATGAGCTCAACTGGTGGTTGGTTTACAGGCACTTCAAGATGGAAGGGATTTACCTCCTAGGAGACTTGTTCTGAAAAGGAGACTGGTTAGAACGCCTTGAGGCCTATGGGCAAATGGTGCGATATAAAAAATAATATAGATAGCTAGATAGATAGAAAGACTAGACCTAAAAGATGACTATGTTATGGTCCTCATAGCGGCAGGACATCGAAGGTTCCTTTGTTTCCGCTTGAGAGGAGAGTGTTGGCAGTTATTTATTTATTTATTCATATTTTTAAAGCGCACATCAGCCCAAGGGCATCCTGACGCTGTTACAGATATACATTGCTGGTTACAAGGAAGGCTTAATAGTTATATTGAAGTTTGAATTTACGGTTCATGTTAGAGTTACATAGAAGAACAAGTTACTTCTTACCTAGTAACGTTCTTTCGATGGGATGTTCCTCCGACGTATTCCTTATCTTAGATAATTCGTCTCCAGCTTGCTGGCCTCGGAAATTTATTCTCTGTAGAGGGCGCTGCGCGTCGACGTCTGCCGAGTTGGTGTCCCTCGACAGCCACTGTATCGGCGCCAACGTCACCATGCCCATAAATAGCCACGCGCGGCGTCCGTTGCTCAGTTCCGTTTTGTAGCATAAGATAAGTCTTGCATGAATTGGCTATTGACCTTGAAGGAGCGTGAGCTGCAACCACAAGGGAAGTATTACTGCGGGGATGGATGGGAGGGGCGATAAGGAATACGTCGGAGGAACATCCCATCGAAAGAACGTTACCAGGTAAGAAGTAACTTGTTCTTCGAAGGGATTGTGTCCTCCGACGTATTCCTTATCTTAGATAGACTCCCAAAGCAGTGGTATGTAATTGGAGGTGGGAGTAAGAATCTCATGTATCCCTTTTAGGCATGAAACAAATGTAATACGGCTTTACCAAATGTGGTCTCTTGACTAGCGGAGGAATCCAGGTTGTAAAATCTTGTGAATGTATGTGCGGACGACCATGTGGCAGCCGCACATATGTCTTGGACCGGTACCCCTCTTTGGAGGGCCGAAGAGGCTGCGATACCCCTGGTTGAATGAGCCCTAAGATTTTGACGGGGCTCTTTCCCTGCCAGTTTGTAACATTCCAGAATGGCCGAAATAATCCACCTGGAAATTGTCTGTTTTGTTATGGGTAGTCCCAACTTGTGACCCGAGTAGCCTACAAACAGTTGGTCTGCTTGCCTAATCCTAGCAAGTCTGCTGATGTAAAAGCTTAGAGCTCGCCTTGGGTCCAGCCTATGTAGCCTTTCTTCCTCTTTCCCCAGATGGGGAGGAGGGTAGAACGAAGGTAAGGCAATTTTCTGAGTGATGTGAAATTCAGAAACCACCTTTGGGATGAAATTAGGCTTCACCTGTAGGATAACTTTGTCTTTATGAAAAATTGTATGGGGGGTTTACAAGATAGAGCTTGTAATTCGCTCACCCTCCTAGCAGATGTTAGTGCTACTAATAGGACAATTTTAAGAGTGAGAAATCTCAGCGAACAAGAGCGGAGTGGTTTGAAGGGAGTACACATTAGGAAATTTAAGACTAAATTTAAGTCCCATAAGGGAACTTGGAATGGTCTTGGAGGATAGACATTAGTTAATCCCTTCAGAAATTGTATCACTAAGGGTAGTTTGAAATACGATGGTTCCTCCGCAGTGCGCTTGAAGATTGATAGCGCCGCGAGATAGCCAACTTGAAGGCCTGAGTTTGCCAAGTAGAGTAGAAACGATAACACCGTTGGTGTACCGCCTGAAAAAGGGTCGATATTGTCCTCTCCACACCAGCTGCAAAATGTGTTCCAACGGCAGTGGTATAAAGACTTTGTTGCTGGCCTTCTGGCCGAAAGCAACACCTCCATGACGTCATCAGGGAGGTCCCAATCCTTGTAACTCAACCTTTCAGAAGCCAAGCGCGAAGGTTGAGGGTTCTGATGTCGGGATGGAGAACCTGACCTCCCTTCTGCGAGAGAAGATTCTCTTTGAGTGGAAGATGGATTGGAGGGCAGATGGACATATCCAGACGGTCCGGGTACCACGTTCCCCTGGCCCAGTCTGGGGCAATTAGGATCATGGTTTTTCCGGAATCTTCTCAACCTCCTGATCATTTGAGGAATAACAGGGACTGGTGGAAACGCGTAAAGGAGTGGAAACTCCCAGTCCACTATGAACGCGTCCCCTAGAGCTCCTCTCGGGGGAAATTCCCTTGAACAGAACAGGTCGCACTTCCTGTAGGTACTGGTGGCGGACAGATCCACCTGAGGGGTTCCCCAAAGGGTGAAGATCTCTTGAAGGACTTCCTGAGCTAGCTCCCACTCGTGGCAGACTGTGCTCTGCCGGCTCAGAGGGTCCGCTGTCAAGTTCTTCTCTCCGGGTAGGTGAACTGCCGATAGAGAGATTCCTTCCTGAATTTCCCAAAACCAGAGCTGCATTGCCTCTCTGCACAGTGGCAGTGACCCTACGCCTCCTCTTTTGTTGAGGTAGTGCATGGCCACCGTGTTGTCCGTCATTGTCAGGACATTTCTCCCCTGTACTGATAGCAGGAAAGCTTTCAGCGCTAGTCTGATCGCTCTCATCTCTAATAGGTTGATGTGTAGTCTGGACTCTGATGGAGACCAACGACCACTGATGGTCAAGTCGTTGGCATGGGCTCCCCACCCCGTGAGTGAGGCGTCTGTGACTACTGTTATCTCCGGCCATGGTTGCCAAAACAGTTCTCCTTTCAAGATGTTCTCTGGATAGGCCCACCATTGAAGGTCGTGGGCTACCTTGTCTGGAATCCGGAGGAGATTTGTCATTCTTCCTGAGTATTGTGACCACTGGGTTCTTAGTGCCCACTGGAGAGATCTCATTCTCAGGCGAGCCTCTGGCACAAGGAAGATGCAGGATACCATGAGGTCTAGCAATCTCAAAAAGTCAAAGGCTGGGAGATGTTGGGCATTTTGAAACTTGTTGACCCTCTCCAGAATATCTTGAGCCCTCACCTCTGGTGGCGAGGCTTTTCCCAGGGAAGTGTCCAGGACCACTCCAATGAACTGGAGTCTCTCTGATGGTATCATCTGTGACTTCTTTAAATTGAGGGAGAAGCCCAGTTTGGGAAGGAAGTGGCAGACATAATCTAGCTGGATCTGAGCATGTTCCGAAGATACAGCTCTGATCAGCCAATCGTCCAGGTAGCGGTAAACGTGGATCCCTTCCCTCCTTAGACTTGCAGCCACTACCGAGATTAGCTTGGTGAAGACCCTCGGGGCGGAGGTCAGCCCAAATGGCAGAACTCGAAATTGATAATGAGAGCGGCAAATTGCGAACCTCAGGTATTTCCTGTGTTTGAGATGGATTGGCACATGGAAATAAGCATCCTGGAGGTCCAGAGATACCAGCCAGTCCTGGAGCTGGAGGGCCTGAAGGATCTGAGAGAGAGTTACCATCTTGAACTTGTCCTTCCTGAGGAACTTGTTCAATTTTCGTAAGTCCAAGATAGGTCTCAGTCCTCCGTCTTTCTTCGGTATGAGAAAGTAGGTGGAGTACCAGCCCTTGTTCCTCTCCGCTACAGGTACCGGTTCTATGGCACCTTTCTCTAGTAGGTCTACAGTTTCCTGCAAGAGGAGCGGATCTGGAACTTTTAGAGAGCTGTGCCCCGGTGGATGACTCTGAGGGATGCGTAGAAAGGGTAGGCAGTAACCTTGGGCAACTGTCTCCAATGCCCAAGCATCTGACGTAATGGCCTGCCATTCCGTCAGATGGTGAGTTAACCTGCCTCCTACAGGTGTTTTGTGTGGAAAGACCTCTGAGTGGTTCGGGGGCGGCTGATGCAGATGCCGAGGGTAAGGAGGCACCTGCTGCTGCTGCGGCCTTAGTACTTTTGACCCATCCACCTCGGGTGGATCTCCTTTGGCCTCTTTGAGCCGGCTGTCCTCTGCCTCTCCCGAATGCGGAGTAATAGCTAAAGGACTTTCCTCTCCCAGAGGTTCCTGAGGGGCGAAAAGGAGTTTGGCGGATTGCAGCTCCTAAAGATTTTGCTACTGCTTTAGATGTTTGCAACCTTTCCAGACTGTCATCAGCCTTTTTACTGAATAAAGAAGAGCCGTCAAAGGGCATATTCAAAAGTCTGGCCTGTACATCTGGAGCAAAGCCAGACTTTCGTAACCACGCATGCCTGTGGATTGTAGTACTTGCCGCCATGGCCCTGCTGATACTGTCAGCGGAATCAATGCCAGTTTGAAGAGATTCGCACATGGCATCTTTGCCATCTTTAATGATGTTAAGGAAGGCTTCCCTTCTCCTTCCGGTATGCAGTCAGCCGCTGATGAAGCACACTCCCACAGTGTGTGACTGAACCTGGCGAGCGTACAAGTGGCGTTAATGGATTTCAACGCCATACTACAAGCGGAAAAGACTTTTTTTGCCATAGAATCATACCTTTTGTCGTCCCTGTCCTGTGGAACAGTAGGATAAGCGGATCTGCTGCTTGATGAAGTTGCCGCTTGAACCACCAGGCTCTCTGGAGTCGGGTGTTTTGATAAATATTCAGGGTCAGCCGCAGCTACCCTATACTTGGCTGACAATTTTTATTGACTGCAGGGATAACCTCAGGAGTTTCCCAATTTGATGACATTTTCCTTTGTAAAGCTGTATGGAAAGGGACCACAGGATCCTCCTGTGGACCTTTATCTAGTATGTCTGTAAGGTCATCCTGTTGAAAAACAGGTGAAGGCGCAGACCAACCAATGAATTCAATAATTTTCGCCATCAGGGTTCTATAGGGTGTTTCGGCATGTTCCCCTGGATCTGGTTTGGCAAATTCCACTTCTGGGGAAGTGTCCAACCCACTTGCCTCATGTAAGGATTCCTGTAGGTCTTTCAACCTTCTTTCCTCAGAGGTAAAAACCTCTGAAACAGGTGGTGTGGTCCTCTGCAGCCCGAAGGGTCTTTCTTGATCAGAATCCTCCCCTTCTTCATAGATAGATTGAAGATAAGGTTCTGGGGTATTCTGACCTCGGAAATGGTGTAAAACCCATTTCTAAAGCAGAAGGAGCCAAACTTCACATTATTGGTCGAGAAAAAGTCAATGTCGTCGACGCCGATGTGAAAGGCTTCGAAGGCGCCGAGAAAGGCATCGAGAAAACTGGAAGAGGCCTCGAGGAACTTGAGAGGATCGGGATCCTGCTTGAGGATGTCGACGACGTTCTCAGAGTCGTGCTGGAGGCCATGGGTATAATCGTTGGCTGTGAAGTAGCCGTGGTTTTTTATTTTATCGGCGTCGATGGCGTTTATACCCTTCGATAGCGGCTTCGATGGCGCCGATCCATGAGTCGAAGGGACTTTCGACGATGGCGTGGAAGATGGTGCCTTGCTACCCGATGGGCCATGGCGCTCTCGGGTGGACTCTCTCGGCGGGTGCAACGACTCGCGGCGTTTCGATTTTTTGGGTTTTTCACCCAGGGTATCACCCTCAGCTGTCTTCAAGGGGGTCGAGGCCGCTTTCTCGAAGACGCTCATCATCTTTTTCCTGAATTCCTCCCACTCAGCCTGAGAGCTGTGTTTTGTGGGGCAGGAGACCCTTTCTGGGGAAACAGAAGATGACGAGGAAGGGGATCTTCGACTTCTCTTTTTTGAGTGTCTAGATCTCGACGGGTGGTGGGAGCTACTTCGAGACCTAGAATGGGAATGCTTTCAATGGTGAGGAGACGAATGCCTCGACTCGGCCGAAGAAACTTTCGATGAGGTTTTAACTGATTTGCCTCTCTCGAGCTTCCCCTTTGCGCTCCTTCAAGGCTTTCGCCATCATGGACATGCAGTCCTCACACTCCGAACAATAGTGCTCAACTCCCAAGCACCACAAACAGAACCTGTGAGGATCCGTTAGGGACATTTTCTTTCCGCAGTCTCTACATTTTTTGAAGCCGTACCACGGAGTCGTCGGTTCGGATGAGGAAGCCATCGAGTACGAGTTGGTTTTCTCGAGTAAATATAAGAGGTTTATTTGACTGAACTGAGCAACGATATTCCGAGGCCCCACGAAGCGCGGAAAAACAGAACTGAGCAACGGACGCCGCGCGTGGCTATTTATGGGCATGGTGACGTCGGCGCCGATACGGTGGCTGTCGAGGGACACCAACTCGGTGGACGTCGACGCGCAGCGGCCTCTATAGAGAGATTTTTTTTTAGGCCAGCAAGCTGGAGATTAATTATCTAAGATAAGGAATACGTCGGAGGACACAATCCCTTCGAAGTGGCATTTACATTCCAGCTTAGTTTCGATGGACGAGGAGAGCTTGGAGGCTTAGGGTGTAGTGAGGGGTTATATGAATAGTGTGTGGTTTTGAGGGATTTGCGAAAGCAGTACAAAGAGGGTTCTGCTCTGAGTGCGTTGGGGAGGGCATTCCAGAGTTTAGGTGCTATGTGGGGGAAGCCAATGCCACCAGCGTTGGCTCTTTTTTTATGGAGGCTACGCAGGGTTGGTTTGCATGGTGGCTCCTTTTGGGGCGGGGAGAGATGTTCTTGGTTATGGTTTCTGATAGGTAGGCTGGGGCAGAGAGATTGATGCATTTGTGCGTAAGGGTGAGGATTTTGAAGTTGATCCTTTCCTTGACTGGGAGCCATTGGGCATCACGCCTGGCCTGAGATATATGGTCACTTTTAGGAATGTGTAGGGCGGCGCAGAGCATGTTATTTTGTACTATTTGGAGCCTGTTGATGTTTTTGGTTGGTGCCTGCAAGAAGGGCATTGCAGTAATGAAGTCTAGCTCATATTGTGGCTCTGGCGATGGATAGGCATTTTTGAGTTGTTAAAAAGGGTTTTATGGCATTTATAAGTTTGGTGGTGAGAGCAGAGGCGGAGGAGATGGCGCCAACCTGTCTTGTCATTGAGAGTGTTGAGTCTAAGTAGACTCCAAGGGTCTTTACTGATGTGGAGACTGATATGTTAATGTTCTCGATGGTGAAGGGAGTGTATTCCGGGTTGAATTTGGATAGAATTTTCTTGGGGCCCAGGATGATGATCTCGGTTTTATCCCCATTTAGACAGAGACCATTGATTGTCATCCAGGTTTGGATGGTGGCATATATCTGGAGGAGAGCTTTGCGTCTCGGCCGTACTCTCCAGTGACATTGAGCGGACTCAAGTGACATTTTAGCTGACCTGATCTCCATTACTCAGGAGATTTTGTCTTATTGGGTTAAATTCGGGATTTGGCAGTATTTTCTTACCGTAAAAATATTGGCAGTAATTTTGTGGTAAACTAGTCTTACATTTATAGTGGATCTGGTATCACACTATTTTAGTGACCATATCTTGTTAGCCTGTATTGGCGGTAATTTTAGTGGTATCCTACTTTGCGGTATTTTCAGAATTATCTTATTCCTGTGGTATAGTGGTGAGCATGTTTTTTTTAATACTATAACCCCATCATAAAACAAACCTTTCCTTTCTATTAGAATGCCTTCTAGTCGCCTGTAGAGAGCTCCAGACTTAGGTCACTCCTGAGAACCCAATGAATTTATTCAAGGCGCCACCTATAGTTTGTGGCTGGCATTACTGGCTGATGTACATCCAGTAATCTACGTGCCAGATTAGGCACCACTTCCCATCAGCATGCAAGGAAGGACACACTCATACATTGCACACACATCCATTACCTTGTAGATATTTAATACTGACTTTCTCTTATTTGCTATTTCAATTACAGTGGTAAATTGGTAAATGCACTACTGCACTGATATAAACCTCCCCTCTTTACTTCATTTACATAAATAATTCACAGACGCATGAATAACACTAAAGTCTCAGTTGTTTTTATATACATTTTGTATTACCTGCCATTTACAATCTACAAAATCTTACCACATAATATTTACAGCATCACCTGCGAGATAAAAGAACAAAGCAGAACAAGCAGATATTTTGCAAACATGAATTTATGTTATTACACTTTGAATATAGAGAGAGAAAAATAAACATACAATGATTTCTAACTTCTCTGCACTGCCAATGGATTCTAGCAACAGACACGCACCATACTTCTTTTTTTTTTCCTCACTTGGCACAAATCTCTTACGAAGGCCAGTAATCTTTGAAGTCCCTGCACGACCTCGCTGTTGAGCGCCAACTGATTAGATCCAAAGTCAGCGCTCAACCCTCTGAAACAGCACCGTCCGTCTGTCTCCTGAACCCAGCATGAACTGCTAACTCTCCTCAATTTTCATCTTCAGGAAAACTTTGATTCAGCCCTTTGTTGACGTGGCTTGTCTGGCTATAATTTCTGCAAATCAGAATAACAAGAATGTGCCCTGTGTCAGCCGTCCTTTTCAATACAATGAAGACTTGATTCCAGAGCTACTGTTTCCTTTTGCTTCCTGCATATTTCTGCTCTGTACAAGTTGAATAAAACACTAGTGTGCATTTCCTCATGGAAAAAATAAATGTTTAAACATTGCATCCAAAGCATGGATTTTACCTCATTGTGCATATAAGACTGGATTATCATGTTATAAATTAGCACTTTAGTACTGTTAGTAATGTTAATCAGTTATGTATTCTAATGTAGTGTTCACACATGAAGCATCCAATATAAATTGTGCACCTCATTATTTTAACCTGGCAGCACACTAAGTTTTTCTATGTGTGCTCTGAATGCCTGCATTTTCAAACTGGCCTGGCTGTGTACTTTGTATGCTAGCAAAAGCGCTATATATTATATACTGGCAAAAATGCTACATACTATATGCTGGCAAAATACTAAATTATATGCTGGCAAAAACGTTGTACATGTCCTTACATACCCTCCTTTTTCTGACAATTCTGGCTAACCAAATCCACAATTGGAGGAAACCCAAATTGTTCTTCTTTCCTTTTCCATCATATATGTCACTATTGAAATAATAGCAACTGAATAAAATGAACATTGAAATATTTCATAATAAACCACTGCTTAATCATAACAAAAGTAAAACAGATCCCAAACGGGCTCTTAAGTCCTCATAGAAATATTGTACACGTTTCTTTCAAACCGAAGTGTCCATGTATGTTTGAATGTCTTTATAATCATATTCTTTATATAGTTGTGAAATCAACATTTTAGGTATGACAGACAACAAAATAATAAAATAAATAAATAAAACAAATAACTAACATAACTAATCAAAACAATTAAATAAAATAATAAAGTTGTGAGTCTCCATCACCCTCAGTTCCAGTCATATAGGATGATATTATGCTCCACCCGCAACGCTGCAGAATTAAGTTCAATTCACTACTGTTCCATTGATGACGTCCACCATCTTTATGACCGCACCTCTGAGATGTCCTGATCATCAAATTTTCCTCATCTGGTTCATTCAGTGAAATTCTTTCATCCTGGCGCTCTTGGGTGCTTTTCCATAGAAATCCTCTCTTTAGGCATTCCAGCCGCTTTGTCTTCACCTCCATACTTTGGTTCGCAGGCTTTATTTGGGCTTCATCCCATGGACTCCAGGACCCCATCATCTCTCGCGTCCTCCAGTCCTGCGACCTCTGACCACAAGCAAATGTCAGTTAGTTGTCTAAATTAAATAGAAAAGGGACAGATTAAGTACACAGCATAATACCAATTCCACCCTTTCTACCACTTTGCCAAAAACCAAATGTGGTCCAAAACATTCCGATCGACTCTTCCGATATCTGCAACTAAGCACACGTTAGAGAGAAAACAATAATATACATTTGACATTATCATAAATCAAAATAATTTTTATGTAGAACATCTCAGTATTGTATTGTTTATTTATAGAGCGCACAGGGCCGTTAGGCAACTGGACGCTTGTGAGCATCTTAAGTTACAATTACATGAATATCTTACATTTCTTATTTTACAGTTGCAGGAAATCTTTGCATGAATATCTTACATTTCTTATGTTACAATTGCAGGCTTATCTATACAGGTTACAAACAGGCATATTAAGATATATTTACAGTTGACAGAGGTAAAAGGGGATGGCATAGGGAGAAGGGAAAAGTGTCTTGGAGACCTGTCATTAAGAGGAGAGGAGACAGCAGTCGTTGGTTTGTAACCAGAGTTTGACATTAGTTTTGAACATGTGAAAGGAGGGAATGGCTCTAAGTGGATCAGGAATATAGTTCCATAGATTTGCAGCCAGTACTGGGAAGCTTGAACCTTCAGTTCTTTTCAGATTGAAATTTGGGATTCTGATACTGTTTGGGCCTTTCTAATGAGGCGGTCCGATGTGTACCTAGTCAATTTCTCAGTGAGGTATGCAGGTGCTTTGTTATTAAGACAGTTGTGTGTGATGTTCAGGGTTTTAAGTTTGATACGGTCATTGATGGACAGCAGTTCTTCTTTGGTCGGATATGTGGAGACCTTTGGGAATGCCTAGTGCTGTTCTGAGGGCATTGTTTTGCAAGGTTTGACGTTTATGGGTGTTGTGCTTGCTGGTGCCTAGATAGAGTGCGTTACAATAGTCTAGTTTTGATAGGATAAGGGCTCATGCTATGGTGATGTAATAGTAATAGTAGACCATAGTAAATTAATCTAATTAAGCACCTTCTACCAATATTTATTACCGCAACTTTCTCAAATGTGGTATTTTCATCTGCATTTATCTCCACACTCAACATTATATCTATTTTTTTTGTTTTAATAACATGAGACACTATGAAATAGTCACTGTGTTTTTCTTTCCATGTACTCAGGGCACTTAACCTGTCTGTACTTGCTCAAGTCTCCTGATTTCATGTTTAGGGTGACAGGTCTTAATTTGGTTAACATGAACAAATTGTTCTGTCCCCATTTCACCCTTTGTCTTTAATATCTTGTAGACTACCGGGACACCTTATCCACTATTTGAAATGGCCCTTGCCATGCCGCAAGAAATTTAGAGTTTTTATGTTTACTTTTTCCAAAACGAAACTTATATACCCGATCACCTACATTATAGTCTTTCACAGATGTCTTTTTTATCATAATATGACTTTGCACTATCAGCAGCTCTCTCCGAATTTCGCTGCACAAATGCAAATGCATGTTGTAAATGCTTCCTCAGTTCTTCCACATATTCGTGAACTGTAGATACACTCACAAGAGTCTGCTCATGTGTCCTGTATAATAAATGTTGTGGCAGTACCATTTTCCTTCCTGTTAACACCTCATGAGGACTGATACCTGTCGCTTTAGCGGGAGTCGATCTGATAGCCATCAATACCAGAGGTAATCGTAAATCCCAACTGGAACCTGCCTCCGCTACAAACTTCTTTAATATCTCTACAATAGATCTGTTGCAACGTTCAATATTTCCAGAAGAGGTGAGCCGGGACGCAACATGCAGTTTCCTTTTCACCCCCAATATCTGCCACACCTTACTCATTAAAGTGCTTGTGAAATGACTTCCTCTGTCTGACTCTATTCTTTGTGGTAACCCAGATCTTGAAAATATATGATTTACCAGTAATGTGGCTGCTGTTTGTGCACTACAATCTGGTGCAGGGATACACTCTACCCATTTGGACATCAAACAAACCACAGTCAAAAGATAACGGTTTCCCCTACTTGACCTCTTTACAGGCCCTACATAGTCAATTTGTAAATCTGACCATGGAAGTGTTAAACCTCTTCATCAGTGGAGCTCTATGCATTGGTGAAGCAGGTTTAAATTGGGCACATACCAGGCACCCCCTGGGATATAATTCCACATCTTGGGACATATGTGGCCAGTAAACATAATCTTTCAGTATTTCTAAAGTCTTTTGTGAACCCGTGTGTCCTGCATTTATTGCATCATGTGCATGGTGTAGCATTAGCCATCTGAATGAAAGGGGCACCACCCACTGTATCTGTCCTGTTATGGATTCCCTGATCATAAGTCCATCCTGTAGTCTAATCCGTTTTTTATTCTTTAATAACACCCTCAACTCTTCTTTTCCTATACAATCATTTTCAGTTAAAGGATTTTGTTCGGGATCCATCAAATGATTATAATAGATCCCCAATATCATATTTTTTGCGCCTTAATTAGACCTTGATCTGGTGTATCATAACTCCATTGCACTAATGGTTGTTCTACCTCTTTTGGAGCTTTAGAGCGTGTAACTGCATCTATTTGTATTTCACCAATTAAGTGTTCAATGGGTAACAACTCTCCCATAACAGCCCCAATCTTGGCTAATTGATGTGCTTTATCATTTCCCTCCTTATCTTCTCCTGGAGTTTTCAAATGTCCACAAATTTTCTTCCAGTATACTGTTAACTCATTCTCTGACACTAATTTGTCTATAGCTTGTATCATTTTCTCATGCTTGAGGGGCTTTTTATTATATGTGATCATGCCTCTTGCTTTCCAGCCAGGCAAATATTCTACAAAGCTATTTCGTGCATAATCAGAGTCAGTCACCAGGACAATTTCACTGAATTTGTAATCAACTGCAGTAGTAATTGCTTTATAAATGGCTGCTAACTCTGCTACCTGGCTACTCCTAGCCCCAATTCTCATTCCTATATTAGGAATAACTTCATATATCAACCAGACATTTCCTATCCCTGACACCAACTGTTTATTGCTGTCATTTTCAAAGTGGAAGGCACATCCGTCAACATATAAAGTTGGTCAATGGTCGAAGTGTACGAAAAGAAGGAGTGGAACTATGTTCCCTACTAGCCTGCACCGCTCCCCACAAACCCCATAGACGCACCCCCTCCCATGCACAATAAAAAACCCAAAAGACATGCACCTGCTGTTTAAGGGAACGTTCATTGCAGTGCACTAAAAGTGCAGGTTCCAACCTCTTTCTACATTTTTATTTTAAAATGAAACCGTTCCAGAACGGTTTCTTTTTAAAATAAAAGTATAGGAACTGTAAAACTTAATTAAAAGAAGTAGAGGAGCACCGCTCCAGACCGCTCCTGCTCACTTCGACCACTGCAGTTGGTAAATTCTTACATTTATTTTTATCAAATACTTTGTGTGGTGACTGTTCAAACTCCTGCAAACTAGACTCCACCTCTACTTCGTCTGATACACATTCAGCTGCACAGTCATGTAAATCTGCTAACCCTTGAGCAATTGGGTTCTTTTTATTCTGGCCATATCTCACTTCTACAGGAAAGCCCTGCAATGCCAATGTCCATTAAGTAATTCTGGACTGTGCTAGATTGCCGATCAAATACTTTTACTCTGTAAAAACTGCAATGATTGATGATTTGTCTCAATGATTACCTTTTCTTCTTGAACAATGGGGAGAAAATGTTGTAACGGCCACACAGTGGTAAGAAGAGCCTTTTCACATTCACTGAATTTAATTTCAGCCTGGGAAAATGCCTTATTTGCATAAGGAATAGTTTTATGGTTCAACTCATGTTTTTGAGATAACACTGCTGACATACATTGCTCAGTGAATCCTATTTATATAAAGAAATCTCTGTTCTTTATGGGATACGCCAAGCATGGTGCCTTTATGAGCCATTCTTTCAATCTAGCAACTGCCTCAGATTGCTCCTTTTCCCATTTCCAGGGCGTATTCAGCTTCAGTAGTTTAGTCAATGCTTGAGTAAATTCAGCATAATTTTCAATACATTTCCTATTATATCCCTTCATTCCTAATAAGCTTTTTAAACCTTTCACATTTCTAGGATCTTTCAATTTCTGTGTGGCCTCCACCTTTTTCTTTTGTGGATTTAGCCCATGTTCAGCTACCTCATGGCCTAGGAAGTTCACCTTTTTGTTGCACCATTGGGCCATCTGTAAAAGATACTTTGGCACCCACTTTTTGCAATTGGCCGAATACATGTCTAATTTCATTAAAGTGACTTTTTAAGTTTTCATTTTTTATCATGACATCATCTACATAAACTATGGTTCCTCTTTCCGTTGCATCTGGCATATCCTTTCTCAAAAATATGCCAAATTCGCTCCCATTATTGACATACCCAAATGGTGTTCTAGCCCAAGCGTATTGCATTTTATCAAATGAAAATGCAAATAAATTCTGAATGTCCTCTGCCAGTGGCACACACCAATATCCAGATGTAAAATCTAATGTCGTAAACACCTTTGACCCATGCACTTGAGCAATGCCTTGATCAATGAATGGCAGTGGCCATCTAGACACTGGCACTCTTTTATTTAACTCCCTCAGGGCTGCACACAGATGCCATTGACCATTTGGCTTTAACACACCCAAAATAGGAGTGTTGGAGGTATTATGAATGGGCCTGATAATTCCCCTAGACTCCAAGTTTTTAATTATCTCTGCCAACGACGCTAAGCATGCCATTGGCAATTGATATTGGTGCACGAATACTGGATTTCTACCACACCCCTCCGGTAATGGGGCAACATGTAAATTAGTTAGGCCGCAATCATATGCATCTTTGGCAAAAATGTCTTTAAATTCCATAAATATTTTTCTCAATTTATTTTTATCCTCTTCGCTATCACATGCATCTGCTAACAGAATATGCTCCTCTACCATTTTTGAAAATTCTGGGAAATCCTCCAGTGGAGGAATCTCTGTGCTTTCTTCCAACTGTGTGGCTTTATCTCTCTGTAACGCTGCCACTTTTCAATATTTTGGCATATCAGCTTCCATTTCAATGTACTGATTTTCTGTTTAATTTTAATTTAAGTCAAATACTATACAATTCTCTTGGTGACAGCACACTTTCTCATTGGAATCATAAGGGTACACACCTTGCGCATCTACATATCTCTCAGGGATATTTCCAATCACCATGTTATTGAAACCGGCAGTATAATGTGACTTTTGTATGGCCATTCCTAATAAGGAATTATCTTCTAAATGTATATCTTGCCATCCTTTATTATCCACCATGATTTTAACAAACCCCTCCCCAATATTTATAAATGGGGTATATTCATAATCCAGCCCTTGCTGTTTCATGGATTCATTCAAGCACAAAAATGCATCAGAATCCTTCATTTGCTGTCCATTCTTGCATTTTAGTGTTATAGCAACTTGCTTGCTCAATGCATGGATAGTAATATCCTTCTTCATCTGTAATTCAATTGCATATGGGACCAATTGTGCACAATGATAAGCCTAACTCTTGTCTTCAAATTCAGGTGCAGGCCCACCTAGCCGGGACCATATTTTTTGTTTAAGGAAATCTAACACCATGCACATTCTGTGCATGATATCGTTGGCCAGATAAAAATCATTTTGTGTTCCACTCACTATCCACACATTGTGGTAGATGTTTTTTTGTCCAATATTAATCTTTAGCATGCACCTTCCTGCAATTTGATTTTCAAAATCTGGATTGTCCAAACCAGAGATATATTGGTTTTTAATTCTAAATTTCGGGACCTCCTCCCATTCCATTATTCTCTGCAGTAGTTTCTCATTAATAAAACTCCTTTCCTGTTCAAGCGCCAAAGTGGCTTTTATCATTTTAGAATGGCCATTTATACCAATGTGAATCCATGGCTGCTCATCTTCTTTGAGTATTTCAGCAAGGATGGTGATGTGTTTTCTGTGTCTGCTTTAGGAATAGTGTTCTGTTCGCACCTTTTCTTTTTTAAATAGAAACGCAATGTGTGTTCATCTATTTCAGTTTGCCAATTCTTCCTAGGAGCCAAATAAATCTGCACAGATTGTTTTTCTTTTTCATTTTGACATTTTGTCCGGACACGTCAGAATGACGGTGACACTAGGTACACAGCTATTCTGGAGGTACACCTCCACTGCATCATTCGATTTGGCAACAGTATGGCATTCATTTACACTGCTGTTTTGTGACTTTATTTTCTTAGGCCATCTGTGAGAGGAGACAATCTTTTCAAGCAATCTGTTCCCATCAGGAATGGAAATTCACAAATAGATGTGATCAATACTTCCTGTTTCATTCTGTGTTTTCCTATCTTTATGTCAACCTCGGTGACACCCTCGATAGGCACCTCCTCACCGTTAAAGTTATGTACTGGGCCTTCACTCTGCCTCACTTTGATCTAATTCTTTGAAGACCTCCCTTCATTGATGCTTTTTACCAATTCTTTGGACATAATTGTGGCTTGTGCACCTGTGTCAATCGTTGCAAATGTATTGCATTTCTCTTCCACAGTAATGGGAGCATAATATCTGTCTTCCTCTTCTTCTAACACACACAAAAAGTGCACATTCTTACTGATTTCAGCATTCACTTTTCTCATACCCTTCTCACTTTTGGCTAAGCACATTGGTAAATGAAAGGACATTTTTCCCTCCTTTCTGTCCATTTCCATTTGAGAAACCTTACTCATCGCCCCATATTCAGAGGTCCTTTGGAGTGTGGCCACTGTTTGCCCTTCTACCCGGGGATCATCAGAGTTCACACTACAATTCTCCAACTGAATATGCGTATAAACATCACATGATAAGTTGTAATTTTCTAATTTTGGACGTTTGTGGGTATTTGGCATGGTACCAATCTTTTTAACTTCCTCATAAATCTGTGGCTCAAAGAACTCTTCAAGTGACTGATCTGTACCCTCCTTTTGAGTACTTATTCTTCATGCCTGTATTTTATTATTATCTTGATGGTCTAAGGAGGGCGTTTTCACATCCACACTTACTCCCTGATCAATTATTTTATCCATGCATGAGTTGTCTTTCTTAAATCTGTCTTTGTTCTTTTGGAATTTCATGTTTTTCTTGTTTTCCTTTTTCATTTGTGCAAATTTCCAATGTTTGATTTAACTCCAGGTTAAACCAACCTCTTTCTTAGATTTATTTGCAATTTCTGTTCCATGTTCATTTGCAGGTATTTTCATTTTTAAATCATTAAACAGCTCAGAGTCATTATACAAAACCGGATCAGAGGAATCTGTCTTTTTTCATTGCATGTGTCGTGAATATTTAGTCACTTATTATCAGAGGCCACCCAGTCACTGCTATGGCCTTCTGCCCCCCTACTTTGATGACTGTTTTTGAGCTGTACAGAGCTTTCCTATTTGTTCAGCCAACATTTTTACTTGGATCTCGAGACACTGGAATCTTTCCATCTCTCTAGAATCTTCTCTGGCCTATGCCGATATTGATTATTCTCTCCCTGGTTAAATCTATTCTGATATCTCTCAGGAGAGTGATTCCTATTGGAGTTGTTTCTGAACTCTTGATTCATGTGGGGCGGGGAGCGGGGTGTACCTATCCTTTGGTTGTAATCCCCTGGTGGCGGTGATTGATTGTATTGACGTGGTGTAACGCTCTCCTGATATCCACGGGGACGCCACTCAGTCTGGTTGGACGACTTCCGACCTTGAACCCCCCTCCCTTGGACTCTTGTTCGGCCAAGGACCCGGTCTGAAACACAGGAATTTGAGGTTTCGTTTTATTGTCTCTTCCAGCCTGGAGCCCACCTCCCTTGTGTACCTAACAACCCCCTTAGTGCTCTCTTCACCTTGCTTTATTATATGATGTGCTCTCCGTCCTGCTGATCTGTGCAGGAGCGCGTTGTTGGAATGGCGCGGCGCAACCTAGTTGCTTCACTGGTGCGGGCCCTCAGAGTCCAGACCTGCTGCGACTCCCGTTTGTCCAGGTAAGACTGCTGGTTTGGCAGTTTGTCCCTTTACTTTGCAATTGCCCCTATTAATGTCTCTCCTTCTTCCTTAGGTGCGAATGGAGTTCTGGTGGTGCCGTGCTGCTTGGGGCTGTGCACGAGATGGTAAGTGAAAGCGCGATGCACGGCGCTATGTGCCTTTTCTTGTGCTGACCTGTTTCTTCTCTCTTCCTTGCAGGCCGCTGCGATGTCCCAGAATGGATGCCGCCGTGAAGATGAAGAGTGGTGAGTAGAGCATAGCACATGCCGCCTTCTTGATCTCTTGTGTGCTAATCAGTGTTTACTTCCCTCTTGCAGGTCGTTAAATGGCCTGGAATGGATGTGGGCCAAGGGCGAGTCAACCCCAGGTAAGCATGCGCTTGTTCTGATAGTTTTCAATATTGGAGAATAAATGCGTACTAATACTGCTTTTCCGTTCTCTTTTCTTCCCAAGTGTGGCTTTCCAGATCGAAGGAGCGCTCGCCGAGATGCTGTATATTCAAGACCCAGGAGCAGAGGACAGAAGCAGGATTTGCTCGCAGGTAAGTGTATGCTAACACTGTTCTTGTTCTTGCAGGTATCAGGCTCAGGAAAGCAGATAGGGATCCGAACAGAACGTGGTGAGCGTCACGCTGCAGCTAGCAGAGTAACACGAAATGTGTTCCTCAGTTTGGGCGTGGCTTATATAGCCTACAGGTATCCCAGGTCTGACCACACCTAAAACACTAGACCGCATAGCTCAGTTCTGGAGCTGAGCTATGCGGGGGTATCCATATTGTGCAAAGGCTATTGCAAGTCCCAGTTCTTAAGTTCCCTGGCTTCACATATGAGCCTGGCGCCAAGACTGACTCCAAGAGAGTCTTGGGCGGAATAGTAAGGCCCTTGAGGCCATGATGGAAGGCCGTGGTATAGTCCAGATGGCTTGCCTGTTAAGGCCAGGGGCAGTGGTCATGACACGTGGGGCATAATTCATACGCTGCCTCATGTCCTGTCTCTCATTTGTTGAGTATTGTCTCCTATGCTGATTCCCATTTTCAGTAAATCGATCCACATACCGGGGTCTATCCTGGTTGCCATATATCATGGTGTTGGGGTCAAATCTGCTTTGTGTCCCCAATGTCTGGTAGTGACCATTACTTCTTTGATCCTGATTTTGTCTCTGATTATTATTCATACCTGACATGTCGGATCGATACCCTGCCCGGGGCCTGTCTCCTAAGTACCTAGGGCTAATGTAGCTCCCCTATTACTAGGATCATGTGACTGAAACATCGGTGCAGAGGGCGGCAACCTCTGTTGATTACCCCTCTGTTCGGGTGTCACATTATTTTTGCCTGGACTTTGAGCGGACTCAAGTGACATTTTAGCTGACCTGATCTCCATTACTGTTGCCGAGGATTCTTTAGATTTTGATCTGGTATCTTTCATTTTATCACTCTCTCTACCCTGACAGTATAGCACTTCATATAGTTTTGTACTTTGGTGCACAATCCACTAAAGGGACTTCTCACGATCAAATTTGTGAACTAACTGTGATATAATGTCTTTCTGCAACCCATAGAAATAGGCAGTCTTAAACTCATTGGAATTGGGATCAAAAGATACATCAAAATGAGAAAAAGCTCTTTTTAAGTCTTGCAAAAATTGGCGAGGGGACGTATTTGGCCCAGCTGTAATCGTGTATGCAACTTTCTTTGCCTCCTGTAATGACTGGAATGGAGAAAAATGACGTCTAATCTCTTTTTCAAACTCTGCCCATGTCATGTTTTGCTGTTCATTTAATCTTCTAATGATACTGGCTGTGGGAGCGTCCAGAGTTAAGTGAAAGTATTGTCTATATTGTTCCTTAGGTATATTGAGGGCTTTAAATATATCGTGCACCGCTTCTGAGTGGTCCTCTATACAGCATTCCCCTCCTTTTTTTAACAGTTTGATCAGAGCCTTGATTGATTTCATTATCTTGATAGGGATACTTGGCGCTATGTTTGGGATTGCACTACTTTGTGATTCAACCCTTGTCTCAGGTGTATGGGATTGGTGGTGACCCCCAATGGGTGTGTCAAACCCCCAAAGGCACTGCAACCAAGCTCAGACACCGGCACAGCCACTGGAGCACTATCTCTCTGTGTAGAAATGGAATTCACCTCAATTCCATTGAATGTGGTGCCCTGTCGTTTATCCTGGGACCTGAACGTGCATATTTGCTGTTCCAAATCCTTGCACTTTTTAAGGACCGATCTGCCTCCTTACGCAAGTAATTGTTTTCATCACCCATCTTATTAATCACATTTAGCATATCGCTCATTTGCATTTGGCATTCATTAAACTCTTTATCTCGTCTCTTTCTTGAAACATTTTAGCTATCTCTTGTTCAGCATTTTGAAGATCACCTTCTTTCTCGAAATTTTCTTTTTGTAAAATTTGCATTTCCAAAATATCCTCGTCTTTATCTTGTCTAATATGGCCTACCAATCCTTTCAAGTGCTTTAAATCTTGCTCACTATCCTCAAACTGTTTCTTCCTTTGGGACAATTGATTGTCGAGATCTTTACACTTTGACTGCATGACCTTTTGTCATACCTCCAGTTCTGCTCTTAACTTTCCTCCTGTTCACTAGGTCCATCTGGTTCAACTTTTAGTCTGCTAATTAGCTTGGCATCATTTTCTTGCATTCGCAGGGACCTATTTAAAATGAACCATGTTTTGGCACATAGCCATATCAGACAATCTTTCTCTGCATGTTTATCAGCAGCATTTAATAATCTTAGAAGACAAACCTGAATTATGCTGCCTTCTGCAAAAATGTTGTCCAATGGTTCTTTCTGCACTTCCCCATAGATACAGTCATGCCATTCTGTGGTGTTATTTGATGACCAGGTCCCATGTGCATATAATTTTGCCTCCAGATATTGTACCAACTCTGGGAATGTGGCCTCCATTTGAGACATGAGATTCACTTCCAGTGTTACACTGCTCTTATAAAATGAGTTCCCTTTAATGCACGTATGGTAGTGTGGAACACACTTGCCACGCCCAGTAGAAGTTCTACAGTCAGTTTCCCGGCCAAAACAACATTATTTGTAGGAGATTTTGTCTTATTGGGGTAAATTCGGGATTTGGCAGTATTTGTTTACCGTAAAAGATATTGGTGGAAATTTTGTGGTAAACTAGTCTTACATTTATAGTGGGTCTGGTATCACAATATTTTAGTGACCATATCTTGTTAGCCTGTATTGGCGCTAATTTTAGTGGTATCCTACTTTGCGGTATTTTCAGAATTATCTTATTCCTGTGGTATAGTGGTGAGCATGTTTTTTTGATACTATAACCCTATCATAAAACAAACCTTTCCTTTCTACTAGAATGCCTTCTAGTCGCCTGTAGAGAGCTCCAGACTTAGAACACTCCTGAGAACCCAATGAATTTATTCAAGGCGCCACCTATAGTCTGTGGCTGGCATTACTGGCTCATGTACATCCAGTAATCTGTGCCAGATTAGGCATTACTGGTTTATGTATATCCAGTAATCTATGTACCGGATTAGGCACCACTTCCCATCAGCATGCAATGAAGGACACACTCATACATTGCACACACTTCCGTTACCTTGTAGATATTTAATACTGGCTTTCTCTTATTTTCTATTTCAATTACAGTGGTAAATTGGTAAATGTACTACTGCACTGATATACATCTTTCCTCTGTACTTCACTTACATAAATAATTCACAGATGCATAAATGACACTAAAGTCTCAGTTTTTTTATATACATTTTGTATTACCTGCCATTTACAATCTACAAAATCTTACCACATAATATTTACAGCATCACCTGCAAGATAAAAGAACAAAACAGAACAAGCAGATATTTTGCAACCATGAATTTATGTTATTACACTTTGAATATAGAGAGAGAAAAATAAACATACAATGATTTCTAGCTTCTCTGCACTGCCAATGGATTCTAGCAACAGACACGCATCATACTTTTTTTTTCCTCACTTGGTACAAATCTTTTATCAAAGCCAGTAATCTTTGAAGTCCCTGCACAACCTCGCTGTTTCGCAGTCCCACTCCGTACATGTGTGTGGGGAGCACCAATTGATTAGATCCAAAGTCAGCGCTTGACCCACTGAAACAGCACCGTCCGTCTGTCTCCTGAACCCAGCATGAACTGCTAACTCTCCTCACTTTTCATCTTCAAGAAAACTCTGATTCAGCCCTTTGTTGACATGGCTTGTCTGCCTATACCAATCTCTTTCTACCAATCAGAATACAAAGAATGTGCCCTGTGTCAGCCTTCGTTTTCAATACAATGAAGACTTGATTTCAGAGCTACCGTTTCCTTTTGCTTCCTGCATATTTCTGCTCTGTACAAGCTGAATAAAACGCTAGTGTGCATTTCCTCATGGAAAAAATGAATTTTTAAACAGTGCATACAAAACATGGATTTTACCTCATTGTGCATATAAGACTGCATTATCTTGTTAGAAATTAGCACTTTAGTACTGTTAGTAATGTTAATCAGTTATGTATTCTAATGTAGTCTTCACACATGAAGCATCCAATATAAATTCTTCTATGTGTGCTCTGAATGCCTGCATTTTCAAACTGGTCTGGCTGTGTACTTTGTATGCTAGCAATAGCGCTACATATTATATACTGGCAAAAATGCTACATACTATATGCTGGCAAAATACTATATTATATGCTGGCAAAAACGCTATACATGTCCTTACAGTCTTTACTGATGTGGAGACTGATATGTTAATGCTCTCGATGGTGAAGTGAGTGTATTCTGGGTTGAGTGTGGATAGAATTTCCTTGGGGCCCAGGATGATGATCTCGGTTTTATCCCCATTTAGACAGAGACCATTGATTGGCATCCAGGTTTGGATGGTGGCATATATCTGGAGGAGAGCTTCTGCGTCTCGGTCGTACTCCCCAGTGACGGGGAGGAGGACTTTGGTATCGTCAGCATAGTTTGTGTATGCTATGCCGAGCGCGTCCAACATGTCAAAGAGAGGTTTGGTGAACAGGTTTTAGAGTGTAGGTGCAGTACAAGAGCCCTGGGGGACTCCACAGTTGATAGTGGTGGGGGCTGCATTGGCCTGGTCCGAGTATACCTTCAGCCCTTCCTTCTAGGAAAGAGGTTATCTGTGAGGTGGCTTTGTAAGAGAAGTGGGCTGCGTTGGACAGGTAGGAGGTGAGAATGTCATGGTCAACAAGATCAAACGCGGCAGAGAGATCGAGGAGGAGCAAGAGGGCAGGTTGGCCATTATCCATTATTTTAGTGATTTGGTTCTTTAAATCTAAGAGGGTGGTTTCTGTGCCATGGCCTTTGCGGAAGCCTGATTGTCTTCTGCCTAAGATGGCATTAGATTACAGATAATGTTGATTTGGTTGTGGGCGGCTTTTTCTAGGATTTTGAGGAGGAAGGGGACAGTGGTGATGGGGCAGTAGTTGGGGCAGGCGAGGTCTAGGGTGTTTTTTTTTTATGAGAGGGCGATTCCAGGCTTCTTTTAGGCTTTGTGGTACGATTCCAGAGGAGAATGATGCATTAATGAATGCTGTGATGATGGGGATCAGTGAGTCAGCGCATTCTTTGATGATGGTTGGGGGACAGATGTCCCCTTTACAAGTGGAAAATTTGATGTGTTTGAGAAGGTCAGTAACATCCGTCTCTGTGACGTCTCTGAAGACGAAGAGAGGTATTTGAGAGAGAGGAGTAAGTGGAGGTGGGGTGGACTGTCCTGATTAAGAAGAGCTTTGCGCTGTGCTATTATTTTTTCTTGGAGCATCTTGACTTTGTTGATCAGTGCATCCTGAATGCTGCAACACCAGGCCTTGTCTTTGATGAGTTCATCCGCGCTCGTGGCGGGGGTGGTGAGATCTTTGAAGATAAAGAAAATGTCCCTAGATTTTGTGTTAGCTTTGGAGATTCTTTAGTTGAATGATTCTGATTTAGCTAGAAATATGGCTTTTTTATACGAGGATGAGATTTCTTTGCATTCATTTAGAGACAATTGATTTTTTCTTTTTTTTCTTCTACGGGAACTATGGACTCAATGGCCTGGGTGAGAGCATAGGCATAGGTTTTAGCCAGAGAGGTGGGGTCGTTGTTAAATGGTAGTTTAAGGTCAGGGATATCGAGAAGAAGTGCAAGATTGATTTTAGTTTGTTTTTTCGAGCTTCTGACTTTAGCGGGTGGGGCATACGAGATCATCTTGCGAGTAGGTATGGAATTGATAAAAGTGGTAGTCTGTCCACGGGAGGGCTGAGATGTTAGTAATGGATGAAGAGCAGTTGTGGTCTGCGATCCAGTCAATGGATCGGCCTTTGCAATGAGTTGGTGTTGTTATTTTATGGTCGAACCCAATGTGAGTGAGCTCTTTGGCTAGGGAGGTGGCTGCTTTCTCCTTAGGGTCATGCAGGCCTAGGTTGAGGTCACCGAGCAGGATAGTTTTGGTTGAACTTTTTAGGTTATTCCCAATGATTTGAAGAAGGTGCTTTTGGTAGTCTGGTGGTGAGCCTGGTGGCCTATAGGTGATTAGGATGTTTATGGTACAATTGGGGACAGTTTGACATGAGGAGATCAGCGTTGTTTTCCCACTGTTGGTTGCAGACTCTAATGGAGAGGGTGTCCTTGAAGATGAGGGCTACGCCTCCACCTTTGGACGCCTTGTGGTCCTGTCTCAGGATAGTGTATCCTTGAGGGAGGGCAAGGTAATATGTCTGCCTTTCGGTCTGGCCTCGGCGCCATGGGCATTCATGAAAGTGATGAGGCCAGTAGCAGCAGCGATAAGATAAAGGGGCGTGAGGATCATAGTGTATCTGGACATCATCGTTATACTAGCACATGACAAGATAGCGTTGCAAGAGCGTGTGCAGTGGGTGAGTGCTCTGATAACATCTCTGGGGGTTATTGAGCATTTGTTAGGCGCCTATACAACAAAATGGTGTTTCTAATCAATCGAGAGAAGTCAGAGCTGAGGCCGAATCAGCAGTTGAAGTTTCGGGGGTTCGTGATAGACACCAGGAAGGCTAGGTCAGAGCTACCATCTCAGAAGAGGAGAGCAATCAAGAAGGAATTACAGATGGTGCTCAGGGAGACGAGTATTTCGGTTCGGAATCTCGCCAGAGTAGTGGGGTTGCTAACATATTCCATTCAAGCAATCTTTCCGGGGCCATTGCATTACAGAGTGATGCAGAGGCTGAAGATTAAACATCTGTGGGGCTGAGTGACTTATCACCAGTTACTTCCGTTAGACGAGGAAGCAAAGATGGAATTTAGATGGTGGCTGAAAAACATGGAAGCAAGTAACTGGTGGGCCATTTTTAGAGATGTGCCGGAATTCATCATATGGGCGCCAGATGTAGAGAGCTAGAGACAGGAGGCAAGTGGTTCGAAGAGGAGTTAAAGGTCCACATAAATTGTTTGGAGCTGCTGGCAGGCTTGTTTGTAGTGCAAACGTTTGCCAAGGACAAGGTCAATGGCTGTGTGCTGATCAAGATTGACAACATCTCGGCAGTTTGGTATTTTAATCGTCTGGGAGGCACTAGGTGAAAGATGCTGGCAGAACTAGCAAAAGACTTCTGGCATTACTGTCTAGAGAGGAAGATGGTAGTAGCGGTAGAGTACCTCCCGCAAGAGCAGAATGTAGTAGCGGACTGAAACTCCCGCTATTTGGTAGACATCAGCAACTGGAAGTTGCAGCAAGCTGTGTTTACGGGGTTACAGGAGATCTGGGGTCCACTGGACATAGATCTTTTTCGCGTCGAGGGTGTATGCTCAGATTTCCAGGCAATTCAGTTGGAGGTTGGACCCGGGTGCGTTGGGCACAGACGCATTCCTGCAGAGCTGGGCAGTCCCAGTCCATTACGCCTTTCCCCCATTCATAATGTTGACTTAGGTTCTAGCTAAGGTTTGCAGGGAAAGAGCAGAGATAGTAGTAGTGGTGCCGCTGTGGACATCTCAGGCATGGTTTCCACTTCTGATGGAACTTTCTTTGGATTTTCTGAGGATGATCCCATACCAGCGGGAGCTTCTACTAACCCTGCACGTCAAGAACATCCTCTGGTGGGAACGGGGAGCCTACAGCTGCTAGCTTGCAGAGTTTCGGTCAAAAATGGGATCTGCCGGGACTTTTGGGTGTTGCTGCTGAATTCATCTTGGGCTCCCTCCACATTTTGGAGCTATGGCGCCGCATGGGACAAATGAGAACATTGGGGTGACCAACAGAGCATTCATCCCGTTTCTGCATCTATAGTGCAGGTACTTCATTTTTTGGCAAGTCTGTCACAGGATGGTCGGGCTTTCCGGACCATAGGTGTCTATAGATCAGCTATCTCCGCAGGCCACAAGAAGGCGGCCGGTTTGCCGGTCGGAGAGCACCCAGCCGTGGTGAGATTACTGTGTGGTGTGAAGTGGCGCAAACCCTCCTCAGCAAGATATTCTGTACTTTGGGACGTGGAGACAGTGTTTAAATTGTTTCAGAGTTGGCCGACAAACAAGCAGTTGTCAGTGCACAGGTTGTCAGGAAAGCTGGCGATGTTTCCCTGTTTGGTATGCTGTGGGAGACGGTAAGGTGTTGGAAGTGAATATGAAGATCTTCTACGATTTAATATAGCCAAACATACGAAGAGCGGTCAGCAGTGATTTTTTTTTATCCGTACTTTCTGAACAAACTCAAGCTATCTGTAACCCGATGCATTAAAGATTGTGAGAAAGTGACTGAGGGCGTGAGACCGCTAGGAGTGCATCAGTTGTTAATTGCTTAAATTAAACCATTTCATGCGGTAGCTTCCGCCACAATAGCCAGGTGGATCAGGGAGGTTATGGAGCTAGAGGGTATTGTTTTGGAGGACTTCAGAGCTCACTCAGTGTGGGGCGAGATGGCTTCTAAGGTTTTCATAGCAGGGGCCTCTGCAAGCTATATTGATGTCGGCAAACTGGTCTTCGGATGACTTATGGGGATTGGTAGTCCCTTAAGTTGTAGGTTTTGTTGTATTGAAGTTTCTGTTTTTATAAAAAAAGAAAGACATTTTTAAAATTTGAAAGGCTGCTGAAGAGTAACCATTAAAAAGGTTAAGCATAATGCTTGCCTCTGTGTCTTTAATAGAATCAAGACTCCCTGTGCTGTAAGCCTGGGTAATATTCATTACCCTGCCTAAACAATAAACAACTCAGGTGCTCGTCGTCTGTATAATTGTCTAAACTAAAAAAGTCCATCCTCTGTCCCAAAACTCCTACCCTGACCCCACCACTATTAACACAAAGAACCAAAGAATAAGAACCAGGAGAATGACTCCCTCCTCCTGAGGTGAAAAGAACACTCTTCTGCCAGATGATCACGGCCAACCAGTTCAAGTTCCAATGGGGCCAGGAGAATGTCTCCCTTCTCTTGGTATCACAGGTTCTACTATGAATTAAAGTATTTGGTCTACTGGTGACCACTAGAAATAAAGTTTATGCTTTGGAATGTTTGATGATGGGCTTCTAGCATAATTAACTATTTTAAGTGTGTTAAGAACCACGGGTAACAAACAGACTTCATTTTGTCTCATGACATTTCACTTTTAATTACAAAATGTCTGATAAAACAACATATGTTTGTTTCTTTAGAAAACAAAAACATTCTTTCAGCAAATGCATACATGTTTTAGTAGTAGTCTGTTCCAAAGACCTGGATGTTTTTAGTGGCCACCATAACCAACTATTATATGCATCATTTGACTCACCATGCCTTCAGTTTCATTATTGGGCACATGTATTATGTTTCCTGCAGTTCGTATTACTGGTGTTCATGTCTGCATGTTCTATTTTACAGATTCGTACAGGAGGCTCAGATGTCAGTAAGAGCTACACCAACCTACGAATACCACTTTCGGAGGCAACATTCTGTAGATTTATTGTACCTTATCCTCTTCCTATGGATGCTTGTCTACAGCGTTATGATCCTCCCAGAACTGGATCTTAGCAAAGTAACATTTTTTTCTAATGACCAATAAAGACACTGGCGCTAATATGATTTACAAATACGCACAAAAAAGTAAAGTTTGAATTAATCTAAGGTATATTTTATAATCACAACCTTTGGGGATGCAATAATTCAAATATTCAAACTGGAAGAATTGACAGAAAGAGAGACATTTGGTAAATGATTATGTAAATGTGGGCCTTTATTTATATAAAATGTTGATACACTTATTTTTATGTACAACCTAATAGATTTTGAACTGCGCTGTTTGAGTGTTGCCTTGCTTGCCTTCCCTTATTTCAGCATTACAGCATTGATGGTATTCCTGAGCCTAGGTCTAGGTCTTGTTTGCTCTTAAAATGTCGAATTTACAGGATAACTTGGAGCAAAAAGTGATTGATTTTCATATTGAGTGAGCAGTCCTTTCAATGCCCACAGCAAATTATTCTGAATCAAGATGTGTAAAGATTATCACATGACTAGTAAATACTTATCAATTTGTGGATGGATTTGGGAAAAAATCCCTTCTACTCTCTTTGGCCTACATTAATGGCACTCTAACCTGGATTCATTCCTGGGTATGGTGACATACGGATAAGGTTTGGGGTCACAGCCAAAGGCCTTGGCGTCTTTACGTTCAACAGATGGTATGTTCAACAGTCTGCATACAAATCTAGTTTGACCAAGTCTTCGTACTCTTAACTAGGTATGTTTTGGGATAATGAGCAGGCTATTTCCAAAGATTTAGAAGAATGTTGTTTTTGCACCATGCACTGATGTTACAGGTACGAGTTCTTTTTGTGAGCGAAAGCACATATTTCTTTGTCATGTCATGCCTTGTTGACATTTTAAATGAATATCGTTTAAAAAATAAGCATATTGCAAAGAACAAGTGCTTTCCAAGTAGATGTGAAAATTGGCATAATTTGAGAATAGCAAGCATTTCCTATTAAAATAATCGTGCTTTCATGTAAGAGGATGTCAAACAAAACGTGCTAATGTGTTTTACAACCGTCGTGCTTCCATATAATTGTAATAAATGTAACCCTTTTTGGTGAGCACTGCACCCCTATATCCTTCCTGATATTGGATTGCTGTTGGCTAGATCTTTTATTGGAAGACACTTGCTGTTTGCAAAATATTTTTGATGTCCATGCTTTGTCTTTTAAATATGTAGTAATACCAATTTAAAGTACAAAAATGTAGTATCTATTTTAGTTTCAGAAATAGCTATTTGGTGCTGGACAATGACATTGTGAATCCCGACACCAAAGTCAGCTTTCAAGGCCAAAAGGAATCACTTTAGAAACAAACCAATGAAAATGGAATTAAGTGCCAACAATTGATATGTGGCTGAGCCTGAGCTGATGTGTCTGTTACAAAGCATCACTTACCACCAAATAAAAGCCAGTGATTTGCAATTCAGGTGTTATGGCTTTTAAAGAAGAGTGCCTATAATACTGATATTATATGTTTTATAAATAACTGTCGTGGCTTCATATCTAGATGCAGCATCAGTCAAACTGAAACGATGTCATTGCATGCAGACTGCATTTGAATGCGACTACGATAATTTTCTGAGCGATTTTTCATAGCAAGATAATCAAACCTTTTGGCGGCACATTGCACAGATCAGAAAAAGTTAGTTATGTCCTTTAGTAATCATTTTGCCAGGGTGCAATATAAATAACTGGCGAGTTATTGGTAACACTTGTGTATAGGCGCGTTATAAATGCCATATCATATATCATGTCATATCTGTACTACTGCACTGCTGATTGCTTCTGCATTGCAATCCTGCATCAAAGGGATCTCTCCAACGGAGTACGAAACACCATTAAATTGTGATATGCATAGAGATTTGTAGAAAAACAATAACATAACACTTATAGCTTTAATATCGTGCATTTGTTTATTTCATTATACTCGTATTTATATTTGATCATGTGTTGTGGTAAAGCATAGTTTGCATTATCAATATTGAAATGTTTATAAAACTGGCGAAATGTAGCTCCTTAGAAAAACATTGATTATTTGGAAAGGTGTATATCTATATCAAAGTTAAGTAGAACATTGTTAGGCAGAATCCTGTGCAGTGCCCTTAGGGACCACTACACACAATTAAGACCACAGGTGGCAATACAAGTTTTACCTTTGGCACAAGCCTGTTCTACTATGTCAGAGTGGTAGCAGTGGCGGAGCAGCCAGGCTTATCTCAAGAGTATATGAGCAGTAGCAGAGATTACACAAAGGGACCACAATCACTGTGACTCAAGCAAACACTGACTCAAGGTTTCAGGTAGAAAAATATAAGTACATTTATTTTTAAACCATCTGTTAGAAACACAACACTTCTATTAAACTTAAACACAAACCACACGACAAATATACTACAACTAACCAATTCACTTTGTACAGTATGTCTCAAGGTAAGTACCCTGTGTTTGAATGAACCGGTGTTACGAACAAAACACGTTACCGCGAATAGGATTGCGATCACTTTTTGACAGTTCGGTCTACTAAACAAACGCGTATCCGTGACATGAAATGCTACCGGGGCAAAAACACACTTAGCACCTGAGATACCAAGAGGGAGTTGGAGGCAAAAATCACAGGCAATATTTTGGTTAGGCAGACAGAATCGAGAAACACTCAGAGACAGGAGTTCAAGAGTCAAAGGGCCGGAGCCAGGTTCAAGTGACACCGGGGGCCTGTTGCCGAAGATCACACAGTCAGACAGTTCATGGTTCAACGTAGCCAAGAGTACTTCGATATTGTAAATGTTCGGAAGCAAAAGTTATAAGGAGGAGGGAAGACAAGGGCAAGCCTTGGAGATGAAGAAACGGGATTCACCCAGTTTCCTCAAGCAGAACACAGTACCTTATTCCAATGGTGCAGCTGGTGCCCTGGCAGTTGTTCCTGTTGGTTTCCCGCAGACCCACATTCCTGGAGCTTCGTTGTGAAAGGAGGATGCCTGAAGGGGGTCTGCACCACACAGGGATGAAGCTGGCAGCAGCGACAATGAATAAAAGGTGCGCTCCTTAAAAACAGGACAGACTCTTCAAATGGCTATCCGGACCACTACACCAGTGTGCAGCGATTTCGACCAAGGAAGAGGACCCTCTGGCTGTGGAAGATGAACTGGTTATCCCCACCAGGCTCAAGGGAAAAAGACTCCAGACTGGATCTTCTCTTAGTTGTTGAAGGGTAGATAGCTCAGGACTGCAGCAGGGCTTCACCAGGACGGGGTAGTTGCAGCAGCCGTCGTTCTCTCCACTTCTCTTCGGTTCCTTATAGTTCCAGTGGCGACTCTCTGACTTCTAGCCCAAGAGGCCTGCCTTTTATGTGCAAAACCCCCATTCACACAGCCTGGCTGTCAATTACCCAGCAGGGGGGTTGTCCAGCCTGGACAACCACCTCAGCCAATCATGGCAAAGTGCGACTTGGGTTTCCTAGAATACCCTGTGCAGGGGGTGACTACACCCCTCCCTCACATTTAGCCCACCTAGACACCCAGGCGCCTGGTGGAGGACTTCTGAACAGAAGCCCGCCAAAAGACAGTGAACAAAGAAGGCGAACCTAGTTTGCCGCGCAAAGTAAAACACAAGAAGGACTTTAACAAAAAGAAATGGCAAATAAACCCAACCGGAGCCAAAAGAAAGACATTTTGGTCAAGCGGGTTTATGTTCGAGGCTAATATAATAGCCAAGAACAATACCACGTTTATCTAATATAATTGCGGTAGAAAAGTTAGGGTAGATACCACTACCACCAGCCAAGTCTAAATGTTAAAAGAGCAAAACAATGCTCTAGGAGGTACAGATAAAAAGTGATATGAATTAACCCTTTCCAGTGCTCCATGGAAGATGGGGTGTACTGGATCTGTGGTAGATTGACTAAGTAAAGTTAATGGTAACTTTACCCTTGTCTGGGGGACTGTAGTCAGCCTCAGAAATGGAGTCGGGGGGAAGTCTCAAGGACAACCCAGTGCCACGGCACTGAAGGTGCTGTGTGACACACAAAAGAAGGGGGCTACTGAAGTGGTGTACTTCAGAGTCCACAATCACAAAAACAGAGAAATACACATGGCAAAACACAGGTAAGAGTGGGGAAAAAGCTCACACTCTTACCAAGTGGAAAAAAAATAAACTCCAGAAGTCCAGTAAAGCTGCTGGGGGCCTCACTAGGTGAGGGACATTAGCCATAAATGAAAATTCTCCGTAACACTCGCTCCCCCCCCCCCCAGACTAAGGGACAGGAGGATTTAATCCACTCCTGGATGGACCTCATACCGTCGGTTACAAACATCCTAGAGAGACCATCAGCATTTTGGTGGTGACTTCCTGCTCTCTGCTCAATGGAAAAATCAAATCCCTGCAGGCAGATTGACCATCTGAATAACTTTGGGTTTTCCCCTTTCATTTGCATCAGCCATCCCAAGGGTTGGTGGTCAGTCTGAATAATGAAGGTAGATCCATACAAGTATGGTCTAAACCTCTTCAGTGACCACACAATAGCAAAGCATTCTCTTTCTATTGTTGCCCACCTTGTTTCAGGATCCTTTAACTTCCTGCTGATGAAACAAATGGGGTGTTCCCTACCTTTCTCATCCAGTTGACTAGGGACTGCACCTATACCTACATTAGAAGCATCAATTTGTAGAATGAAGGGTTGGTGATAGTCAGGAGCTCTTATGACTGGAGCTTGACAAAGGGCTTTCTTGAGACCTTCAAAGGCTTGATTGCACTCCTCATTCCACCTGACCTTTTTAGGAAATCTGGGAGAGGAGATGACATTCAAGGGAGAAGCTATGGTCCCATAGTTCTCTATGAAGTTCCTATAATACCCAGTGAGACCTAGGAAGGCTCTCACTTGGGTTTGAGTAGTAGTGGTGGCCCAGTTTTGTACAGCCTGTACTTTGCTAGGCAATGGCCTTATTTCACCTCCTCCTAACTCATGTCCAAGGTAGGCCACTGAACTCTGACCAATTTGACATTTGCTTGCCTTTATGGTCAGATGGGCCTGTTCAAGAGCCTGTAATACATAACCTAGGTGTTCAACATGTTCTTTCCATGTAGGGCTGAACACTGCAATGTCATCCAAGTATGCCATGTAGAAGTCCTCTATACCATTCAGAACTTGATTGACCATCCTCGGAAATGTAGCAGGTGCATTCTTTAATCCAAAAAGCATTACCTTGAATTTGTAGAGGCCAGCTGGGATGGAGAATGCAGTTTTCTCCTTGGCATGGTCTGTCAGGGCTATTTGCCAATAGCCTGACGTTAGGTCAAATGTGCTGAGGTACTTGGCTGCACCAAGTTTGTCCACCAGCTCATCTGTCCTAGGCAAAGGATGGGCATCAGTCATTGTGACTGCATTTAGAGCTCTATAGGCCATGCAGAATCTCAACTCTTTGGATCCTGCCTTTGGTACAAGCACAACTGGGCTAGACCATGGGCTAGTAGAGGGCTCTATAAAGCCAAGTTCAAGCATCTTGTTGACCTCATTCCTTATGTGGGATCTGATATTGTCTGACATTCTGTACTCACTGCTTTTGACAGGCAAACAGTCACCAGTGTGTATGTCATGCTGGCCCCAAGGGGTCAAGTCTGGTGAAAGTGAGAACAGGGAGATAAACTGATTTAACAGTAACTTGTACTTATCCTGCTGGTCAGATGTGACTCTGGAAGAGAGATTCACTCCTTCCACTTGCTCATCTAAAGGTAAGCCTCTGAGGAGGTCAGGCAGAGGTTCACTCTCCTCCTCCTCCTGAGCTGAAGCTAGAAGCAGAGCTCCTATGTCAGGTCTAGGGACATAAGCCTTTAAACGGTTAGTGTGAAATACTCTGGGAGCCTCCTTAGGATTGCCTAAGTCCACCAGATAGTTCACCTCTCCAAGTTTACCCACAACCTTGAAGGGTCATATCCATTTGTCCTGTAAGGCCCTCTACCTTGTTGGGACCATAACAAGAACAAGCTGGTCTTGAGTAAACTCATCCATGTTAGCCTTCTGGTCATGCCAATGTTTGACCAGAGCTTGACCAGCCTTCAAGTTATCACTTGCCTCTGCCATCATGTGTGACATTCTCCTCCGGAGACCTATCACATAGTCAGTCACTCTGGCTGGCTTGGGGCAAGGAGCACTCTTCAACCCCTCCTTAATCAGGGCCAATGGACCTCTGACTGGATGGCCATTGAGAAGTTTGAAGGGACTGAATCCTACTCACTCCTAAGGGACTTCTCTATATGCAAAGAGAAGGCATGGAAGTAGAAGGTCCCACTTTCTTCTAAAGCACCTATCATGCTCTTCATAGTTCTGTTAAACCTCTCTACCAGTCCATTGGTTTGGGGGTGGTAGGCAGTTGAGAACTTGTAGGTGACTCCACAGGTTTTCCACATGGTTTGCATGTAGTGGGACATAACATTTGATCCCCTGTCAGATATCACCTCCTTAGGAAAACCTACCCTGGTAAAAATACCAAGGAGGGCCTTAGCCACAGCCGGAGCCGTAACAGTCCTCATAGGTATGGCTTCAGGAAATCTAGTGGCATGGTCCACTACAACCAGGATGAACCTGTTGCCTGAAGATGTGGGAGGGTCAAGAGGACCAACAGTGTCAATCCCAACCCTCTCAAAAGGAACTCCCACCACTGGGAGAGGCACGAAGGGTGCCACATTCTTGGATCCACTCTTGCCAGAGGTTTGGCAAGTGTGGCAGCTTCTACAGAATTTGTCTACTTCTGTACCCATTTTAGGCCAGTAGAAGTGCAGAGATAGCCTTTCTTTGGTCTTCTTAAAACTTAAGTGACCAGCCAAAGGTACCTCATGGGCTAACTGCAGAAGTTGGAGTCGGTTCACTAGAGGTACTACAAGTCTTTTGTAGTCTCCAGGGGTTGACTCATTTGGTTCACTGTAGAAGAGGCCATCCTTCCAGTGTAACCTATACTTCCCAGGCTCAGTCCCATTGAGCTGAGAAGTGGCCTGTTGGTGAAGACCTTCCAAGGTAGGACACTCTCTTTGTCCCTTACTGAGATCTTACCTGTTGGGTCCACCTTCTGCAGCTCAGGATGGTCAACAGGGTAAAGATCTCCTACCAAGGTAAGATCCTCTTATAGATCTGATTCCTCAGTATCTAGTTTGACCATAGAGGGTTGAACCTCACACACAGCCTCAGCTGGTGTGGGAGTCACAGGTGTGACTTTGGACAGTCTCGGAGATGTCCTTCTGGGCACAGGAGTGCTTGCTGGTTGCTTGCTGGCAGACTTAGGTTTCTCCTTTGTCTTTTCTTGTCCTGCAATGGCAGTAAGTAAGTCCTGTGGACTTGGGCTGATAGTTTCATGTCCCCAGAAGAGCCTCTTAAGGTTCTCTCCCTTGCAGACCTTGTGTGCTCCTGCTTCCTTCTGCTGGGGCTCCTGGGGGTACTAGACACAACTCCAAGAGTTTTAAGGTCATTACCCAACAGGACACTCCCAGGTACGTTATTTTGCACACTTACAGGTATTCTGACAGTCAAGTCATTACATTGGATGAGAGCTGGTAACTGGGGAACCATTTGCACAGGGCCTCCAGCTAACTCCGTTAAGTGTTTGGGTGCCTTAGCAACATCCTCCACCTTGAAAAAACATGCATCAACCACAGTTATGCTGGCTCCAGTGTCTCTGATGGCAGGGGTCTCCTGACCATTCACAAGAACACTATCTTTGTAATACTCTTTAGTATTTTCTGGGATTGAGTTATAGACATCTAAGTTCTGTTGTTCCCAAAGACCCAAGGACACTGTTACGCTCACCTGACTCCCACGGAGGCGCAGGTCTGGTTTGGAGTGTTGTTGCTTCTTCTATGGTGAAGCGCAGGACCCGGAAGATGGACTGGACCGGACCTTCGAATCTGGCTTGTCTGGCTCACAGGAATATCTTTCTGTATGTGAAAAGGGAGTATTAACAATCTGCGGGAGAAAGTATAAGCCTCCCGCTCCCTTCTCACCCCTCTACGAAACCCTCCTGCGACCCCCACGTGAAGTCTCACCTTAGGGTTTGAAAGGTTGAGCTCTCCATCCTGCTTCTCATGCAGGGGCGCGTTGTATCCAGTTACTTCACTGGGATTTTGATTGTAGAGGGTTCAAGTTTTTTTTTCCCGGTATAGTACCGTAAGGATTCTGTTAATGAGTATGATTCCGCAATAATAATTGTTCGTTGTCTCTTTTTCAGGTGCGGAAACTATTCCGAGAAGAGCTGTGGAACCGAAGAATGAGACTCTGGTGAGCTTGATGAGAGTTCTCTCAGTGTCCTTGTATCAATGCGCTCACTAGCGCTGATGTCTTTTTTCCCCATAGGGGCCGGGGTCCGGAAATGCCTGGATGCGGCACCGACCCGAAACAAAGATCAATCCAGAAGAAATCAGGTAAGTCTTTAATGGGCGTTGGGTAACGTCTTTTCATGCGCCCACTAACGCTGATGTCTCTTTTTCCCCTTAGGGGCCGGGGTCCGGAAATGCCAGGATGCGGCACTGACCCAAAATGAAGTTGGAATAACCCAACAGGTAAGCTTTGTAATGGAAATTAAGGTTTCCTTGTTTTCTTTCCCCTCTCACCTTTATTCTTGTCTTTTTCTCCCTAGGCACGGTGATGTGGCTGCGAGTCCAGATGTCGCCGTAGAACGTGGTGGCACCTTGTACAGGTGAGTGAGATGCGGCGCTGCAGCGATCGATGCGATGTGCTTTTAAATGGATGTCTTCCCTTTCAGGACCGTCGGCGAGATGTCTCCGGAATGCGGATTTAGCAGGTAAGGACTCTTCTTTACCCTTTTCTATTCTCTTCTCTCTTTGCAGGTGTTCCAGGATGCTGGCAGGAGTGGCAGAAGACAGAATGCAGGAGCAAACACGGTGAGCGTCCAGCTGCTAGATGCAGAACAACGCGAAGCGTGAGTTGCTGCTTGGGCGTGGCTTAAATAGCCTTCAAAGTAGTTCCAGGTATGTATCCTTCCTCTCAGGTATGTATTCCTCCCCTGACCACACCCGTGTGGTTAAGTAGTTAAGTAGTTCCAAAGATAAAGTAGTCCCATTCAGGCCTCAGAAGGCCTGGATGTTGTAGCATGGTCTGCATCAGGTAAGTTAACACTAAGCACCTTTAACACAAAGTCCCCTTTTATGAGCCTGGCGTCTATGGCGCCAGGACTGTGGCCCGATAGGAGCCTGGTGCCAAAGGCGCCAGGACTGAGTCCAAAGAGCCCCTACTTGAGGCTGTTGTGACTTCCCTTGAAGACATGATGTCTGCCTCTGGGGTAGCTGGGTCTTGTCTGGCACCTTGGAGGTAGGCATCATGACAGACACTAAAGAAACACTAGCTGAGACTCTCATGGGCTCATCAGCTAGTAGCTGAAAATTTACACTGGTCATAGGTACTTCATCCACCTGGGAGAAGGCTAAGGAGACAGTGTTGATCCCTGAAGGTTTACCCTTACACTAGGGATCTCCTTTCACATGGCCAGGTAACCCAAAAACAAAGCATTTCCCAAATGCTCTCTGGAATGGGGGTTTGCTCTGACCTCCATCTTGTGCGGAACCAGATGATACACTAGCCTGATTCGGTTTACCTTGTGGCTTACCCTGGTTATGTTTGGGGCCCTCTTTTGGATTGGAATTATTGGAATTCTCTTTGTTGTCTTTCTTTGGCTTCTTCCGAGTAGCCCCAGAATCCTTGTGAGTAGCCCTGTTGGCAACCCATAAATCAGCAGCCTTAGCTAGTTTCTTAGTATCTATCTCCTTTGAATCAGCCAAGTGCTGTCTAAGCTCAGGAGAGCAGACATCAAAAATAGACTCCAACATTACAAGATTCCTCAAACCTTCATAAGTGTTCACTTTGTAACCCTTAACCCAACCATCTAGGTTTTTCAAACATTCACACACCCAGGTAGCCCAAGGGGTACCATCATGCTTTTTGAGGGTTCTAAACCTCTTAAGATACTGGGAAGGGGTCTTCCCAAATCTAGCTATTAATGCTAGTTTCACACACTCATAATCCTGTTTATCCACCTCCCCCAATTCCATTACAGCATCGCTTGCAACAGGGGGGAGCCTAGAGAAAAGCCAAGGACTCACTGATTCCCTGAGATACCTTGAATCCCATGATTGTACTCAAACAGTGCTAACCAATCCAAAACATCAAATTTAGTCTCATACATACCAATCATTTCCTTTGGCATACGGGGTCTCTTAGGGCTGGAAGAACTAGAAGACTCTGGGAGAGAAGCATTTTCTATAGACAGTTTCTTCATTTCTCCATCATGGGGTCTGGCATGGATTCACATGCTCATGAATATTCCCCGTCGTTAGGCCGGGAATCCTCGGTATAGAAAAAAATCAGTATCAGTTTCGCTTCTGATCTGTCTTTCTTAGTAGTAACCAATCACTGGTCTCTGGGTCATACTGCCCCCAGCCAATGACTGCCCTCTCCCTAAGCCCCGCCGCTGGCAGCCATCCTCAGATTTTCACCGCACGTTCAAGTGTTGGGAGTCCTCGTGCTGTAGCTCTCGAGCTTTTACTGCGTTTTCGCGCTTTTTCAGGAGATTTTTCTCATTTTTCAGTTAAATAGAGCCTCAAGCTCCACCGTTTCTACATCTGATCAACGGGGATCCATTTCGAAGTTTTCTACGCCCGTCAAGGGTGAAGTTTTCGTCGAGCTACGCTTTTGGAGGATTCCAGAAGTTCCGAGGCCTACCCCGGACATGGCCCAGGAGAAAGGAAGCTCGACGCCCGGGAAGCAGTTCAGGACCTGCCCTGGATGCCAGCTTCAGAATGTTTTCAAGGAGGACAAGCATTCGTTATGCCTCTACTGTCTCCATGAGGATAAGATGCACACGGAGAAACGGACACGACCTCTGAAGAAGAGCTCATTGAAGTCGTAGAAGAGGAACCAGCCCATCGGGAGGAATCCCGACGGGGGCGACGACGAGAGCGACAGTGTCGCCGACAAGGCTCCTCAAGAGCCCTCGCGCCCATCATTTCCGGCGCCGCAGGACACTTTGTCGGCCATTTTGTCAGCGATTCAGTCCTTATGCTCGGAGATAAGGACAAGGTTGCCCCTTCCCCCGACGGAGGTACCTGAGCCAGACCCGACGGGGGAACCGGAGCCAGGACCTTCGGAGAGTCCAGCGCATAAGAGGAGGACGACGCATCCTACGCTACCTCTCCCACCTCTGCGGCCTGCTCTGCCTTCCCCCCGGTCTACTACCCACGGGGATGATACAGGCACGGGCAGGACGTACAAACACGGCTACGACAGATACAGATTACGACGGAGGCGACGATGGGACGTGTCCCCCGTCGCCCCCTGCTCGGGCGTCCCCGCCCGACGAGATCGGATCCTTTCATGCCATGATTTCCAGGGCATCCAAGCTTTTCCAGCTCTGCCCAGAAGAAAAGAAGAAAGAAGGGTTCCTTTACCAACGGCGCGAGGCTAAAAGAAAGACGGTCCTCCCCGTACCGCTTCTTGATGACATCTGAGATGAGGGGCTCGCCCTCCTGAAGAACCCTGCCACGGCGCCGGCAAAGAGGGACCGGTACGAGAAGAAGTACCGGGTCCCCGACGCTGCCCCCTTGTGCCTTCGGGCACAACCTACCCCGGATTCGGTCATCTCGGCGCCGGCAAAGAAGAAAGCTGGGGGGGCATCGGCCTCGACATCAACTTCCCCGCCGGACGGCAAGGGCAGGAAGTTGGACACGATGGGACGACGGATCATCTTATCTGCAGCGACGACTATCAAGGCGGCCAACACCCTGGCTATCGTAGCCCGCTACGACAGGGAGTTGTGGTTCAAAATCGCCCCTCTGTTAGACTTCCTTCTGGATGCCAAAAGGGCTGAGGCCCTTGAAATCCTACAGGAGGGGGAGATTGCTTCGGACCACGCCATCACGGTGGCAACGGACATCGCCGACACCGGTTTCCGTCAGTTGGGCAACGGCGATTGCTTGAGACGACGAGGATGGCTCAAGGCCACGGATTTCCGCCAGGACGTACAAACCAAGGTTTTGGACATGCCCTTCGACGGGAACAACCTTTTTGGGAAGGCGGTTGATGAGTCCCTTCAGGCCATCAAGACGGACACAGAGACTGCCCGGGCACTGGGAGTGCTCCAACAACGACGGCCGTCCTTTCGGAGCTCCGGAGGCAGACAAGGTGCCTCCAAGGGATCCGGCAGTGGGTCCTCCACTTACCGCCAAGTGGCAAGATCTTCGTCCCAGGAAGCCTACAGGGGACGCGGCAAGTCATGTGGTGCCCGTCGTCGACAGGGAGGTCAAGGAGGCAAGGCGGCCTCCAAACAAGATTGAACCAACCGTGGGGTCGGGCCCCCGCCGAAGCACCCCGGTGGGAGGCCGGCTGGCGAGGTTCGTCAGCGTGTGGGAGTCCATCTCCACTGACCGCTGGGTGCTGGACGCCCTGGCCCAAGGGCTCGCCCTCGAGTTTCAGAAGAAGTGCCCTCGCGTTCCACCCGTGGCCAGGAAGGAAAATCACGTCCCTCAACTACTGTTGGAAGTAAGGGCGATGCTCAAGAAGGGTGCCATCGAGGTCGTCCCAAAGAGGCTTCTGGGCTCCGGAGTTTACTCAAGGTACTTCCTCGTAAAAAAGAAGACAGGAGGATGGCGCCCCATCCTGGACCTACGACGACGGAACATCAAGGCGCAGAAGTTCCGTATGGTCACCCACCAGCACGTGCTGGGACAGCTGGAGGAGGGCGATTTCCTGTCGTCGTTGGACTTGGAGGATGCGTACTTCCACATCCCCATTCTAAAAAGACACCGAAAGTTCCTCAGGTTCATGGTCCAAGGGCGGCACTACCAGTTCAAGGCCCTCCCGTTCGGATTGAAGTCGGCACCCAGGGTGTTCACCAAGTGCCTCGCACCGGTGGCGGCGCGGCTGCGCCTACAGGGGATCCACGTCTACCCCTACCTGGACGACTGGCTCATCCGGGCAAGGACGAGGGAACTCGCCGTGGAGCACACTGCGAAGACCGTCCAGCTGCTCACGGACCTGGGATTCTCCACCAACTTTCCAAAATCCCACCTGGTTCCGTCGCAAGTCGCCCTGTTTCTGGGAGCCAAGCACGACACAGTGGCGCGGATGGCCTCGCCGTCGGAGGAAAGGACCAGGACCATTCTGGGCAAGGTGCAGCGTCTGCTGGCCACGGACATGGCCAGGGTAAGATCTATCAAGTCCCTCCTCGGGATGATGTCCTCCTGCATTTATCTGGTGCGCCTTTGCAGGCTTCGGATGCGCCCCTTACAAGAGTTCCTCGACGCCATGTGGGTCCAGTCGACGGGCAGCTTCGAGGACAGGATCCCTCTCAACGAGACGTTCCGTCAGGCGATCCGGTGGTGGGGTACCCGCTCCCATCTGGCGGCGGGCACGGACTTTCAGATCCCAGCTCACCAGGTGACGGTGAAGACGGACGCCTCCCTGGAAGGTTGGGGAGCGCACTCCAGAGATCTTCACGCGAGAGGCCTTTGGCGCCCGGAGGAGAAGTCACTCCACATCAACATTTTGGAAATCCGCGCAGTGTTCTGGGCCCTCAGGTCTTTTCTTCCGTCCCTCAAGGGCAAGGTGGTGAGGATCTTCACCGACAACACCACCACGATGTTCTACATCCAGAAGCGGGGCGGGACCAGGTCCCCGGCCCTATCCAAGGAAGCCCAGGATCTGTGGCATTGGGCCGTCGCCCAACTGATGTTTCTGGTGCCTCTTCATCTGGCAGGGATAAAAAACACGATTTCTGACTCACTCAGCAGGGAGCTGCGCTCTTGCCATGAGTGGGAGCTACACCAGGATCAGGTGGATCGACTCTTCCGACGATGGGGCGAGCCCCAAATCGATCTCTTCGCGTCAGCGACGAATTCCAAGTGCCGGAGGTTCGCCAGCAGGTTCCCCCAGCCGAGGAGCATGGGCGATGCTTTCTCGTTCCCCTGGGACGGCCTATTTCTTTATGCATTCCCTCCGCTGCCGTTGCTGCTCCGGCTCATCAACCAGCTCAAGAGGTCACGGTGCAGGATGATCCTCGTCGCACCGGCGTGGCCGAGACAGATCTGGTTCCCGGACCTTCTGGACTTGTCAACGTCCACACCAGTCAAGCTGCCTATGGACGCAGACCTTCTCTCCAGAGAAGGAGGCACCATTCTTCACCACAACCTGGAGTCGCTGAACTTGCAGGCCTGGCTCCTGCAGCACTAGAGTTTGGAGGGTACGACATCCCAGCCGACTGCAGAGAGGTTCTTGCAAAGGCCAGGGCGTCCTCAACTCTCAAGTGCTACGGACATAAATGGAAGAGGTTCTCTGTCTGGTGCCGTGCACAGAAGATTAACCCTCTGCGGATTACGGCCCCTCAAGTACTGCCGTACCTACTGTCGCTGGCCAAAGCTCGACTGGCTCACGCCTCCATCAAAATACATCTGGCTGCAATCTCCCGATATACCAGGACTGCGGGACGGGCGTCCTTGTGGTCTCATCGCCTGGTGAAAGAATTCATGAAGGGACTATTCCGATCATTTCCGCCGGTGAAGGCTCCGGCCCCGGCGTGGGAGCTTAATGTGGTGCTGACCAGGCTCATGGGGGCCCCATTCGAGCCTATGCATTCGGCGCCTCTGAAGTTCCTGTCATGGAAGACAGCTTTCCTCGTGGTCATCACCTCCGCACGACGAGTGGGAGAGATCCAGGCCCAATCTTGCAAGCCTCCATACTTGACTTTTCATGACACAAGGGTGGTGCTGAGGACGCACCCCTCCTTTATGCCCAAGGTGCCGTCGGACTTCCACCTCAACGAGCCCTTGGTGTTGCCAGTTTTCTTCCCGTCGCCTTCGTCGCCGGCCGAGAGGACTTTGCACTCGCTGGATGTAGCTAGAGCGCTGAAGTTCTACGTGGACCTCACAAAGAGTTTTCGGAAGACGTCACAGCTGTTTGTGAACTTTGGGACTGTGAATCAAGGGAAGGCTCTCTCGAAGACTTCCATTTCCAGATGGCTCTCCGGCTGCATCATGCACTGTCACCGGTTGGCAAACCGACCGCTGCCTGGCCGTCCGAGAGCCCATTCGACCAGAGCGATCGCTGCTACCACGGCGTTCCTGTCTGGAGTGCCCCTGCTGGACATCTGCAGGGCTGCGACGTGGAGGTCGACGCACACCTTCACAAGATTCTACTGCGTCGATCGGGACTCCAGGGAGGAGTCCAAGGTCGGCCAAGCAGTGCTGCGCAACCTGTTTGCCTAAGGTGAGCCTGGTGAGGAGGTAAGAGTTGCTTAATGTTGAGTTGTTGTATTGCTTAATGTTGAGCTTGTTGCCACCTCCCGTGGTTGTGCATGTGTGTACTGCTATGTATTCTCTTATTCATGAGCATGTGAATCCATGCCAGACCCCATGCTGGAGAAGGAACAAGTTACTTACCTTTAACTGTTGCTCTCCAGCATGGGTCTGGCATGGATTCACATGCGAACCCTCCCGCCTACCCCTCTGCGGCTCTTCACTTGGTCATACTGCCACTTTACGTGCTACCAAATCTGAGGATGGCTGCCAGAGGCGGGGCTTAGGGATAGGGCAGTCATTGGCTGGGGGCAGTATGACCCAGAGACCAGTGATTGGTTACTACTAAGAAAGACAGATCAGAAACGAAACCGATACTGATTTTTTTCTATACTGAGGATTCCCGGCCTGACGACGGGGAATATTCATGAGCATGTGAATCCATGCCAGACCCATGCTGGAGAACAACAGTTACAGGTAAGTAACTTGTTCCATCTAGTTCATGGTTCAGCTCCATTTCTCTGAGCCTCAACTCTTGATGTTTCATGGCAGTTTGTGCATCAATACGTTTCACTTCCAATTCAAGTCTCATTTTATCAAGTGCAATAAACTCAGGAGTTTCCTAACAAGGACTCATCTACTTCTTCTAAAGTAACACTCTCAGAATCAGAAACATCAAAATCCACATTTGCTGGAGTGGTAGGCCCTTCTGACCCACTCTCCAGACTTTTTCCCATTAACTTTGCAACCAGTTCAGATTTCTTTCCTTTACCAGAGAGATTCTTATCCCTACACATGGTTCTCAGAACCTCAGCAGTATAGAGTAAAAGACTCTCTTCAGTGTAGCTTTCCATATTTGACATGATTTCTCAGTTAAATAGAATTAGTGGTGTTAGCCTTGTGGTTAGTGGAACCCAAGCAACAGCAGCACTCTAAGTGTAATCACTCTACTTCCAAATCCTCACCGCTGTACACCAGTGTTAGGCAGAATCCTGTGCAGTGCCCTTAGGGACCACTACACACAATTAAGACCACAGGTGGCAATACAAGTTTTACCTTTGTTACAAGCCTGTACTACTATGTCAGAGTGGTAGCAGTGGCGGAGCAGCCAGGCTTATCTCAAGAGTATATGAGCAGTAGCAGAGATTACACAAAGGGACCACAATCACTGTGACTCAAGCAAACACTGACTCAAGGTTTCAGGTAGAAAAATATAAGTACATTTATTTTTAAACCATCTGTTAGAAACACAACACTTCTATTAAACTTAAACACAAACCACACGTCAAATATACTACAACTAACCAATTCACTTTGTACAGTATGTCTCAAGGTAAATACCCCGTGTTTGAATGAACCGGTGTTACGAACAAAACACGTTACCGCAAATAGGATGCAATCACTTTTTGACAGTTCGGTCTACTAAACAAACGCGTATCCGTGACATGAAATGCTACCGGGGCAAAAACACACTTAGCACCTGAGATACCCAGAGGGAGTTGGAGGCAAAAATCACAGGCAATATTTTGATTAGGCAGACAGAATCAGAGACAGGAGTTCAAGAGTCAAAGGGGCGGAGCCAGGTTCAGGTGACACCGGGGGCCTGTTGCCGAAGATAACACAGACAGTTCACGATTCAACATAGCCAAGATTACTTTGATATTGTCAATGTTCGGAAGCAAAAGTTATAAGAAGGAGGGAAGACGAGGGCAAGCCTTGGAGATGAAGAAAAGGGGTTCACCTAGTTTCCTCAAGCAGAACACAGTACCTTATTCCAATGGTGCACCAGGTGCCCTGGCAGTTGTTCCTGTTGGTTTCCTGCAGACCCACGATTCCTGGAGCTTCGTTGTGAAGGAGGACGTCTGAAAGTCCAAATTTAGGGAAAAAAAGAACATTTTCAGACATTTGCCACCAGGAAACCATCGAAACACACTGCCAACAACACACTTCCTACCTTCCCACGTTCCCACAGGTGTCCGGACGAAAACCGTAAGTCACATGTGTGGGTGCACCTACCTGGCGCGGATGGAAAAGGCTAAACCACTGCTATCCGTAGAGGACATTTTAAGGATTTTTGTCTTGTGGACAACCTACAGGTTTGGGCCTGGGGTATCGCAGCCACCAAGAAAAACAAGGAACCTGGTGCATTTCTGAAAAGAAGACACCGTGACAATCCACAGAGATCTGACTTGCGCAAATCGCAGTAGATTGTGTTACCCACAAGGCCCGGCAAAGTCCACGATTTATACAAAAAACACATTCTTCAGATATTTTGCCATCAGGAAACTACGGAAACATGCCGCCAACAACACAAGGCCTACATTACCACATTCCCACAGGTGTCCCGGCAGAAACAATACCTCACATGTATGGGTGCACCTACCTTGGACAGAGGGAAATGGCTAAACCACTGATATCCCCAAAGGATTTGGGGAGAGGACATTTTTGGGATTTTGGTCTTGTGGACAATGTACAGATTTGGGCCTGGGGTGTCACATCCACCAAGAAAAACAGGGAACCCCATGCATTTCTGAAAAGAAGACACCAGTGGGAATCCACAGAGGTCTGACCTGCGCAAATCGCCCTAGAATTTGTTACCCACAAGCCCCAGAAAAGTCCAAAATTTAGGTGGGAAAAAAACAGTTTTCAGACATTTGCCACCATGAAACCACCAAAACACGCTGCCACCAACAAATATCCTACCATCACACAAAGATGTCCCAACGAAAACTGTACCTCACGTGTGGGGGGTGCACCTACCTGGCCGCAAAGGTAAAAGGCTAAACCACTGCTATCCCGAAAGGGTTTGAGGAGAGAGATTTTTAGGATTTTGGTCTTGTGGAAACCTACAGATCTGGGCCTGGGGTATCCCAGCCACCAAGGAAAACAGGGAACCCGATACATTTCTGAAAAGAAGACACCCGTGGGAATCCATAGAGGTCTGACTTGCGCAAATCGCAGTAGAATGTGTTACCCACAAGGCCCGGCAAAGTCCACAATTTATACAAAAAAAAGTTTTCAGCTATTTTGCCATCAGGAAACCACCAAAACACCCTGCCAATAACACACATCCTACCTTCGCACGTTCCCACAGGTGTCCCAATCAAAACGGTAACTCACATGTGCGGGTGCACCTACCTGGGCACAAAGGGAAAAGGCTAAACCACTGATATCCCCAAAGATTTTGTGGAGAGGAAATCTTTTGGATATTGATCTTGTAGACAACCTACAGATTTGGGCTCGAGGTGTCGCAGCCACCAAGGAAAACAGGGAACCACATGCATTTCTGAAAAGAAGGTTCCCATGGTAATCCACAGAGGTCTGACTTGCACAAATCACCCTAGAATGTATTACCCACAAGGCCTGGCAAAGTCCAAAATCTAGGGGGAAAACACAATTTTCAAACATTCGCCACCAGGAAATGACCGAAACACGCTGCCAACAACACATGTCCTACCTTCCCACGTTCCCACAGGTGTCCTAACAAAAGTACCTCACGCACCTAGCTGGGCGCAATGGGAAAAGGTTAAACCACTGGTATACGCAAAGGGTTGCAGGAGAGAACATTTATTAGGATGTTGGTCTTGTGGACAACCTACAAATTTGGGCCTGGGATGTCCCATGCACCAAGGAAAACAGAGAACCCCATGCATTTCTGAAAAGAAGATACCCATGGCAATTCACAGAGGTCTGACTTGTGCGAATTGCCATAGAATGTATTACCAACAAGGCCTAGCAATGTCCAAAATGTAGGGGAAAAAGCAACATTTTCGAACAATTGCCACCAGGAAACTACCGAAACACGCCGCCACTCACATGTTTGGGTGAACCTACCTGGGCACACAGGGAAATGGCATAACCACTGATATCCCCAAAGTGTTTGGGGAGAGGAAATCTTTTGGATATTGATCTTGTAGACAACCTACAGATTTGGGCTCGAGGTGTCGCAGCCACCAAGGAAAACAGGGAACCACATGCATTTCTGAAAAGAAGGTTCCCATGGTAATCCACAGAGGTCTGACTTGCACAAATCACCCTAGAATGTATTACCCACAAGGCCTGGCAAAGTCCAAAATCTAGGGGGAAAACACAATTTTCAAACATTCGCCACCAGGAAATGACCGAAACACGCTGCCAACAACACATGTCCTACCTTCCCACGTTCCCACAGGTGTCCTAACAAAAGTACCTCACGCACCTAGCTGGGCGCAATGGGAAAAGGCTAAACCACTGGTATACGCAAAGGGTTGCAGGAGAGAACATTTATTAGGATGTTGGTCTTGTGGACAACCTACAAATTTGGGCCTGGGATGTCCCATGCACCAAGGAAAACAGAGAACCCCATGCATTTCTGAAAAGAAGATACCCATGGCAATTCACAGAGGTCTGACTTGTGCGAATTGCCATAGAATGTATTACCAACAAGGCCTAGCAATGTCCAAAATGTAGGGGAAAAAGCAACATTTTCGAACAATTGCCACCAGGAAACTACCGAAACACGCCGCCACTCACATGTTTGGGTGAACCTACCTGGGCACACAGGGAAATGGCATAACCACTGATATCCCCAAAGTGTTTGGGGAGAGGAAATCTTTTGGATATTGGTCTTGTAGACAACCTACAGATTTGGGCCTGAGGTGTCGCAGCCACCAAGGAAAACAGGGAACCCCATGCATTTCTGAAAAGAAGACACCGGTGGGAATCCACAGAGGTCTGTCTTGTGCAAATCGCCATAAAATGTATTACCGACAAGGCCTGACAATGTCCAAAATGTAGGGGACATTTTTCTTTTAGACAATTGCCACCAGGAAACTACCGAAACACGCCGCCAACAACACATGGCCGACATTCCCACAGGTGTCCCGACGGACACGGTACCTCACGTGTATGGGTGCACCTACCTGGGCACAGAGGGAAATGGCTAAACCACTGATATCCCCAAAGTGTTAGGGGAGAGGACATTTTTAGGATTTTGGTCTTTTGGACAACCTACAGATTTGGGCCTGTGATGTCTCGGCGACCAAGGAAAACAGTGGAACCCCATGCATATCTGAAAAGAAGACACCCTTGGGAATCCACAGAGGTCTGACTTGCGCAAATCGCAGTAGATTGTGTTACCCACAAGGCCCGGCAAAGTCCACGATTTATACAAAAAACACATTCTTCAGATATTTTGCCATCAGGAAACTACGGAAACATGCCGCCAACAACACAAGGCCTACATTACCACATTCCCACAGGTGTCCCGGCAGAAACAATACCTCACATGTATGGGTGCACCTACCTTGGACAGAGGGAAATGGCTAAACCACTGATATCCCCAAAGGATTTGGGGAGAGGACATTTTTGGGATTTTGGTCTTGTGGACAATGTACAGATTTGGGCCTGGGGTGTCACATCCACCAAGAAAAACAGGGAACCCCATGCATTTCTGAAAAGAAGACACCAGTGGGAATCCACAGAGGTCTGACCTGCGCAAATCGCCCTAGAATTTGTTACCCACAAGCCCCAGAAAAGTCCAAAATTTAGGTGGGAAAAAAACAGTTTTCAGACATTTGCCACCATGAAACCACCAAAACACGCTGCCACCAACAAATATCCTACCATCACACAAAGATGTCCCAACGAAAACTGTACCTCACGTGTGGGGGGTGCACCTACCTGGCCGCAAAGGTAAAAGGCTAAACCACTGCTATCCCGAAAGGGTTTGAGGAGAGAGATTTTTAGGATTTTGGTCTTGTGGAAACCTACAGATCTGGGCCTGGGGTATCCCAGCCACCAAGGAAAACAGGGAACCCGATACATTTCTGAAAAGAAGACACCCGTGGGAATCCATAGAGGTCTGACTTGCGCAAATCGCAGTAGAATGTGTTACCCACAAGGCCCGGCAAAGTCCACAATTTATACAAAAAAAAGTTTTCAGCTATTTTGCCATCAGGAAACCACCAAAACACCCTGCCAATAACACACATCCTACCTTCGCACGTTCCCACAGGTGTCCCAATCAAAACGGTAACTCACATGTGCGGGTGCACCTACCTGGGCACAAAGGGAAAAGGCTAAACCACTGATATCCCCAAAGATTTTGTGGAGAGGAAATCTTTTGGATATTGATCTTGTAGACAACCTACAGATTTGGGCTCGAGGTGTCGCAGCCACCAAGGAAAACAGGGAACCACATGCATTTCTGAAAAGAAGGTTCCCATGGTAATCCACAGAGGTCTGACTTGCACAAATCACCCTAGAATGTATTACCCACAAGGCCTGGCAAAGTCCAAAATCTAGGGGGAAAACACAATTTTCAAACATTCGCCACCAGGAAATGACCGAAACACGCTGCCAACAACACATGTCCTACCTTCCCACGTTCCCACAGGTGTCCTAACAAAAGTACCTCACGCACCTAGCTGGGCGCAATGGGAAAAGGTTAAACCACTGGTATACGCAAAGGGTTGCAGGAGAGAACATTTATTAGGATGTTGGTCTTGTGGACAACCTACAAATTTGGGCCTGGGATGTCCCATGCACCAAGGAAAACAGAGAACCCCATGCATTTCTGAAAAGAAGATACCCATGGCAATTCACAGAGGTCTGACTTGTGCGAATTGCCATAGAATGTATTACCAACAAGGCCTAGCAATGTCCAAAATGTAGGGGAAAAAGCAACATTTTCGAACAATTGCCACCAGGAAACTACCGAAACACGCCGCCACTCACATGTTTGGGTGAACCTACCTGGGCACACAGGGAAATGGCATAACCACTGATATCCCCAAAGTGTTTGGGGAGAGGAAATCTTTTGGATATTGATCTTGTAGACAACCTACAGATTTGGGCTCGAGGTGTCGCAGCCACCAAGGAAAACAGGGAACCACATGCATTTCTGAAAAGAAGGTTCCCATGGTAATCCACAGAGGTCTGACTTGCACAAATCACCCTAGAATGTATTACCCACAAGGCCTGGCAAAGTCCAAAATCTAGGGGGAAAACACAATTTTCAAACATTCGCCACCAGGAAATGACCGAAACACGCTGCCAACAACACATGTCCTACCTTCCCACGTTCCCACAGGTGTCCTAACAAAAGTACCTCACGCACCTAGCTGGGCGCAATGGGAAAAGGCTAAACCACTGGTATACGCAAAGGGTTGCAGGAGAGAACATTTATTAGGATGTTGGTCTTGTGGACAACCTACAAATTTGGGCCTGGGATGTCCCATGCACCAAGGAAAACAGAGAACCCCATGCATTTCTGAAAAGAAGATACCCATGGCAATTCACAGAGGTCTGACTTGTGCGAATTGCCATAGAATGTATTACCAACAAGGCCTAGCAATGTCCAAAATGTAGGGGAAAAAGCAACATTTTCGAACAATTGCCACCAGGAAACTACCGAAACACGCCGCCACTCACATGTTTGGGTGAACCTACCTGGGCACACAGGGAAATGGCATAACCACTGATATCCCCAAAGTGTTTGGGGAGAGGAAATCTTTTGGATATTGGTCTTGTAGACAACCTACAGATTTGGGCCTGAGATGTCGCAGCCACCAAGGAAAACAGGGAACCCCATGCATTTCTGAAAAGAAGACACCGGTGGGAATCCACAGAGGTCTGTCTTGTGCAAATCGCCATAAAATGTATTACCGACAAGGCCTGACAATGTCCAAAATGTAGGGGACATTTTTCTTTTAGACAATTGCCACCAGGAAACTACCGAAACACGCCGCCAACAACACATGGCCGACATTCCCACAGGTGTCCCGACGGACACGGTACCTCACGTGTATGGGTGCACCTACCTGGGCACAGAGGGAAATGGCTAAACCACTGATATCCCCAAAGTGTTAGGGGAGAGGACATTTTTAGGATTTTGGTCTTTTGGACAACCTACAGATTTGGGCCTGTGATGTCTCGGCGACCAAGGAAAACAGTGGAACCCCATGCATATCTGAAAAGAAGACACCCTTGGGAATCCACAGAGGTCTGACTTGTGTAAATCGCAGTAGAATGTGTTACCCACAAGGCCCGGCAAAGTCCACAATTTAGGCAAAAAAACAAAATTTTCAGACATTTGCCACCAGGAAACCACCAAAACACACTGCCAACAACACACGTCCTACCTTCCCACGTTCCCACAGGTGTCCCGACGAAAACCGTAAGTCACATGTGTGGGTGCACCTACCTGGCACAGAGGGAAATGGCTAAACCACTGGTATACCCAAAGGGTTGCGGGAGAGGACATTTATTGGGATGTTGGTCTTGTGGAAAACCTACAGATTTGGGCCTGGGGTGTCGCAGCTACCAAGAAAAACAAGGAACCCCAGGCATTTCTGAAAAGAAGACACCCATGGCAATCCACAGAGGTCTGACTTGTGCAAATCGCAGTAGAATGTGTTACTCACAAGGCCCGGCAAAGTCCACATTTGATATAAATAACACAGTTTTCAGATATTTTGCCATCAGGAAACCACTGAAACATGCTGCCAAAAACACATGTCCTTTCGTCCCACGTTCCCACAAGTGTCCAAGTGAAAATGGAACCTCACATGTGTGGGTGCACCTACTTGGGTGCAAATGGAAAAGGCTAAACCACTGCTATACCCAAAGGGTTTCAGGAGAGGCCACTTTTAGTATTTTGGTATTGTGGACAACCTACAAATTTGGGCCTGGGGTGTCACAGCCACGAAGAAAGACAGGGAACCCCATGAATTTCTGAAAATAAGATACTCGTGGGAATCGACAGAGGTATGACTTGTGCAAATCACCCTAAAATGTATTACCCACGAGGCCCGCAAAGTAAAAAATGTAGGGGAAAAACACAATTTTAAGACATTTGCCAACACGAAACTACTGAAACATTATGCCAACAACACATGGCCTACATTACGACATTCCCACAGGTGTCTTGACAGAAACGGTACCTCACATATGTGGGTGCACCTATCTGGTCACAGACGGAAAAGGCTAAACCACTGCTATCCCCAAAGGGTTTTGGGAGAGGCCATTTTTAGGATTTTTGTCTTGTGGACAACCTTCAGATTTGGGCCTGGGGTGTCGCAGCCATGAAGAAAAACAGGGAACCCCATGAATGTCTTAAAAGAAGGTCCCCTTTGGAATCCATCGAGGTCTGACTTGCGCGAATCACCCCAGGATGTATTACGCACAGGGCCCGGCAAAGTCAAACATTTAGGGGAAAAAACACTTTTTTCAGACATTTGCCACCAAGAATCCACAGAAAGACGCTGCCAACAACACATGTCCCACCTTCCCATGTTCCCACAGGTATCCTAACAAAAACGGTACCTCACATGTGTGGGTGCACCTAGCTGGGCGCAAAGGGAAAAGGCTAAACAGCTGGTTAAAGGGTTGCGGGAGAGGACATTTATTAGGATGTTGGTCTTGTGGACAACCTACAGATTTGGGCCTGGGGTGTCCCAGCCACTAAGGAAAACAGAGGACCCCATGCATTTCTGAAAGAAGACACCCATGGCAATCCACAGAGGTCTGACTTGTTTGAATCGTCCCAGAATGTATTACCCACAAGGCCCGGCAATGTCCAAAATGTAAGGAAAAAAGCACCATTTTCAGACAATTGCCACCAGGAAACTTCTGAAACACGCCGACAACAAAACATGGGCTACATTACCATATTCCCACAGGTGTCCCGAAGGAAACAATACCTCACATGTATGGGTGCCCCTACCTGGCACAGAGGGAAATGGCTAAACCACTGATATCGCGAAAGGCTTTGGGGAGAGGGCATTTTTAGTATTTTGGTCTTGTGGACAACCTACAGATTTGGGCCTGGGGTATCGCAGCCACCAAGAAAAACAAGGAATCTGATGCATTTCTGAAAAGAAGACACCCGTGGCAATCCACAGAGATTGAACTTGCGCAAATTGCACTAGAATGTGTTACCCACAAGGCCCAGCAAAGTCCACGATTTATACAAAAAACACAGTTTTCAGATATTTTGCCACCGGGAAACCACCAAAACACGCCACCAACAACACTTGTCCTACCGTCCCACATTCCCACAGGTGTCCCAGTGAAAACGGTACCTCACATGTGTGGGTGAACCTACTTGGGTGCAAAAGGAAAAGGTTAAACCACTGGTATCCCAAAGGGTTTCGGGAGAGGACATTATGAGGATTTATGAGGATTTTGGTCTTTTGGGCAACCTACAAATTTGGGCTTGGGATGTGTCAGCCACCAAGAAAAACGTGGAATCCCATGCATATCTGAAAATAGGATACTCGTGGGAATCCATAGAGGTCTGACTTGCGCGAATCACCCTAGAATTGATAACCCACAAGGCCCGGCAAAGTCCACAATTTAGGGAAAAAAATAAATTTCAGACATTTGCCACCTGGAAACCACCAAAACACACCACCAACAACACAAGTCCTACTGTCCAACGTTCCCACAGGTGTCCCAGTGAAAACGGTACCGCGCATGTGGGGGTGCACCTACTTGGGTGCAAAGGGAAAAAGTTAAATCACGAGTATCCCAAAGGGTTTGGGGAGAGGACATTTTTAGGATTTTGGTCTTGTGGACAACCTACAGATTTGGGCCTGGGATGTCTCAGCCACCAAGGAAAACATGGAACCCCATGCATATCTGAAAATAAGACACCTGTGGGAATCCATAGAGGTCTGAGTTGTGCGAATCATCCTAGAATTAATTACGCACAAGGCCAGCAATGTCCAATATATAGGGGAAATAATTAAATACACTTAGAGTCAAGGGGCTATCACCTCCTCTCTATACCCTAATATCTGTAAAACATGATCGACAGAAGCATTAACTTAAAAAGGTTATTCCTACATCTATGTCCCTATGAAATAACTTGTTCACCCACCCTGTGTTGGTTTCTACGTATGTAGTTGTCTCATCAGCCCTGGAGTTCGCTGGTGTGACGCCTAAAAATGAGGTGTAGAAATCCTCTCCCTTTCCTCACTCACTACTTTCCTGTGCTTAAAAAGGTTAAGTGCACACTCATTGGTGGTAGGTTTTCTTCTTTAATGTTACCGCCTCTAATATGTGTGTCTTATCAATAATACTATGACCGATTGGTCGGTGAATGTTTAAAAATGAGTATCCATCTAACAGTATTATCTTCTTGTATTAGAATGGATCACTCTGATGCTTTTTTTATTTATTCAAGCCCGTTCATCAAAGTATGGTGGGTCTTAGAGTCAGGGTCAACAGCACAACACTACTTAATAAAAGTCAACCGGTTTCAGTGTTTCTGATCAATGGCCGCTTTCTTCAGGACAACTGATACATTTACTGCATTCTGCATAAAGTATAGAATTGCTTTTCAGTTCTCCCTTTCGTGGGTATCTGGAGGAAATCTTTGGGTTTCCAAACGGGCATACTGGATAACTTCCCGGGCCCTATGGGGTTAAAAAGATAGATGGGGCATCATCAGTCTTAGAGTATTTGATCAAGATGGATAAATAAGTCTTGTGGGCTTTTAATCCCCCTTACCTGTGGTAACATGTATCTCACTATTAATACATCTGTCATGGATTAGATCCTGGTGTGGAGTATCTTCTGTGATTTCTGTGATTTCACTCAGCTCAGGTATCTAAGGGTACATTTACAGTGGAATGGCTTTCATAGTTCCCATCATTAAACCACTCTATTCTTAATGACATATCATGGGTAAGAATAGGGAACCCACTTTACCTGTTGGGGGTCTGGGTTCCTATTAATGATCCACGTTGCTGAATTTTACTCTTCAATGTGTTTCTGGTTGCCCTAGAATACAAATCCCAGTGTATGTGTGTCTGGGATACATATTCACTATGGCAGATAAACACAGTTCCCCTTGTTTGTCTTAACCAGGCCATCTACAGGTGTTAAGTAAGACCGTACTACAGAAGCTATTAACTTAAAGGGACGTCTGCAGGTTTGTGGTAAATCCGTGCTGTAGATGTAGATGAAAACGTCTCTTATCCCCCACAAAAGAGTGGTTTCTAAATAAATGCCCACCAATATCTAGGCTATCTAGTAGCAGTTCTAGGTTTCTTACCTTGCTATTCTGCCACCACCACGTCTCGATTGTTATTCGTTCGGTTGCGGGCGCCATCTTTGGATGCCCCCTATTCGTAATGGCAAGTTGCGGTCACGTGACCGCTGCCGTCGCGAGTGCTATGTGTTTGTTTTGACTAATCCCAAATAATGAGGGATAGCCGTGGTATTTTCCTAGGTATAGTAGGTGTGAGATTCGCAAGTATACGTCGGTTAAAACTACAGCCGACTCCCTATTGCTCACGGGAGTTGTGGTCTTTTACGGTCACATGATTCATTCACTATTTTTCCTGTTTGTTCTTGTAAACGGCAAGGTGAGCTATATATAAACACCGAAATGGATGCGGGAATAGTGCTTCGTGCCTATATTAACCGCAATCTTCTGTTCTATTGTCCCATGGTTAGCTCGGAGGATGCCAACGGGTGCTGTGAGCTTGTTTAGACTGATCCCAAATATAGGGGGATAGCCTTGTTATTTACCCCTTCAATATAGTAGATGTAAGGCTGTTAAAGATGTTGCTACCTGTGCTCGCAACTGTACGGCGGTTAGAACTACATCCGATTCCCTAATGTTAATGGGAGTTGTGGTCTTCTCGTGTCCGGGCTACGGTCACGTGATTGATTCACTATATTTCCTGCTTTTTGAACACCCAGGGAAAATGCAGTGCTAGTGCTACGTACATCTATCTACTGTGATCTTCTGTTCTGTTGTTTCATGGCTTGCTCACAGGGTGCAAGCGCGTGCTTGATGTTAAAGCTGTAGGCTAAACAAATAATTATGTACCTATTTGCACAATATCACGGGCCTGATGGTATGTCTAGTTTCATCTACGGGGGCCTGTTTGTATGTCACGGGTTGGTGTGAGATAGATGGAGGATTCCAGGGGGATTGTGGTTATTGTTTTTTCAACATATTATCGCAGTGACTACAATGGTTATGTATGGTACTGCATGTCATGGCATCTGGATCGATGGTCCATGTGCCGGGATCTGAAGCAGTCTGGTACATTGATATGCATGTAACCTGATATTGTAAAGATCAGAGGTGGTTCATTTTACCATGATCTTGAAGGTAGATATTATGCCGGGGTGGAGGCCTATCTTTCATGTCTTGTGGGAGTCACTGTACCGCTAGTGCCTGCCAGCAGATTTCTTCATTCAGGCCGATCTTGTGGCTCTGTAGTCTAAAGATCCACATCTGTTCTCTTCTCAATAGGAGTGCATTTATATTGCCACCTCTTCTGGGTGTTATTACTTTTTCTAGTATTGTCCATACCAAGTAATTTTCTGTGTGGCCCATCGCCATGTAGTGTTCTACTAGAGGGGATGTGCGTCTTTTGGTCCTGATGTTTAATCTATGTTCACATATCCGTGTTTTGATAGCCCTAGTTGTCATCCCAATGTATCTTTTGTTGCATGGGCATTGGATATGGTACACGACATTGGTGGTATTGCAGTTAGTGAAATTCCTTTGTTCCCATAGATATTTCCAACCGACGTCTATGGAGATAGTTCATTTTGTGAATTGACAAATGGAACAATTACTACAGGGTGCATGCCCCAGTGGCCTTGCTGTGTTCCAAAGTGTTGGTGTTTCTGCTGTCTTAGTTTCTTTATACATGTGTATTAGACTATCCCTTAGATTCTTTCTTCGTTTAATAGAGAATAGGGGCGTTGGTAGATTGTCTTCTATGTTTAGTACATGCTAGGCCTTCTTAATTTCTTTTTTGAGGCGGTTGATGATCGGCGAATGGCTGAAGACAGCTGTGATTATATTTTCTCCTATGTCTTTCTTTCCATGTTGGGTTAGGGTCACCTCTCTTGGCATGTTCCTTGCCCTCTTTCTTGCTTGTTTAATTATTTTGTTAGGATAGTTCCTTTCTTTCAGGTTAGTTGCTAGACTCTCTGCCTGTATGTCATATTCGGTTCCTGTCGTGCAATTGCATCTGAACCGGAGAAATTGTCCAAAAGGAAGGTTTTCTTTCAAGGACCTTTGGTGAAAGCTGGTGTATTCTAATGGGGAATTTCTGTCCGTCATCTTCTGGTATACTGTGGTTTCTAAAGTATGCCCTGTACTGGTGATTTTCAAGTCCAGGAAGGTTGCTTCAGTTTTGCTTGCCTCATGTGTAAACCTCAGAAACGGGTTCTGGTCGTTCACCCATTTGATGAAATTTTCTAATGTTGCTGCATCTCCCTCGAAGATCATAAGAATATCGTCAATATAGCGACACCAACTCAGAATGTTGTTGGAGAAAGGATTGGTCTCAGGGTAGATGTGTTTCTCCTCAAAATCTGCAACATATAAGTTAGCCAATGTGTGGGCAAAGGTTGCACCCATAGCAGTCCCTGCTATTTGTTCATAATAACTTTCTTCTTTTAGAAAGTGTTTCTTTGTCATTGCAATCTCTGCCAATTGTAAAATGAGTGAGATAGGCATTTCCAGGGTTCCTATTTTGTCCTGTAGAACTTGTTCTATAACTTTCAAAGTTTCTCTTTGAGGGATTTTGGAATATAGGGATTCTATATCCATGATTACAATGAAGGCATTGGTTGTCCAAGGTTAGGTTTTCTAGAAATAGCAACACCGCCGTGGTGTCTTTAGTGTAAGATCACATTCTAGTAACTTCATTTCGTAAGAAGAAATCTGTGAATTGAGAGAGGGGTTCCAAAATGGAGCCAATGCCTGAGACTATGGGTCGTCCTGGTGGTGGGGAGACGCCTTTGTGGATTTTTGGCAGTGCGTAGAATGCCGGACATTTCGGTTGTTGTGGGCTTAGAAAGGCCGCTTCTTTGGCACTAATATGGCCTTCTGCTTCTGCCTCTTCTATGATTGGGTTTATCAAATTTCTGAGTCTTTCTGTAGGGTCATTCCCTAGTTTACGATATGTGGTGTGGTCCTCAATCAAGATGTTAACCATCCCCTCATAGTCAAGTTTGTTCATAACTACAATGGCTCCCCCTTTGTCAGCGGGTTTTATCGTTACGTTGTCATTATTCTGTAGATCCTTTAAGGCTGTTCTTTCCACCCTTGTCATGTTATTAAAATGCTTTTCCTCTTCTTTTTCAATTTGTTCAAGCTTTTTCAAAATAATGTTTCAAAGGTCTGTGATTCCACTGTGATTGCCTGTGGTGGTGGATAATATGTGGATTTGTTGTGTAGTCCAGTCACATCCCTTAGGCCTTCATAGGTATGCTTGGAGAAATGTTGTTTAAGTCGTATTTTTCTCATGAGTTGGGTTATCTCAATTCTGGTCTGGAAGGGGTCATGTGTAGATTTAGGGACAAATGACAACCCTTTCTGAAGTACCCTATAATGTTCTTGTGTGAGGGCAAAGTCAGGGAGATTCACAATCAGTGATTTATTCCCGGTTGGTTCAACATGTTCTCTTATTCTTGAGGCTTGTTCTGTTGGTACCACCCTCTCCCTCGGTTCCTGGTGACCCTGGGTGACTGCTCCTGCCACCATCCTCTTGGTCTGCCACGTCCTCTTGGTGCTTGACAACCCTGGGTGTTTCCACCTCTGTTCTGCTCTTGGTCTTCAAAGCAGAGGGTTTTGTTGGTTCTTCCTGTGTCATCTGAACTACCACTGGAAAAATTCCAGTTTCCTGGTCTTGGTCTGTTTCTTTGTTGGTTTTGTCTTCCTCTTGTGGAGCCTGTATTGTTGAGCATATTGTCACCCTTTTCCGGTTCTTCGTAGTATTCATTGGTTGTGTAGGGGTATTTTTTCTCGTGCGAGAATATAATAATGTCCTTCTTTAGCTTGATCACTTTGTTATTCAAGTTGAGTTCTTTAAATTCTTTTATTGTTGCATCTAATGCCGCCATATTCTTCAAGTAATCCCCTACTATCATTTTAGTTGCCAGTGCATCCTGTTTTGTGATGATTTAATTCATAATTCTTTCAGAGACGGTTTTCGCGGTGTTTATTATCAGGATAATCCAGTCCCTTGTGCACTTATTGGCAATAAAACTCCAGTCTTTCCTAAATTGTAGCTCCTCCAGAAAGATTCTGGGTTTGATTCTGATTATCAGGCCCTTGGGTCAGAGGTCGAAGTGTACGAAAAGAAGTAATGGAACTACGTTCCGTACTGGCCTGCACCGCTCCCCACAGACCTCATCGTCGTGCCCCCTCCCATGCACAATAAAAGCCCCAAAACACATGCGCCTGTTGTTTAGAGGAACGTTCAGTGCAATGCACTGAAAGTGCAAATTCAAACGCCTTCCGACACTTATTTTAAAACGAAACCGTTCCGGAACGATTTCTTTTAAAAATAAAAGTATAGGAACGGTAAAACGTAATTAAAAGAAGCAGAGGAGCACCGCTCCCGACCGCTCCCACCCACTTCGACCACTGCCTTAGGTGCAATATGTGCCCGCAGATATTCTGTCATGATGGCCCCGTGCAGTTCGGTTCTGATGAGTTTTTTTCTTAGGATTTATTTTTATTTTTTTGTTTTTTACATTTATATAGCGCACAGACAGCCCAGGGGCATTGTGGCGCTGTTACTTGCAGCAAGATTAGTTACATTATGCATAAGTTACAACATTGGAGCGCAGAGATGTAATACATGTTATACATAAAACGAACATAGTTAACATATCCATGGACGTCAGGGGTATGGTGATCAGGTGAATAAGGTAGTTTTCAAGGTTTTGCAGAAGGCGGTGAGTGATGGTTCAGCTCGCAGGTCAGTAGGGAGGGCATTCCAGTGCAGGGCAGCTAGGTAGGGGAAGCTGGCACCACCTGCTCTTGCTCTTTTTACCATGGGCACGGTGAGTAGGTTGGCATAGGGGGTCCTAGTTGGTCTTGAGGATGAGGCAGGGTGGGTCCTTTGTGATAGGTATGCTGGTGCGACGAGGTGAATGCATTTGTGGGTGAGGGTCAGGGCTTTGAAGATGATCCTCTCTTTTATGGGGGAGCCAGTGGGAGGCTCTTCTGGCAGTAGAGATGTGATCTCTTTTGGAAATGCATTGTGCTGCACTTAAGGCATTGTTTTGAATCACTTGCAGTTTCTCAAAAAAATTTGTGGAGGTCCCTAGGAAGAGAACGTTGCAGTAGTCCAACTGTGATCCAGTGATAGCTCTTGCTATATTTGTGCAGGTGTCATTGGAGAGGTAGGGTTTGACTGCGTTGAGGAGTTTGGCATGGTAGGCAGCTGAGGAGGCAATGGCATTCACTTGTCTGGTCATGGACAGACTTGAATCCAGGTAGACGCCTAAGGTTTTTACTGACTCGGACACAGGAATTTTGATGGAGTCAATAATGAAGTGGCTTAACTGGTCGTCAAGTTTTTTTAGAGTGTCGGGGGAGCCTACAAGCAGGAGTTCGGTTTTGTCTGAGTTGAGACAGAGGCTGTTAGCAACCATCCAAGTTTGGATGGTGTTGTAGATGATGTTATGGGTCTTGGAGTCAGTGTCATAGTCGCCTGTCAGAGTGAGGAGGATCTGCGTGTCGTCCGCGTAATTAGTGTAGGAGATCGCCAGGGCGTCAAGGATGAGGAAGAGGGGGCGAGTGAATATTTTGTAGAGGGTGGGAGAGAGGCATGAGCCTTGTGGTACCCCACATAGTATGATGGTGGGTGAAGCAGTAGCTAGATCAGAGAAAACCTGCATGGTTCTTCCTTGTAGGAATGAGGTGATCCAGGCACTAGCATGGGCTGAGAAGTTTGCAGTGGAGGTCAGGTGGTGGCATAGGACGTCGTGATCAACAAGGTCGAATGCGGCAGATAGATCGAGGAGAAGGAGCAGGACGGGTTTGCCTAGGTCTCTTGCATCATCCATCTGGTTTTTAAGGTCGAGTAGGGTGGTCTCAGTTCCATGTTTGGGGCAGAAACCGGATTGTCTCAGACCTAGGAGTTTATTCTCTTCAGGAAATTGTTGAACTTGCAGGTAAGCTGCTTTGTCTAGAATTTTCAGAAGGAAGGGGACAGTGGTGATGGGCCTATAGTTGTTGGGTGAGGTGGGGTCGAGTGTGGTTTTTTTATGAGAGGCCTGACCCATGCTTCCTTGAGGGATGAAGGTACTTTCCCTGAGGTGAAGGAGGCGTTGACAAAGGCTGTGAGAAATGGGGTGAGGGACTCGGCGCAGTCTTTGATAATGGTGGCGGGGCAGGGGTCTCCTTTGCAGTTGGAGGGTTTGATCCCATTCATTAAGTTAATGATGTCTTTCTCCAGGCCTTATCTTTAGTGAAGTTTTGGGGTGCGGGGGTCGGGGTTTCAAGTTTCCTGAAAATGGTGAACATTTCCTTCGTGTTGGATTTTGCTTCGGTAATTCTGGCTTCGAATGATTTGGCTTTGGCATGGATGATGGCTTTTTTATACTCCTTGGAGCGGGTTTTGAAGTCAAGTTTGTCTTTGTCATCTTGGGAGGTTTGCGAGCGTGCAAGGGCATAGCGTTTGTCCGTCTGGAGTTTGAGGAGGTCTGGGGTGAACCAGGTGTTGGTGTGGCTCGTGGGTTTGGATTTCCGAGGTTTGAGGGGAGCAATGGAGTTGATTGCTGCTGATATGGCATTGTTGTAATTTTGCGCAAGGGTTTCTGGGTCGTTGTAGAAGGGAGGTCTGAAGGCAGGTCCCTGAAGGAATGGTAAGAGTCTTTCTTTGGTGAGAAGGCAGGCGCTTCTAGTGAGGGCAGGTGGCAGGGGTTGAGGATGGTGGGGTGGGGGAGTGGTGGTGGGGATGTTGAAGGTTATGATGTGGTGGTCCGACCACGGGGTGGGGGAGTTGCCTGTGATTGTGAGAGGGCAGTTGTGCTGTGCAATCCAGTCAAGTGTCCTCCCTAAGGAGTGGGTGTGGTCTGTGACAGTGTTTGTGAAGCCCAGAGTTTCAAAGGCTGAGTTGAGTGATTTAGAAGCAAAGTCTTTGGGGTCATTTAGTCCATGGTTGATATCCCTGAGGAGGATAGCTTTGGTTGACTTCTTTAGATTGTCAGCCAAGAGGTGGGTGATGGCAGATTGGAAATCCCCTATGGGGCCGGGTGGCCGATAGATAAGATGGAGCGTAATGGTGCAGTGGTGGGAGATAGAGAGTTTGAGTTGGAGGTAGTCCCTGTTGTCATTGGTAGTTTTATCATTTTTTCTGATGGTGATGGAGTCTTTGGCTATGATTGCTACTCCTCCACCTTTGGTAGGGCGATCTTGCCTAATGACAGCATAGCCTGGTGGGAGGGCAAGGGAGAGTGCAGGACCTGAGGCTTTGTGCAGCCATGTTTCGGTGACCAGGAGGAGGTCTAGGTCGTTGGTAATGATGAGGTCATGGATGTCCAGTGCATGGGCATTAACACACCGGGCGTTGATCAAGGCACATTTGAGGTGAGGAGGAATGGGGGGGTTGGATTCTGGTCATCAGACCAACACTACTTAATAAAAGTCAACCGGTTTCAGCGGTTCTGATCAATGGCCGCTTTCTTCAGGACAAGTGATACATTTACTGCATTCTGCGTAAAGTATATAATTGCTTTTCAGTTCGCCCTTTTGTGGGTATCTGGAGGAAATCTTTGGGTTTCCAAACAGGCATACTAGGTAACTTCCCAGGCCCTATGGGGTTAAAAAGATAGATGGGGCATCATCAGTCTTGGAGTACTTGATCAAGATGGATGAATAAATCTTGTGGGCTTTTAATCCCCCTTACCTGTGGTAACATATATCTCACTATTAATACATCTGTCATGGATTAGATCCTGGTGTGGAGTATCTTCTGTGATTTCTGTGATTTCACTCAGCTCAGGTATCTAAGGGTTCATTTACAATGGAATGCCTTTCATAGTTCCCATCATTAAACCACTCTATACTTAATGACATATCATGGGTAAGAAGAGGGAACCCCACTTTACCTGTTGGGGGTCTGGGTTCATTCACCAATCGGTCGTAGTATTATTGATAAGACACACATATTGGAGGCGGTAACATTAAAGAAGAAAACCAACCACCAATGAGTGTGCACTTAACCTTTTTAAGCACAGGAAAGTAGTGAGTGAGGAAAGGGAGAGGATTTCTACACCTCATTTGTAGGCGTCAACCAGCGAACTCCAGGGCTGATGAGACAACTACATACGTAGAAACCAACACAGGGCGAACAAGTTATTTCATAGGGACATAGATGTAGGAATAACCTTTTTAAGTTAATACTTCCGTCGATCATGTGTTACAAAATATAGGGGAAAAAGCAACATTTTCAGACAATTGCCACCAGGAAACTACGGAAACACACCACCAACAACACATGGCCTAGATTACCACATTCCCATAAGTGTCCCAATGGAAACGGTACCTCACACGTATGGGTGCACCTACCTTGCACAGAAGGAAATGGCTAAACCACTGATATCCCCAAAGGATTTGGGGAGAGGACCTTTTTAGGATTTTGGTCTTGTGGATAACCTACAGATTTGGGCCTGAGGTGTCGCAGCCACCAAGAAAAACAAGGAGCCTTATGTATTTCTGAAAAGAAGACACCCGTGGCAATCCACAGAGGTGTGGCTTGCACTAGAATGTGTTACCCACAATGCCCGGCAAAGTCCACAATTTATACAAAAAACACAGTTTTCAGATATTTTGCCACCAGGAAACCACCAAAACACGCCGCCAACAACACATGTCCTACCGTCCCACGTTCCCACAGGTGTCCGAATGAAAATGGTACCTCACTTGTGTGGGTGCTTCTACTTGGGCGCAAAGGGAAAGGCTAAACCACTGGTATATCCAAAGAGTTGCGGGAGAGGACATTTATTAGGATGTTGGTCTTGTGGACAACCTTCAGATTTGGGCCTGGGGTGTCGAAAGCCAGCAATAAAAACAAGGAACCCAATGCACTTCTGAAAAGAAGACACCCATGGCAATCATGAGGTCTGACTTGTGCAAATCCCAGTAGAATGTGTTACCCACAAGGCCCGGCAAAGTCCACCGTTGATATAAAAAACACAGTTTTCAGATATTTTGCCATCAGGAAACCACTGAAACACGCTGCCAAGAACACATGTCCTATTGTCCCATGTTCTCACAAGTGAAAACTGTACCTCACATGTTTGGGTGCACCTACTTGGGTGAAAATGGAAAAGGCTAAACCACTGGTATCCCAAAGGGTTTCCGGAGAGGACATTAGGATTTTGGTCTTATGGACAACCTACAGATTTGGGCCTGGGATGTCTCAGCCACCAAGGAAAACGGGGAACCCCATGCATATCTGAAAATAAGACACCTGTGGGAATCCATAGAGGTCTGACTTGCGCGAATCGCCTTAGAATTGAATACCCACAAGGCCCGGCAAAGTCCACAATTTAGGGAAAAAAACAAAATGTTCAGACATTTGCCACCAGGAAACCATCAAAACAAACTGCCAACAACACAGGTCCTACCTTCCCACATTCCCACAGGTGTCCCGATAGAAACGGTACCTTACATATGTGGGTGCACCCACCAGGGCGCAGATGGAAAAGGCTAAACCACTGCTATCCCCAAAACGTTTTGGGAGAGGACATTTCTAGGATTTTGGTCTTGTGGACAACCTACAGGTTTGGGCATGGGGTGTGGCAGCCACAAAGGAAAACGGGGAATCCCATGCATTTCTGAAAATAAGACACCTGTGGGAATCCACAGAGGTCTGACTTGAACAAATAGCCCTGGAATTTATTACCCACAAGACCCGGCAAAGTCCAAAATGTATAGAAAAAACACTGTTTTCAGATATTTTGCTAACAGGAAACCACTGAAACATGCGGCCAATAACACATGTCCTACCTTCCCACATTCCCATAGGTGTCCCAATGGAAACGGTACCTCAATGTATGGGTGCACCTACCTTGTACAGAGGGAAATGGCTAAACCACTGATAACCCCAAAGTGTTTGGGGAGAGGGCATTTTTAGGATTTTGGTCTTGTGGGCACAAAGGGAAAAGGCTAAACAATTGGTGTCCCAAAGGGTTTCAGGGAGGACATTTTGGGGATTTTGGTCTTGTGGACAACCTACAAATTTGGGCCTGGGGTGTCCCATGCACCAAGGAAAACAGAGAACCCTGTGCATTTCTGAAAAGAAGACACCCGTAGGAATCCACAGAGGTCTGACTTGTGCAAATCGCCATAGAATGCATTAACGACAAGGCTTGGCAATGTCCAAAATGCAGGGGAAAAAGCACAATTTTCAGACAATTGCCAGCAGGAAACTACCGAAACACGCCCCCAACACATGGCCTACATTCCCACAGTTGTCCCGACGGACACGGTACCTCACATGCATGGGTGCACCTACCTGGGCACAGAGGGAAATGGCTAAACCACTGATATCCCCAAAGTGTTTGAGGAGAGGACATTTTTAGGATTTTGGTCTTGTGGACAACCTATAGATTTGGGCCTGGGGTGTCGCAGCCACCAAGAAAAACAAGGAACCCCATGCATTTCTGAAAAGAAGACACCGGTGGCAATCCACAGAGGTCTGACTTGCGCAAATCGCAGTAGAATGTGTTACCCACAAGGCCCTGCAAAGTCCACAATTATACAAAAAACACAGTTTTCAGATACTTTGCCCTCAGGAAACCACCGAAACACGCCGCCAACACCACATGTCCTACCGTCCGACATTCCCTCAGATGTCCCAGTGAAAACGGTACCTCACATGTGTGGGTGAACCTACTTGGGTGCAAAGGGAAAAGGTTAAACCACTGGTATCCAAAAGGGTTTCCGGAGAGGACATTATTAGGATTTTGGTCTTGTGGACAACCTACAGATTTGGGCCTGGGATGTCTTAGCCACCAAGGAAAACTGGGAACCCCATGCATAACTGAAAATAAGACACCCGTGGGAATCCATAGAGGTCTGACTTGCGCGAATCGCTGTAGAATTGATTACCCACAAGGCTTGGCAAAGTCCACAATTTAGGGAAAAAAACAAAATCTTCAGACATTTGCCACCAGGAAACCACCGAAACACACTGCTAACAACACCGTCCTAACTTCCCACGTTCCCACAGGTGTCCCGACGAAAACTGTAAATCACATGTTTGGGTGCACCTACCTGGCACAGAGGGAAATGGCTAAACCAGTGATATCCCCAAAGGGTTTGGGGAAGGGACATTTTTTGGATTTTGGTCTTGTGGACAACCTTCAAATTTGGGCCTGAGGTGTCGCAGACATCAAGGAAAACAGGGAACCCCATGCATTTCTCAAAACAAGACACCCCTGGCAATCCACAGAGTTCTGAACTGTGCGAATCGCCCTTGTATGCATTACCCACAAGGGCCGGCGATGTCCAATATGTAGGGAAAAAAGCACAATTTTCAGACAATTGCCACCAGGAAACTACTGAAGCATGCCGCCAACAACGCATGGCCTACATTAACACATTCCCACAGGTGTCCCGATGGAAACGGTACCTCACATATGTCGGTGCACTCACCAGGGCGCAGATGGAAAAGGCTAAACCACTGCTATCCCCAAAGAGTTTTGGGAGAGGACATTTCTAGGATTTTGGTCTTGTGGACAACCTACAGATTTGAGCTGGGGTGTCCCAGCCACCGAGGGAAACGGGGAACGCCATTCATTTCTGAAAAGAAGACACTTGTGGGAATCCACAGAGGGCTGACTTGAACAAATCGCCCCAGAATGTATTACCCACAAGGCCCAGCAAAGTCCGAAATGTATAGAAAAAACACTGTTTTCAGATATTTGGCCACCAGGAAACCACAGAAACACGCTGCCAACAACACATGTTTTTATCCCACGTTCCCACAGGTGTCCCAGTGAAAACTGTAACTCACATGTGCGGGTGCACTGTTAGGGAGAATTCTCTTATAAGGCTAATTTCCCAAACCTAGTGAGTCCCCCAGCAGCTTTGCTGGATTTTTGGGGTTTTTTTTTTTTTCTCCTGCTAAGAGTGAGACTCTTTCCTTCACACTCTTAAGCATGATTTGAGGTATGTCTTTGACTTGGTATGTGTTTATGGGCTATGGGGTCTTTTACTCCATAGGGTATCATCTGTTTTGGTAGATGTGTTACACAGCACCCTCAGTGCAGTAACACAGGGGTGTCATAGTGACCCCCAAACATAGACTCCATACCCTGGGACTGACTACTGTCTCCCATGGCATGTAAAGTCACCATTGGCTTTATTAGTCCAACATTGTGAACAGAACCAGTACAAACCATCATATTGTGGAAGTACTGGAAGGGGTTAATTAGATTACCCCTGTGTCTGTTTCCAAGGGGGCACTGTCCAGTCCCCCCCTTGTTGAGTTTCTGGCTGGTGGCAGTGGTTATCACGCAAAATATTCCACAGGAATATTTCCTATGGGATTTTCCCATTCATTTTAAAGGCACCACTTTTTTGGTGCATTGTAAAGCTACCGCCGGTTTATTTAATCAATATAAAATCACTGGTTGGGTCTTTTTGCCAGAACTCTTCCGCAAAATGGCGTACGTGTCCGTCTCTGTAACTCCAACCAAGGTCGGGCCCTTTGTTCCACTTTTTGGCGGGCTTCTCCACAGAAGCCCTCCAACTGGTGCTACTCTGTCTGGGATTCACAGGATGTGTGGGTGGGGGAATTGGCACCCTGGACTGCGTTGCCTTAGCAACCCAAGTCGCACTCTGTCTTGATTGGCCCAGTGATGAGCGGCCCGGCTCACCACTTAGCATGTATGAATGACAGCTAGGCTGTTGAATGGGAGTTTTTCTGCATAAAAGCAGGGCTTTTGGGACTGGAACTTCAGATGTCGCCACAGGACTTAAGAAATCCAAAGAGGGGAGAGGCTGAGCCATCTGCAACGACGACACTACCGGTGGAGCCCTGCTGCAACGACCTCACCACTTCCCCGACGACAAGAGAAGATCTTCTGCTGCAAGAATCTTCTCTCTCTGAGCTGGTGGGGACAACCAGTTCGACATTCGCCTTCCAGGACGCCCCTTGGTCGAATCGCCAGTGCCAAGCACCCCGATGGCCGGATAGCCAAGCTTCAGTCCACTGGGAACGCGAATAAAAGGAACGCAACTTTTAACTGAACAAACTCTGCGGCTGGTTTCATCCCTGGGCAGCGCAACGACTCCAAGTTTCCTCCTCGACGAGATCTTCTCTTCCCGTGGTCGAAACCACGAACTGCACCCGCTGCCAGGAACAACTGCCACCGCTGGAGCTTCCTCACTTTTAAAGGTACTGTGTTCCGCCTGGCCTCCCTTTCTTCGGATCGCTAAAGGTGACCCTTTAATCCTTGGCTTTCCAACTGGGTTGGCCCCCAGACCTTCTAACTTTATCTTTCGCATCGAACCAACCTCTTTTGAACATTTTTGCAAAGACTTGAGTGCATTTTTAAACTGTGTGATCTTGGGCACATTTCGCCTTGTTCCATTTAAAGTGGCCCTGGCCTATGAATTTTGGCTCTACAGTAAACTCTGCCTTCACTAACTTGCTGTGGTCTTAGAAAAGTGTTGGGAACTGTTTATTTTCGTGCCCTGTCTTTTTCTCTCCCTCTAACTTAATTATTGGAGTGCCATCTAAGTTAAGCGCTCGCATCTGTTTTTACAACTAGTGGGGTTTTAACCTAGACTTGTCTAATAATAATTAAGGGGGGGGGGGGTGTATACTTTATCTGACTGTGTTTGAACTTGCTTTGATTTAGAGTGTTTAGTGTATTTCCTAAAGTGTGTTTTAAATAAATAATTATATACTTTTGATACCAAGCTCTGGTCAGTGTTTGTTTGCTCCACTGTGTTTTTGGCCCTATTGTGTATCCTCTGTATACTGCCCTACTCATATTGAGAGAAGTCTGGGTGGTGCAGACTGCTACCAATTGTGTTTACTGCTTACTCCTGTAGTCTTAAACTTTTTGCAGTGTTCCCCAAGGGAACTGCACAGGATTCTGCATAACATGCACCTACCTGGGCACTAAGGGAAAAGGCTAAACCATTGGTGTCCCAAAGGGGAGGACATTTTTGGGATTTTGGTATTGTGGACAACCTACAGATTTGACTTGTGGTGTCCCAGCCACCAAGGAAAACAGAGAACCACATGCATTTCTGAAAAGAATGTCCCTTTGGGAATCCACAGAGGTCTGACTTGCACGAATCACCCTAGAATGTATTACCGACAAGGCCTGGCAAAGTCCAAAATCTAAGGGAAAAACACAATTTTCAAACATTTGCCACCAGGAAATGACCGAAACACGCTGCCAACAACACATGTCCTACCTTCCCACGTTCCCACAGCTGTCCTAACGAAAACTGTAACTCATATGTGTGGGTGCACCTAGCTGGGTGCAAAGGGAAAGGGCTAAACTATTGGTAAACCCAAAGGGTTGCAGTAGAGGACATTTATTAGGATGTTGGTCTGTGGACAACCTACAAATTTGGGCCTGGGGTGTCCCATGCACCAAGAAAAACAGAGAACCACATGCATTTCTGAAAAGAAGACACCCATGGCAATTCACAGAGGTCCGACTTGTGCGAATTGACATAGAATGTATTAGCGACAAGGCCCGGCAATGTCCAAAATGTAGCGGGAAAGGCACTGTTTTCAGATATTTTGCCACCAGGAAACCATTGAAATATGCGGACAATAACACATGTCCTACGTCCCATGTTCCGACAGGTGTCCCAATGAAAACAGTATCTCGCATGTGTGGTTGCAACTACCTGGGTGCAAAGGGAAAAGGCTAAAGCACTGCTATCCCAAACGGTTTTGAGAGAGGACCTTTCTAGGGTTTTGGTATTGTGGACAACCTAGAGATTTGGGCTGGGGTGTCCCAGTCAGCAAGGAAAACACGGAACCCCATGCATTTCTGAAAAGAAGACACTTGTAGGAATCCACCGAGGTCTGACTTGAACAAATCGCCCCAGAATTTACTACCCACAAGGCCTGACAAAGTCCAAAATTTAGGGAAAGAAACTCAATGTCCAGACATTTGCCACGAGGAAACCACAGAAACACGCTACCAACAACACATGTTTTACCGTCCCACGTTCGCACAGGTGTCCCAGTGAAAACTGTAACTCACATGTGCGGGTGCACCGACCTGGGCACAAAGGGAAAAGGCTAAACAATTGGTGTCCCAATGGTTTTCAGGGAGGACATTTTTGGGATTTTGGTCTTGTGGACAACCTACAAATTTGGGCCTGGGGTGTCCCATGCACCAAGGAAAACAGAGAACCCCCGTGCATTTCTGAAATGAAGACACCCGTGGGAATCCACAGAGGTCTGACTTGTGCAAATCGCCATAGAATGCATTACCAACAAGGCATGGCAATGTCCAAAATTTAGGGGGGAAAAGCAATTTTCAGACAATTGCCACCAGGAAACTACCGAAACACGCCGCCAACAACACATGGCCTACAATCCCACATTCCCACAGGTGTCTTGACAGAAACGGTACCTCACATATGTGGATTCACCTGCCTGGTCACAGACGGAAAAGGCTAAACCACTGCTATCCCCAAAGGGTTTCGGGAGAGGACATTTTTTGTATTTTGGTCTTGTGGACAACAGATTTGGGCCTGGGGTGTCGCAGTTACAGGGAACCCCATGAATTTCTGAAAATAAGATACCTGTGGGAATCGCCAGAGGTCTGACTTGCACGAATCACCCTAGAATGTATTACCCACAAGGGCCGGCAAAGTAAAATATTTAGGGGAAAAACACAATTTTCAGACATTTGCCACCAGGAAAGTACGAAACATGCCACCAACAACACATGGCCTACATTCCCACATTCCCACAGGTGTCCCGACAGAAACGGTACCTCACACCTACCTTGCACAGAGGGAAATGGCTAAACCACTGATATCCCCAAAGGATTTGGTGAGAGTTAATTTTTAGGATGTTGGTCTTGTGGACAACCTACAGATTTGGGCCTGAGGTGTCACAGCCACCAAGAAAAACAAGGAACCCCATGCATTTCTGAAAAGAAGACACCCATGGCAATTCACAGAGGTCTGACTTGTGCGAATTGCCATAGAATGTATTACCGACAAGGCCCGGCAATGTCCAACATGTAGGGGGAAAAGCACTGTTTTCAGATATTTTGCCACCAGGAAGCCACTGAAACATGCGGCCAATAACACATGTCCTACCTTGCCATGTTCCCACAGGTGTCCCAATGAAAACAGTACCTTGCATGTGTGGTTGCATCTACCTGGGTGCAAAGGGAAAAGGCTAAAGCACTGCTATCCCAAACGGTTTTGGGAGAGGACCTTTCTAGGATTTTGGTCTTGTGGACAAGCTAGAGATTTGGGCTGCGGTGTCCCAGTCAGCAAGAAAAACAGGGAACCCCATGCATTTCTGAAAAGAAGACACATGTGGGAATCCACAGAGGTCTGACTTGAACAAATTGCCCCAGAATTTACTACCCACAAGGCCTGACAAAGTCCAGAATTTAGGGAAAGAAACTCAATGTCCAGACATTTGCCACAAGGAAACCACAGAAACACGCCGCCAACCTCACATTTCCTACCTTCCCACGTTCCCACAGGTGTCCCGAAGAAAACCTTACCTCACATGTGTGGGTGCACCTAAATGGTCGCAAAGGGAAAAGGCTAAACCACTGCTATCCCCAAAGGGTTTGAGGAGAGGATGTTTTTTACATTTTGGTCTTATGAACAGCCTACAGATTTGGGCCTGCAGTGTCGCAGCCACCAAGAAAAACAGGGAACCCCATGCATTTCTGAAAGAAGACAGCGGTGGGAATTCACAGAGGTCTGACCTGCGTAAATGGCCTTAGAATTTGTTACCCACAAGACCCGGCAAAGTCAAAAACTAAGGTGGGAAAAAACACAGTTTTCAGACATTTTCCACCATGAAACCACCGAAACACGCTGCCACCAACAAATATCCTACCATCCCACATTCCCAAAGATGTCCCAATGAAAACGGTACCTCATGTGTGGGGGTGCACCTACCTGGCCGCAAAGGTAAAAGGCTAAACCACTGCTATCCCCAAAGGGTTTGAGGAGAGAATGTTTTTAGGATTTTGGTCTTGTGGACAACCTACAGATCTGAGCCTGTGGTATCCAGCCACCAAGGAAAACAGGGAACCCCATGCATGCGCAAATCGTCTTAGAAATGTATTACCGACAAGGCCCGACTGTGATGCTGGAAATGCATAGGAGTGACAGGGCCTCCGTATCCTTGTCCTGTACTGCTTTTTATCGTGTGTTCTGTCGTGTTTTCCGCACAGGAGTTCATGTGGGACTCCTGGTGGTGCAGCTCTCTCTTTTGGTTTGGTGAACAGACCCATTGGATACCCTTATGGCACCCATGGGTGGGGGTACAACCCTGTGCCCTAGAGTATGTCTTTGGGCACATGTGTGTGGCCCACAGAGCAGGGTATGGGCTGGTGGCAGCTCCATGCTGAATTTGACAGGTGCTCTGAGTATCCACCATTTTGGGATACCCAGGCCCTGCCATTGGGATCAGTTGATTCCTGATAGGAAACAAGATGGCCCCCATGGCCTCTTTCTTTCTATTGCCTGTTACCTTGTTTTCCCAAAGTCCTGGGAAGCTCTGACTCTGTCCCTTCCCCCTGACCGCTGTTGGGTGGAAGTTCCATATATGGTGTTGTTGTGAAGTCCAGGCCAGACTGGCTGGAGCCTTCCCACTGACTCTATATTGTGAGTACACCCTGTGGGTGGGACCTGGGTGAATGGAGTGTGTGACGAATACGCATTTTGTGTTGTGGGTGTCTAGTATCTGGTGTTTGACACAATGACTGAGACAGCCCTGCCCTTAACTGGTATGAATGCAGTGTGGTGTGTTGAATGGCTGGGTACTTGTCCCAATACACATAACTTGTTGTGAGTGTCTGGAGAGGAGTGAATGGCCTGAATGCACTATGCACCTGATTGGCTGCATGCCTGCATGAATGCCCTTCTGACCGATTGGTTGCCTGAGTGTGACCCAGCAGAATGAATGGGAGATCAACTAGTATATCTGGGGGCCTCTCACTGCTAGAATTTGTGTTCAGAAGCTGAAGTCCACCACGACGAGTAACTGGAGTAACTGAAGCTTAAACTTGAAGCCCTGCTCGAAGAGAAGTCTTGCTGCTGCTCTACTTCGTCGATCTGAAAGCTGCTGTGTCTCTAAGGACTGACCCAGAGAGGACCTGGTAAGGCGCCCTCTTCCCGAGCTACGAGGTACCATCGTGCACCAGCTGATCTTTGCCAAAGCTCCATGGTAGACACACCTACGACAGGCTGCCGACCGGAGACGGGAACTGCCGCGGAATCCCAAAGAGAAGTGCCCGGACTGTTGTCCACCACTGTCGACGACCGCTGTTGCTGACTGGAGCCGCCATGCTCCCGTTTGCCTAAGAACTTCATTTGATCCACGGACACTCTCGTTGCATCGCCGCCTGCTTTATCCCACTGGAGAAGGCCCGACCGTCGACGCGCCGAGGAGCATCCGCCGGTGGGTTTCCTGCCACCTGTCATGAACCATCGGACGCGTCCCTTCTGGACTTCCTTGTCCCTGACCCATAGGGGCTTGCATTCAGCAGTACTCCCAACATGGCCGCCGAACGCGGAACGCTGTTTACCAGTTTCTGCGTCGTACGCATCACGTTCCATAAAGCTGACACGCCCCGTGGCCCTGCGCGTCTCAATGCTACCGCTTGCAGTGGCTAGACGTGTGCTGCCATAGTTTGCTATTGCTAACTCCTTTTGATTCCTGGTTCCTGGTCCCCTAAACTGTCCTCCTCTTTCATTCCATCCCCTTTTGTCCTTTCTTGCATCCCGGATCTCTGTGTACTTGTTTCCGAGCACACTCTTCGTCGTTTCCTGGACTTCCCCGGACATTCTGAACGCTCCCAGGAGACGGGACGATGAACGCACACTGGAACCCGAGGACATACGCACAGGGTTATACAAGACCCGAACTGTGCGAAAGAAGACTCCATTGAAGAACGCCAATAAACAACACAGACAGGTGAGAAGAGGGGGGAAACCTGTGACAGATTGAGACGCCAACAAACTGATACTGATACGGACATGGAGGCGGCAGTTCAAGACCTCATGCGCGGCATGCAGGAGTTAACAACAGAAGTCCAGAATCTCAAAGCCGAGAATGCTGCATTAAAACAATTAGTCCTGTCACGCGATTCCACGACCAAGGAAAGTGTATTGTTGGGCGGAGTAGTGGATAAATATGATGGTTCATCAAAAAACCTTTGTGGATTCCTTGATTCGTGTTTATTCCACTTTACCTATAAGACCTACTACTTCTCTACCCCCAGGGCAAAGGTGGGCTTTATGATTTCGCATATTTCCAGGAATGCATTAACTTTGGCTACGCCCTTAGTTAATTCTGGAGATGCCCTCCTGGATGACTATGATGAGTTCGTACAGGCTCTAAAGACCATGTTTGACCGCCCATAACAGGTCTACAGTGCCCAAGAACACCTACTGGATTTCCAACAAGATTCCCAGGATATGCTTACCTATGTGACATGCTTTAAGCAACTGGCCAAGGAAGCAGATTGGTCCTCTGAGACCTGCTTTACCCTTTTTCGAATAGGACTGAATGAAGAGATAAAAGACGAGCTAGCCAGGGTAGCTCGCCCAGGTTCCTTCCAGGCTCTTATGAACCTCTCTCTACAAATAGACTTTCGTATCCAGGAAAGGAAGGCGGAAAAGAAGAAGACTAAGATGCCTTACCAAAAGACCTCTATAGAACCTTCCTCTAGACCTGAGCCCACTCCTGCCCCAACCACAGACCCAGAACCCATGCAACTGGGGGCTTTCCGTGGACCCATATCCCCGCAAGAAAGAATGTGACGGATTCACACCAGGCTGTGTATGTATTGTGCCTCAGATAAACATCTTGTGAGAGAATGTCCCTTAGCTCCTCCACGGCGTTCGGGAAACGCCAGCTCCCGATTCTAGGTGGAGCACAGCTTTGGGAGAGAGACGTTTGCTCCACATCTATTTCATCCTTGAACTCTCCTGGACAAAACAATCTTGTGATCTTGCAGGCCTTTCTATCGCCGTCCACGAAAGACACTTACCCCATTCTGGCATTGGTGGATTGTGGGGCCATGGGGATATTCATAGATCAAGATTGTGTCACTACCCACCACATTCCATATGAAACTCGAGACATCATGCAACCTGTAGAGGCCATCGATGGAAGACCTCTTTCTTCAGGACCCATAACCCTGCAAACCAAAGAGATCCAGCTCTCGATAAACCATCATCGAGAGGTGATCAAATTTGACATCATAAAGTCTGCCCATTATCCAATGGTACTGGGTATGCCCTGGTTACAGAAGCACAAACCATACATAAACTGGGCAGCAGGATCCTTGTTTCTTGGTTCTGAACATTGTATGTCTCGTTGTCTATCCCTGGATTCCTCGTCAACATCCTCTGAAGGTACGCTGACAGTCCAGCAAGGCCCATTCACAGTCTCCAATATTATCCAGGTCCCCAGGGCCTATCAGGATTACACTGATGTGTTTTCAACTGCCATAGTTCAGGCTCTACCCCCTCACAGACCTGAAGATTGCGCTATTGATACTGAACCCTCAGCAGTGATTCCTTTTGGAAGGATGTTCATTCTATCCGAGCCAGAGAAAAGGGCTCTCCAGAATACTTGGATACCAACCTAGAAAATGGCACCATACGACCATCCAAATCTCCAGCGGGAGCTTCGTTGTTTTTTGTTCCCAAGAAAGATACTAAGGAGCTCAGGCCTTGTCTTGATTATCGTGGTCTAAATCAATGCACCCTTAAGGATCGTTACCCATTGCCCTTAATCTCGGATATCCTGCAAGCGGTGAGAGGAGCTGTAGTCTTCACGAAATTGGATATCAGAGGTGCCTACCATCTGATCCGTATAAAGGAGGGTGACGAATGGAAAACAGCCTTTAGAACACCCTTTGGTCACTTTGAATGCCTGGTTATGCCCTTCGGACTCGCCAATGCCCCAGCGGTCTTCCAACATTTCAAGGACCGGGTGTTCTCCGATATGCTGTTCCTTTTCGTCATAGTTTACCTGGACGATATTCTGATATACTCCAAGGACCATCTTAAGCCTGAACAGCATGTTAAGGCAGTCTTACAGCGGCTACGTGAACATAAGCTCCTGGCTAAACCCGGGAAATGCCTTTTCCATTCCTCTACTGTTCACTATCTAGGATTTGTCCTTAGTCCAGAAGGAATTGGAATGGACCACTCAAAGGTAAAAGCCATACTATCCTGGCCTGCTCCAACTACCGTGAAACAGATTAAATCCTTCCTGGGGCTTGCCAACTTTTACCGGAAATTCATACCTTCCTTTTCGGAGATAGTCCAACCGATCATCACATTGTTGAAGAAGGATACTCCCTTTCTCTGGGCAGCAGCCCAAGATGAAGCGTTCCAACGATTGAAGTCTGAGTTTACACAAGCCCCCAACCTGGCTCAACCTGACATTGATCAACCTTTCCTAGTGGAGACAGATGCCTCCAACTACGCCATCGGAGCAGTTCTAAAGCAGGAATTCGGGGACAAATTAGAACACCCCATCGCCTATCTCTCGCGAACCCTAACTCCTAGCGAGACTCATTATTCTGTTCTGGAAAAGGAACTGTTAGCCATCCGTCAAGCCTTCACAGAGTGGCGTCATCTACTCCTGGGAGCAAAACATCCTGTTCACGTCCGTACGGACCATCGGAATCTTCAAGTTCTACAATTTCTGGAATGTAGGAATAGTCGTCAAGCCATTTGGGCCTTCTTCTTTGCCCAGTACCAGTTCCAAATCCATCATGTTCCTGGAACACATAACATAATTGCTGACGCCTTATCCCGACGTCCCGACTACGAAACTCTTGAAGATCGATCCTTCCCAAAGATGTTTCCCCACACAATTTTTGTAGCCCAAGCAATCAGCCTCCTGGAAGACATTCGGATTCAAACCCAGACCTCTGAGATCTGGAAGGAATTTACAGGGAAGAATCGATGGAACCTTAGAACAAAGGACGGGTATTTGTTCAAAGATAATGGCCTGGTCATTCCCACACAGAGACTCCGACAAAGGATTATAAACCTCTGTCACGATACCCTTCATTCAGGACATTGTGGCATCACCAACACTCTCCGTTTAATACAAAGACAATTTTGGTGGCCAAAAATGAAAGTTGACGTCCAACAGTACATCCAAGCCTGTGCAGTCTGCAACCAAAACAAGCATGATAATAAGAGACCGGCAGGTCTCCTACTCCAACCAACGCTACCAACAAGGCCATGGGAACTCATCGCTGCGGACTTTATTGTGGAATTGCCACCTTCCAGGGGATACACAACTATCATGGTTACCATAGATTTATTCACTCACATGGCTCATTTTACACCCTTATATAAACTACCATCTTCCTCAGAACTCGCTGGAATCTTCCTGGAACACATATTCCGACTTCATGGACTCCCTTCCAAGATCATATCAACAGAGGACCTCAATACATATCTCAATTCTGGAAACACTTATGCTGTATACTAGGAATCCAACGTGCCCTCTCCTCAGGCTATCACCCACAGACCAACAGAGCTACTTGTCATGCCCCGCATTCCTGCTTACAGACGTCCGGGGGCCTCTATTTCCAGGTGGAAGCTGCCCTGGCGACTGCTTTCAGTTCGCGGAATACACCGCACTACATTATCCAGCATTCCTTCTTCCCGCGGTCACCTGCAGTGCACGCAACGTGTCTTGCGTCCTGGAAATGATACCAGTATTTAGTACAGCGTATCCCTGCAACGGGTGCTCCTAAACGAAGTAATTAGTTCGAGTGCCCGATTTAGTGACATCCTGATTCCTGTGTTTCCTTGACCCGGCTTATGCTTTAAGGATTACTCTTGAACGTTTTTTCCCTACGATTTCTGGCGCCATTTCCCTCGGCTGTTTTCCCTTGGCAAACGAACTCACGGCTTTTCTTAACGGACTGTTTCCCTCTTGCCCTTGTTTGTTTTGACGCCTTGGAATTTGTTAACCTGTTAACCTCAAATTCAACGCAATACAGAACATTAGGAAAATCTGAACGAAACCTCTTTTCAAGTTTCTTTGCTCTCTTCTGACTGCTAACTCCACTGGCTTTCTGAACCCTTCAACCTCACGTGTGTCACCAGCCCACAAAACACCCTTTTTCTGGATCTACCGTCAACGCTGCTCTCATCACCAGAGACATTGCTCTACACATCGAAGTGACCGATTGGACGCTCTCCTGATTTGGTGGTCACTACTTGGATTGGATATTTTCACTTTGGGGACGCTTTGCTGAATTTCCTTGGGGATTATTTTTGGACTATCTAGTTGCGCCCTCGTGCCGTTCAGGTTAGGTGGATTATTGCACAGACTTCCTTCAACTGAGACTTTCTTCCTTCTTCACCTTGTCATCACTTTGCTGAACTCACATAGGTTGCGGGACTTCCTTTTGGCTAAGCAGGTAAGAGAGGGTAATTGCGGGCGGGTGATTGCTGCACTTTGGTAACTCTGGCTGCTCTCTTGAACCATCGTTTTTGCTTTGTTCCCTTATCTCTGTTGTCGCTGCACCTGCCTTTTCACTCAAGCCCCTGGCCTGTTAGTTATAGTTTATTTCTACAGGCTGCGCTCTTGGGGGGAAAGTCTTGTTAACATCGCGTTCAAGATATCCCAGAGCAGAGGGGCTCCCAAGGTGGATGCTGATTCTGTATCCTTTAGAAGTCTGTATCCTTTTTCAAGTTGTGTTAAAGTGTGACACTACTGAACGTGTGAACCAAACCCTGGAGCAATATCTTCGTTGTTTCACCACCAAGGTCCAGGACGATTGGTCACTCTTAATACCTGTGGCTGAATTCGCCTATAACAATTCGGATCACTCAGCTGTCAAGACCAGCCCTTTCTTCTGCAGCCAAGGGTTCCACCCATCGGTTCTACCATCCATTCTCCCACATCCTACACCAGTACCTACAGTCGACTCCTGGATTGAAACCCTCATCAACGTACACAAGGAAGCCAAAGAATACCTCGAAAGGGCCCGAACTAACACCAAGCACTATGCGGATCCAAAAGAAGACCACGGCCTTCCTATGCAGTGGGTGATAAGGTCTGGCTATCCTCGAAATTACTGCCTCCACACTTACGACCAAATAAGTTCGCTCCCCGGTACTATGGGCCCCTTTTCCATAAAGGAAATCATTAACCCAGTGGCCTTCCGACTCAAACTACCAGACTCCTGGAAGAGGATCCACCCAGTGTTTCACACATCTCTAATGAAACCATACGTCCAGTCCTCCCGGACTGCTCCAAGGTCTACCCCTGTGATTGTCGATGACCAGCTAGAATACGATTCTACAAAGTCCAGAATATGTGACTCCAGGTACAGACGTGGTCAGCTACAGTATCTGGTTGAGTGGAAAGGGTACCCTCCCAGTGAACGCACCTGGGAACCAATCTCAAACCTGAATGCCCCCAGATTACTCAAAAGGTACCATCTTATTCACCCGGGCAAACCCGGAGGAACAGGCCTTCAGAGGAGGCATGCTGTCATGAACCATCGGACGCGTCCCTTCTGGACTTCCTGGTCCTGACCCATAGGGGCTTTCACTCAGCAGTACTCCCAACATGGCTGCCGAACGCGGAACACTGTTTACCAGTTTCCGCGTCGTACGCCTCACGGTCCATAAAGCTGACACCCCCCCCCAGCCCTGCGCATCTCAACACTACCGCTTGCAGTGGCTAGACGTGTGTTGCCATAGTTCGCTATTGCTAATTCCTTTTGATGCCTGGTTCCTGGTCCCCTAAAACTTCCTCCTCTTTCATTCCATCCCCTTTTGTCCTTTCTTGCTTCCCGGATCTCCGTGTACTAGTTTCCGAGCACACTCTTCGTCATTTCCTGGACTTCCCCTGACATTCTGAACGCTCCCAGGAGACGGGACTCTGAATGCACGCTGGAACCCGAGGGCATACGCACAGGGTTATATAAAACCCGAACTGTGCGAAAGAAGACTCCATCGAAGAACGCCAATAAACAACACAGACAGGTGAGAAGGGGGGAAACCTGTGACACCACCTAAAGACCACAGAGACGCTGACGACTCGACGCCCTTGCTGGGCCACAGTTCTTCACCATCTCGTTGCTGTCCAGAACTATCGTCACTGAGGTGCCCTGCACGCCTCTTCCTTGCAGGACGCCAACGCTCCGTCGTTGACGAGCACCGCTAGGAACGAAGCTGCCACTTCACCGTCATAGTTCACCCTGTTCTCTGTCTGACTTTCGACGAACCGTGACTCCTGCCTTAAAGGGAGGGCACTCAAGAAGGGCCGTCGATTTCCCGTCGACGAACGCTACAATTCCAGGTACATTGGGGCTGTAGAACTATTGTAGAGGGAAAAAAGACTCATAGAACAATATATGGACTGGGCTTGTGATACATCTTTGCTTTACAGGTTGCCCAGGTGGGGGGGGTCTCCACACAGAACTGTGTCTAGGTAGCGGGGCCAGTATTCTGCCAATTGTTCCAACCAACTGCTTTCCTCCTATTTTCTATTGTTGGTTTCCTTATGAATTTGATCTGTGTGACATTTAACCTGAGTACAGTTGATGCACTTTAATGAGATCTGCTAATAATCGTGGTACCACTTAGAACTGTATATATTTACCATTGTTGATTTTCTGAGCACACAGTGAGTTATTGTGATAGTGTACATAACCTTGAATATTAATTACATAAAGACTGTGTTTTAACTAATACATGTGTGAACATTCCTTTGTGGGGGTTTGGGGACTACACTGTACTTAAGAACCAGCCTGCATCACCTCCTGAGAAGCTAGGCCTTGATTGCTCGACCACGTACCAGTAATAGAGAATCTTGGCTGGGGTCCTCTGTGCCTCTCCTCTACCATATAGAGAGCAGAAGTACAGACACCCCCTCCAGTCTTTACACCGACAAAGGCCAACATTTAGGAAAGAAAACACAACTTTGACACATTTTCCACCAGGAAACCACAGAAACACACTGCCAACAACACATGTTCTACTGTCCCACGTTCCCACAGGTGTCCCAATGAAAACGGTACCTCACATGTGTGGGTGCACCTAGTTGGGTGCAAAGGGAAAAGGTTAAACCAGTGGTATCCTAAACAGATTCGGGAGAGGACATTTTTAGGATTTTGGTCTTGTGTACAACCTACAGATTTGAGATGGGGTGTCCCAGCCACCATGGAAAACAGGGAACGCCATTCATTTCTGAAAAGAAGACAGGCATGCCAATCCACAGAGGGCTGACTTGTGTGAATCGCCTTCGAATTTATTACCCACAAGGCCCGGCAATGTCTGAAATGTAGGGGAGAAAACACAATTTTCAGACAATTGCCACCAGGAAACTACCGAAACACGCTGCCAACAACACATGGCCCACGTTACCACATCCCACGTGTCCCGCGGAAACGGTACCTCACATGAGTGGGTGCACCTACCTGGGCACAAAGGGAAAAGGCTAAACCACTCGTTAAAGGGCTTCAGGGAGGACATTTTGTCGGATTTTGGTCTTGTGGACAACCTACAGATTTGAGCTGGGGTGTCCCAGCCACCAAGAAAAACAGAGAACCCCATGCATTTCTGAAAAGAAGACACCCATGGCAATCCACAGAGGTCTGTGTTGTGCGAATCATCCTAGAATTAATTACGCACAAGCCCCGGCAATGTCCAAAATATAGGGGGAAAAGCAATGTTTTCAGATAATTGCCACCAGGAAACTACAGAAACACACTGCCAACAACACATGGCCTACATTACCACATTCCCACAGGTGTCCCAAAGGAAAAGGTACCTCACAAATATGGGCGCACCTACCTTGCACAGAGGGAAATGGCTACACCACTGATATCCCCAAAGGATTTGGGGAGAGGACATTTTTAGGATTTTGGTCTTGTGGACAACCTACAGATTTGGGCCTCAGGTGTCGCAGCCACCAAGAAAAACAAGGAACCTGATGCATTTCTGAAAAGAAGACACTCGTGGCAACCCACAGAGGTGTTACTTGCACTAGAATGTGTACCCCAAAACGCCGGGCAAAGTCCCCAATTAATACAAAAAACACAGTTTTCAGATATTTTGCCATCAGGAAACTACCGAAACACACTGCCAACAACACACGTCCTACCTTCCCACGTTGCCACAGGTGTCCCAATGAAAACGGTAACTCACATGTGCGGGTGCACCTACCTTGGCACAAAGGGAAAAGGCTAAACCATTGGTGTCCCAAAAGGTTTCGGGGAGGACATTTTTGGGATTTTGGTCTTGTGGACAACCTACAGATTTGGGCCTGATGTGTCCCAGCCACCAAGGAAAACGAGGAACCCCATGCACTTCTGAAAAGAAAACACCTGTGGCAATCCACAGAGGTCTGACTTGTGCGAATCGCCTTAGAATCTATTACCCACAAGGCCCGAAAATATCCAAAATGTACAGACAAAAACAGATTTTTCAGACAATTGCCACCATGAAGCTACCAAAACACGCCGCCAACATCACATGGCCTACATTACCACATTCCCACAGGTGTCCCGACGGAAACAGTACCTCACATATGTAGGTGCACCTACCTGGGTGCAGACAGAAGAGGCTAAACCACTGCTATCCCCAAAGGGTTTCGGGAGAGGACATTTTTAGGATTTTGGTCTTGTGGACAACCTACAGGTTTGGGCATGGGGTGTGTCAACCACCAAGGAAAACAGGGAACACCATTCATTTCTGAAAAGAAGACACACATGGCAATCCACAGAGGGCTGACTTGTGCGAATCGCCTTTGCATTTATTACCCACAAGGCCCAGCAATGTCCGAAATGTAGGGGAAAAAAAACAATTCTCAGACAATTGTGTTAGGCAGAAACCTGTGCAGTTCCCTTAGGGACCACTGCAAAAGGCTTAAGACTACAGGTGTTGGCAATAAACCCAATTGGTAGCAGTCTGTACCACCCAGATTTACCTGGTAGCTGTGGCTGAGCAGCCAGACTTCTCTCAAGAAGAGTTAGACAGTATATAGAGTATACACAATAGGTACAGAGATACAGTAGCACAAGCAAACACTGACCAGAGCTTTGGTGTAAAAGTATATAATTATTTATTTAAAGACACACTTGTAAATTACACTAGCACAAAAAGAGGTAAGTAAATTCAACACACAGTCACTATTATAGATATACAACCCTGATTACTTATTAGACAAGTCTTAGTGAGAAACACCACTTATTTTCAGACAGAGGTGAGCGCTTAACCTAAGATGGCACTCTAATAAGTAAAAAAAAAAAGGGAGGGAAAAGGCAGATTTATGAAAGCACACAATTTCAATACTTTTAAAAGAACCACAGTGAGGCAGATAAGGCAAAGTCTACTGGAGAGCAAGGAAGTTTAAATGCCAGGCCCACTCTTAGAGAGAGCAAGCGAAATGTGCCCAGGATCACACAGTGTGGTTATGCCCAAAGAGTCTTTGTAGATAGTTCAAAAAAAGATGAGATCAAGTCAGGAAAAGTTAGTTAACAGGCCCCAGGCTAACCCAGGTTAGAAAGTCGAGGATTTACTGTCACCCCGAACGATCTGTCGCAAGGGAAGCCAGGCGGGACACAGTACCTGAAATGGGAAGAACGCTCCAGCGGGGGCAGTTGTTCCTGGCAGCGGGTGCAAGCCGGTGTTTCGTCCAGAGGAAGAGGAGGTCTCGACGTGGAGGAAAGATGAAGGTCGTTAAACTGCCAGGGAAGAAACCAGCCACAGAGTTCTCTGGTTAAAAGTTACTACCCTTTTATTCGCGGTAGTGGTCAACCGTGGTATCCCGGTTGCCGGGGTGCTTGGCACAGGCAAGGCGGCCACGAGATGATCCAGGAAGGCGAAAAGACAGGGAAACTGGTTATCCCCACCAGTCAAAGGAAGAAGACTCTCTGGACTGGAGATCCCTTCTGTCGTCGGGAACAGTGGTGAGACGGTTCAGCAGGGCTCCACCGGTGGTGTCGTCGTTGCAGGTCGGCTCGGCTTCTCCCTCCTCGGATTCTTTAGGTCCTGTGGCGACTTCTGAAGTTCCAGTCCCCAAAGGCCTGCTTTTATGCAGAAAACCCCCATTCATCAGTCCTAGCTGTCACTCAAACATGCTAAGTGGTGAGCCGGGCGGCTCACCACTGGGCCAATCACACCACAGTGCGACTTGAGTTGCCAAAGAAACACAGTCCAGGGTGCCTAAACCCCCTCCCATACCCCCTGTGGTACCCAGACAGAGTGGCACCACTTTTGGAGGCTTCTGTGGAGAAGCCCGCCAAAAAGTGGAACAAAGGGCTTGACTTGGGTTGGAGTCACAGAAGCAAACACAAACGCCATTTTGGAACCAAGTTTCGGCAAAAAATACCAACCGGTGAATTTATATTAATTTAATAAACCGGCGGTATGTTCGAGGCTATATTAAAAAGTGGTAGCCTCGAACAATGGGAAAATCCCATAGGAATATATTTGCGGTCGAATATAAAAAGTAGTATCCACTGCCACCACCCAAAACTCGGTCGGTGGGGGGGCTGGACAGTGCCCCCTCGAACAACAGCCCCCGGGGCAATCGAATTGCCCCGACCAGTACGTCCACAATATGATGGTTTGTACTGGTTCTGTTCACAATTTAAGACCAGTAAAGCCAATGGTGACTTTACATGCCCTGGGAGACAGTAGTCAGTCCCAGGGTAGGTAGTCTATGTTTGGGGGTCGCTACGACACCCCTGGGTTACTGCACGGAGGGTGCTGTGTAACCCACATACCAAAAACACATGAAGCCCTATGGGGTAAAGGACCCCATAGCCCATAAAACACATACAAAGTCAAAGGAACACCTCAAATCATGTCTAAGAGTGGGAGAAAAAGAGTCTCACTCTTAGCAGGAGAAGAAAATAAACCCCAAAAATCCAGCAAAGCTGCTGGGGGACTCACTAGGTTTGGGAAATTAGCCTTTACAGAGAATTCTCCCTAACACATTGCCACCAGCAAACTACTGAAACACGCCGCCAACAACACATGGGCTACGTTACCACATTCCCACAGGTGTCCCGTGGAAACGGCACCTCACATGAGTGGGTGAACCTACCTGGGCACAAAGGGAAAAGGCTAAACCACTGGTTAAAAGGTTTCGGGGAGGACATTTTTCAGATTTTGGTCTTGTGGACAACCTTCAGATTTGAGCTGGGGTGTCCAAGCCACCAAGGAAAACAGAGAACCCCATGCATTTCTGAAAAGAAGACACCCATGGCAATCCACAGAGATCTGACTTGTGTGAATCATCATAGAATTTATTACGCACAAGGCCCGGCAATGTCCAAAATATAGGGGGAAAAGCAACATTTTCAGACAATTGCCACCAGGAAACTACAGAAACACGCCGCCAACAACACATGGCCTACATTACAACATTCCCACAGGTGTTCCAACAGAAACGGTACCTCACATGTATGGGTGTACCTACCTTGCACAGAGGGAAATGGCTAAACCACTGGTTAAAGGGTTTCAGGGAGGACATTTTTCGGATTTTGGTCTTGTGGACAACCTTCAGATTTGAGCTGGGGTGTCCAAGCCACCAAGGAAAACAGAGAACCCCATGCATTTCTGAAAAGAAGACACCCATGGCAATCCACAGAGATCTGACTTGTGCGAATCATCGTAGAATTTATTACCCACAAGGCCTGGCAATATCTGAAATGTAGGGGAAAAAGCACAATTTTCAGACAATTGCCACCAGGAAACTACCGAAACACGCTGCCAACAACACACGTCCTACCTTCCCACGTTCCCACAGGTGTTCTGACGAAAACCGTAAGTCACATGTGTGGGTGCACCTACCTAGGTGCAGAGGGAAATGGCTAAACCACTGATATCCCCATAGGGCTTGGGGGCAGACATTTTTAGGATTTTGGTCTTGTGGACAACCTACAGATTCGGGCCTGAGGTGTTGCAGCCCCCAAGAAAAACAAGGAACCTGAGGCATTTCTGAAAAAAAGACACCCATAGCAATCCACAGAGGTCTGACTTGTGCAAATCGCTGTAGAATTTATTACCCACAAGTCCCAGTAATGTCCAAAATGTAGGGGAAAAAACACAATTTTTAGACAATTGCCACCAGGAAACTACCGAAATATGCTGCCAAAACATGTCCTGCCTTTGCACGTTCCCACAGGTTTCCCAGCAAAATGGACATGACCGTGATATGCTAGTGGGCCCGAATTGTCACACTACGGCTGCCCAGCGTTTGACACACTGGAAGCATGTTGCGGAGGTTGTCAGTGCAATCGGACATGTGGTGCGCACAGCTCAGGAGTGCAAAAAGCGTTGGGATGACCTCCGACGCTTTGCTAAGCTAAAGCGTGCCTCTAATTATAACATGACTCTGGTGACTGGCAGTGGGCCACTACCTGAGGACGAAGATCTCACTTCGCACGAGTCAGTCACTGCGGAGTTCATACCGGCAGAATTGTACGAAGGAGTCTGAGAGATGCTGGACTTTGATGCCACGTCCAGTGAGTGTTGTCGCGTGTTTGTCCAGACCATGTGTGGTTTGCTTGTGTGATGTGTTGTGCTAGACTGCCACTACATGCTATGTGTACATGGTTCTCATGCAATGCTTCACTGATGTGTGCCTGCTGTGCAGGATGCTGGACATGTAGAGCATACGGGGACTGTGCTCATTACCACACCTGCACCCTGCTCACATGCTAGTCACCCGGCTATCCCTCCGGTCCATGTTCCAGCTCACTGGCCCTTCTGCATGTAGCCTTGGGTGTCTTTCCACTCAGCACTGGGACTATGTCATCGCATGACTGAAGTGCATGTGTGTTCTGCCTGCATGCGGGTATTTCACGTAGGCATGCTCCCTTGCCCCCTCCACCACCCTGCACCCCAATTTCACCATGCATGGCACTGGTGGGTATCATGTTGGAGTACTGCAATGGCCTGGTCAACGCTCCTGTGTACATGCACACTTCCCCCTGCCAACCTGCAGACACATACAGTGGGGTACATCCTTTGTCCTTGATGCAGGGTGTCTCACTCGGACTGTGCCGATGGCAGATGCTCCGCAGGGACATGAGTGCCCATTCATGCTCCATGTGCATTCCATACATGCCCCTATGTGTCCTTGCCAGGATTATCATTGTAGTACGTGTCCAGGATGACATTCATTTAATGGCATTTGATCATCCATTCCATGCCCACTCTGGCTCAGTCCTGCAACACGCACATGTTTAGGGTGTCACAGTCTGTGTGGGGCACAGGCCTCCCCCTGTTTCAGGCCCCCTGACTCTGTTCAACTGGTGTAGTGGCTTCTGCACACATGGGTGTACTACTGAGGGTTCATCATGTGTCCTGCTTACTGTCCCATTCTCATCTGCTGTGTTGTCAGTTGACTCAGATGATGCAATTGACGCTGGTCAACACTGTCTGCCAATACATAGGTCTCTGGTCATCCTTTCGCTGCCATGCAATGCCTCCCTGCATTTTCACTAAGGGGGAGGGGGGGCTTGCCTGTAGCCATACAATCCATTGCATGCACATTGCATGTGATGCCTGAATTTGCCTTTACACTGCCTTCATGTTTATTGATTGACATCATAATGTACTGCATCAACCCACTTCTGAGCCGTGTTACACCGTTCTACATGCCTACTCACTGCTGCAATGTCAAAGTGACCTGGCATGTATGGTCAGATTTTCATCCCTTCACTGTCATGAATGCCACGGGGACAGGTGCATCCTGTGACACATGTACTCAGTATTGGAACACCCTAGTGGGTGTTTAGCAAAGTTGATTGGTCAATCTGCGGCCTATACCAACTGGTATAGGGCGCAGATTGAATGTAGCCTGCCAATCGCGTTGTAATGACTGTGGAGCTGCCTTCACGTGTGTATGTGTACACTTTCACATACATCAAAGCAAGCAGCGTTGTAGCTGCTTGCTTTGCTGTATTGGATGCTGTTCATGTTCATAATACAGGTGTATAGGGAAAGGGGTGTTTTTGAACGCTTTCACATGTACATATGCAGGCAGCTTCAATGTTGTGTAGTGCAACATTGCGGCTACTCACTTATGTGTGTGTGAAAGTGTTCATTTACACATGTGTCTTCCGCAGCTTTTTTGTTGACTGACTAATATGTAGTTGATTGACGTTAATGCTGGTGAGATTTCAGCATTGGGCCCGTTATGTTCAACTGACATAATCCTGAAGGTGCACTGTTGTGCAGTATGTGTACGCCCAGGCCCACTTAGCTAATATGGTGGGGCCTGGCCGTGATGTATTTACACACGGAATAATGAAATAGGGCACATTCATAGTACAATGTGCTCAATCAGGCCCTAAGGGGTGTTCTGGAGGCTTCAGGCCTGCAGCTCGGATTGTACTGGGCGCTATGGTCCCTCATGCCTGGTTGCAGGCCCTTGCTTTGCTCGGGACATTCACTATATCTACATGGCCCATGACACCCGGTACGGACCGAGCTGCAGATGGATAAAGCTATATTGGTGATGATGGTTTAGTGATGCATGTGTACATGCATATTACGTGTGTCATTGTGTGTTTGGATTCACTTTCAGCTGTGGTCAATTTGCAGTTCAGACATGCTTATGGTATGTGCCATCTCTTTGTTGCCATCTGTCTTTTCTGCCTGTGACATGTGCCTGACAGAGGTGGTGTCTGATGGAGGTGATATACTACATTTTGTACTTGTGTAGGCTTTGCTATTTAGACACATCCATTTCTGCTTTTGGGATGTGTTTGCATATCAATGCCACTGGATGCATGCCAGGTTCTCATTTGTGTGTGACATGTCTGCTTGTTGTGTTGGCTGTCGATGTGATGTCTATGTGTGTGTGGGTTATGTGCTTCTGACATGTGTACTCATGTTTTTTTTCCACTTTTCAGATGATGACGCAATGGAGGCAGAGGATGGTGATGTCATTCCAGACACAGGGTTGCTATTACACCAGCAACCCGGCACAAGTGGGGGTCGTGGGGTGGTAGACCACGAGAACCTACTTGTGCTCCAGACCATCGTGTCTAAGGCTGGCAATGAGTCTAGCCCGGATGATCAGTCTGATGACAATGTTGAGTTGGATGCACGTCATGTCCATTCGTCAACAGTGAGTGATTCTGATGTGGACTTTCCACTGTCCGTGACACCTGCAGTGAGGGGCCAGACGGTGGTGGGACCTCCGCCTGTGGTGGATCTGGATGCATAGTCACACTCCACACCAGTTGCTTATGTGCCTGGGGCATCACGTCAATGGAGGAATGTAGTCCTGCAGCTGCAGGCGGTGCCAACCGAACAAGGACTGCGGCTCCTTGGGCCCCGCTGGTGTCTAGCCCAGAAACACGGTGGCTGTGCCCCACCGGGATATACTGAGTGGGAGCAAGCCTTGGTTGCCAATTCCGAACAACAGGGGGCAGCAATTGATAATATCGCTCAGAGCATGGAACGTGTGGCCCAATCCGTGCTCCCCCCTGCTAGGCAGGTGGATCTCCAGCAGCGGGCAGCACTGTCCACGGCCCACTCGCTCAGGCTGGGCATGGCGGCCTCAGACAGGGCACGCCGGGCTGAAATGGTGTCTCTGCGTCAAGCACCTGCTGCTCACGCAGAGGCACACAGGGAGGCCCTGAGGGAAGACCATGCTTCCCTCCAATCTACTCTGGGTGTGCTCTTGATATCCCAGAGGCAGCGGACAGAGGAGAAGTTGGAGCAGCTTGAGAATACCATCTCGGCTGAGCTACGTGCTTGCCGGGAGGTGCTCCAGATGTCATGCCAGCCCATGCAGGAAGAACTCTGTGTTACATGTGTTACCTTGCTAGAGGAAGCACGTGTATCACGTGAGGTTCTGCATGCTGACCTACGTGTCATCGCCGCACAGAACCAGGCTCACCGGTCCCGCAGACTTGCTGCCGACGAGGCGCAAGCTGCGCATAGGCTTGGTCAGGGTACTGTGTCACGTCCACCTTTTGAGTTAAAGGGTGAGGAGGACGACGACTTATCTCCCACATAGGTCGGGCCGTGCAGGCGTTGAGCCCATGGAGGTTTTTTTTTATCTCAACATCATCGCATGTGGGTGTTGAGGTGCACCCTGTACCTCCCCCCTCCTGGGTACCTCCCCCCGGGTCGTATGTGGCCATTTTTGATTTTTATAGTTAGTTTAATTAGTTAATATAGTTTTAAATTACTTGTCTATTGTGCATTCATGTGACGGTGTGGTACTTTGTGGCTTTTGAAAGCATCCACTGTCTGTTCCAGCTGGGCCCTTCAAGCTTGTCTCGTGTATGTGTTTGCAGCTTGGGGTCCTGACTCACATATGCCACTCCTGCTTCCCCTATCCATGGGCTTTCAAGGCTGGTTCGGTGTTACAACCATTTACACAAGGGCATTGGACTTTCGTCATATCTGTGGCCTGTCTGCTGCAGTACTACTTGTGTTAACACCCCTAGTGGGGATTATGGATGTTTTCTCCACGGCATGTCTGCAATCAATTTTGGTGAGTACATTATTGAAATGTCCATTTATTGATGTTGATTGTGATGTATGTTCTTTTCTTGCCTGTAGATGTGCTTGATGCACTTCATGCTGTAGACAGTAGCCTGCACCCTTTGCCTGTCACAGATGTTGACAATGTGAAGTTGGTGCATGTTGAGTTCAGCCCCTGGGGATTGTGGCAAAGAAGGATGCCTTAGGAATGTGACCCAAGAGGCACAAGTCACGGTCCAGTCCTCACCCGAGATGTCCGCCTATACTACTACTACACTCTGTTCCCTTTGGACGGCACGTTGTGTCTGTCTTCCCTCTTGGACTTTGATGCTACCTGAGGGTGCAGTTTTCCTACTGGACTACTGCTCTTTTACTTGTTTTTTCACACTCTGGTGCCTTTAGTCCCTGTTTTTCTTCCTGCTACTGTCCTTGATGCAGATCTGTCCGCCTGTCGGGCTGTTATTTCCACATAATCTTACACTGCCTCGGTTTGCCTCTGTGGAATTCTGTTGAACAGCATCTTTCTGTCACTCCTCCTGTCTTTCATCTATTACATCCACGGCTTTATGTTGGCTGTTGGCTTTTACCAATGCTATTCAACTGTTGTGGCTCTTGACTTGCTGTCAGCTGTTTCCGGCTATCTCACATTCTCTGTGCCTTTCAAGACTTCTGCTGTCTCTGCCTTTCTTTGTTCACACTATCAATGATTGATTGGGTTTCAGCTCAACCATCCTGTTGTGCCAGCCTCCTTGGTTATTTTCGACGCAAGTTCCAGCTCTACCTGTCAGGGTACAGGACCTGGGGTTGTGTGGGAGGAGGTGGGATGTAGGTCTCAGACATGGCCCATTAACAACCAGCATGAAGACACGCCCAGTAAACTTTCAAGACTTATTGAGGCCTTTTATGCCCTTTCTGCAGGAAAAGGAGCATCCACACTACCTTTGCCAGCAGACACCGGTCCAAGAACTACTAAACCCTTGCCACATTGGGTGGGGCACACGTGCACATGTGCGCGCAAGCAGAAGCACGGGGCTTGTGCTCAGACGTCTGACAGAAGCAGATGTGTTTCCAGGAGCTACAAGCAAGGTGAGCAGCACGAGGGGCCATGCCCCAGCTTACCTTCCTCCGGGCCCCTCACACATGCAAGCTAAATTGCGCCAGTGCTGGGGAGGTTGGGCAGGCATTGGGGAAGATGAGCACAGTACAGCTAAGCCGCGCTGAGGACAAAATGGCAAGAAGCTTTCCCAGTTGTCAGGGGCATCAGCCATATCCTCGAGTCCACCCTGCTCCATAGAAGCAAAGTTATTAGCGCAGTAGCGTTCCTAGACACAAACTAATACAGTGTAAGGGGGGCTCCCAGCACCGCCCAAACTCGAGTGCGGTGCATATCATTAGCATATGCAAATTGCCACATGCGCTACCTATAGAAATCCACGGCTGGCAGAAAGCAACTTCTACTGAAGTCGCACCTCGCCACACGCGTCTAGTAGGTCACCCAAGGACCATTCTATCATGTGTGATTCTTACCACATGGTCTTCCATTTACCGCAGGGCCACATGTGGCTGCCTTAAGCATTAACAGTGTATGAACCATCACGGGGGCAAGGAAAAGTATACGAATGAAGCAGCAGACAAGAGTGCTTGTTTGGGGACGAGTCATTAAGTTTGAGGCATGAATGCTGGTATGTGTGTGGGGAAAACACACACAGAATAGTAACTCACACTCTCTTTGCAGCATTGAACTGCTCCTGTTACCGGACTTGAGATTGCGCAAGCAGGAGGTCAGCACTCACCCCAGAGATAAGTGTCTCTTTGTCTCGGCTTTGAGCCATTTTGTACAATGTGCATGAGCAACATGGTTTCTCTGATTGAGTATGGGTAATTGTCAATAGTAGGATTTTGTCTTTTGCCTACTTTCCCTAGCCCATTCACCTCCCTCTCCTGACCTTCTTTCCGGTTATGCTGAATACCGATGCCTATCCAACCAACGGATCCCTGACCCTCTTTCCTCGCCGGGGTCTCGGAGGCCTGTGTAAGTTTGACCTTGCAGGTGCCCAGACCGCGGAGGGGGTGGTTGGTTTGTGCCACTCCTGCACCTGGAGACCAGAGCTGTGACACTAACCATCAGTTGTTGCATCATCATTGATTATTGTGTACTGAAAATGCTACCCATTCTGTTGATCCATTGTTCAACTTTGCTACTTTGGTAGTTCTTCTATCATTCTGCTTGGACATGTGCTTGCCCATATTCAGCAACTTCAAGTCATCTACTGGAGACTCTTCCAGGTTTTTTTGTGGCTACAGGCTTTTTCCCTGGTTTGGGGGTTTGGCTCCTTGGAGTTCTCTGCGATTTGGTATTTTTACCAGTCAAGGTGGCCTCTGAGGGGGCTGGACCCTATTTCCACGGAGGGTAGAACAAGGAAACCAAGGGTAGGGGGATCCTGAAGCCAGGTAGACTATGAGGAAGGAGGCAACGGACCCCAGACACAGTTTTTCTGAAGGTCATGGTGATGACTAAATGAGGGAGGACCTTTTGTTGTCGGACAGTATGCTTGGGCTACGGTGTTTGTGCACTCTATGACATTCTCATGGTGGGGTACTATGTACATGATGTGTTCTGTTGCTCACTGGCTGTTCCTGTGTTGGCTTTACATTTCGGGTGTCAGGGGATTGTTGTGGTTTGACATACTGGAGTGTACACATGGGCAATGTTCACATGTGATGTGTACAGGACACTGAGGGTCACTTGATTTCACATGCATGTATTGCGTACATGTCCCTACTGACACACACACTTACACAATGCTCCAGCTCACATACAAACACCCTTCCATGCCCACACATGCACACAGATTGCCTTCTCTGGCATGCTGTGTCCCTGCAGCGCATGATCACTTACCATTTGGGGATCGTGTACATGTGTCAATGTTTTTTTTTGTGTTGCTTGTCCTTTTTATATGATGCTCAAGGTGTATCCCCAACAGAATGGCTGCTCACTGTGCTGTGTGCTGAGCGGTGTGTTGCAGGAGACACACACAGCACATGGGTTAGGGATTTGCAGATTTGGCTTGGACAATGTGCATGCCAACAGGCATTCTGTCTTTTGTTGATGGTACCGCTGGTGGCATGCATTTGTGCATGACTTTGTATGTGGGGGGGTTGTTGGTCAGTCATTTCACCTGATTCCATGTCAGGTGTGATTGTCTCAGGCCTGTTTCCTTTTATCACGTGTCACTTTGTATCTAATTGGTCATGTGTTGGGCTTTTGGTTTGCTCTTTTGCTGTTGCATGCCATGTCATGGTGTGGCAGGCAAGGGTGATGTGGGTTGGGAGGGTTTGGGTGACATACCAGTGATTGTCATGGCCCGTTTTGCAGGGGGGGTGGTGTGATGTACACCTTGCATGTGTTCCTTTTGGTCACAGAGGATTGGTTATGTTTAAGTAGCTAGGGATGCACACAATGTACCACTTCCATGGCAACATTCTCAGGGTGGTAGGGTTGTGACAGTTGACTGTCTCTTTTTCATTATCGATTGTCACCTGGTATGTGCCAGGCCTGTGTGCACTCCGCAGGGGTGGGAGTTTAGGTGAAAAATGTGGCCACAAGCTGGGTCCGGGCTGCCTCGCCACGTGTCCTTTCCCCTCCCATGGGCAGCGCGTGTGCCTGTGATTGGGGATGTGGGGGCACCACTATGTCCACCGGTACGCCCTGCCGTGTTGCAACATTGTGCAGGATACATGCTGCCACAATGATCCTGCACACTACTGGGGGTGCATATAGTAGCTGCCCGCCAGAGCGGTCAAGGGAGCGGAAGCGTGACTTGAGCACTCCGAATGTGCGCTCCACTATGCTCCTGGTTGCAATATGGGCAGCATTGTATCTTACCTGGGGTGGTGTGGTGGGGTTCCGTATTGGCGTCATCATGTGGTTGCTCAGAGGGTAGGCACTGTCCCCTAGGTGGTGAGGATGGTTGTCATTAGTTGGGTTTGTGTATTTGTCTGTGTGTGACATGCATGCATGTGCACAGACATTTGTACTCACCAATGAGCCATGTGTCACCATGCTTCCCAGCTTCCAGGTCCCGGGACAGGGCGGACATTCTGTATATGAAACTGTCATGGGTAGACCGAGGATAGTTTACATAGACAGAGGTGATGATTCCATGGGCATCACCTACAACCTGTACATTGATAGAATGCCAGTGCTTGCGGTTTCAATAGATGTGCTCAGTGGCCCTAGGTGGACATAGGGCCACATGGGTGCAATCTATGGCACAGAGCACTTTGGGGAAGTGTGCCACCGTATAAAAGTCCTGGACCACGGCCTGCCTTTCTGCGGGTGTTCTGGGCATGTATATGTGTCTGCGGACTGAGGGGCACGCAGTCATGATTGCCAACGCCTGGTGTCGGCAGCGTGACTGCGTGGCCTGTGAGACGCCCCCAACTATGGCAGTTGTCTGCTGAAATGACCCAGTGCCCAAAAAATGCAGGACATTGAGCACCTTTTCCAAGGGGCTCAGTGCTTGGGAGCACAAGGTGGGTGATGTGAGGTCATCCTCCCACTCAGTGACCAGGTCTAGGATGATACGAGGTGGAAACCTATACCTGCCATAGACCTGGTCATCAGGCATCCCAAAAAGGCTGGTTCGGGGCAAAAAAATGCAGGGCCTGGCTATTCTCCTCCTCCTTCGGTGTCCCACGATCAGTGCTGCGACAAATGGGGCATTCATTGTAGTTGTATATACGTGTTTGTTGTTTGCAGGCACTTTTATACTGCGCAGGGCTGCTTCCGCCTGCCTTCGTGTGGCGGACGTGTTGATGCCTGTGCACGTCTTTTGGCGTGCGCGGGTTTCCCGTTTTCGATTCCATGAATACGTGTTGTTTGTGTGGGCGTTCCGTGTATTTTCCTGCAGTACTTCCCCAGTTACGCCTTCTTTTTCACGCGTTGTTCCCCATTCCGCGTGTTCCACCCTGTGCTCCGCCCCCTTTTTGGTATGTGCACTGATGTTATGCGCATGGCGTTCTGGATGTTGTAATGACGTGTGCGCCACCTGCTGATTTCACACACATCCCGGGGAAATAACGCGCAGGGCCTTCCATGAATCGCATGCGTGCACGTGCGCTTGCTTTTTCACGTGCCACAAATTTCAGCGCACATTTGTTCCATGAATCAGCCCCAGTATGTGGCCCTCCTTTCCTGTAGATCCCAACCTCCTCAGATATATCGCTAAGGGTTCCAGTGCTAGAATAAACAGCATCAGGGACCAAGGGCACCCCTGTCTGGTGCCCCTGCTAAATTGCCACCTCTCTGATATGATCGCTCCCATCTGAACTCTAGCTGGTGGCTTACTGTACAGTAGTTTCACCCACTTCAGGTACCCGGGCCCAATTCCATATTCTTTTACGGCTGCCATCAGCCAAGGCCATTTGACAGAATCTAAGGCCTTCACTGCGTCTAATGAAATAATTGCAACTTCGTGCAAGTCCCTTTCTGTTTGCTCTATGACATGATGGAGCCTTCTAAGATTGTCGGATATGCATATCCAGTCTGGTCAGGATGTATATGTTTGTGAATAACTTTTCTCAGTCTATTTGCCAGCACAGCCATGAGTATCTTGCTGTCCTGGTTCAGCATGGATAGCGTTCTATACGACCCGCAGTAGTGCTTGGCTTGCCAGGTTTGAGAGGCAGGATAATGATTGACTCTCTCAGGGATTCCGGCAGTATCCCTATTTCTAACGCTTCGTTCAACATTGCCAGTAACGGGGGGAGCACTTCCGTCTTATGTGTTTTGTAGAACTCACTAGGGAGTCCGTCCGCTCCCGGGGCCTTGCTAGTCGGTAATAGCTTAATCACTGCTTCTAGTTCCTTCACAGTGATTGGGGCCTCTAGGTTCTCCCTCTCTTCAGTTCCCAATTTTGGCAAGCCAATATCCTCCAGTGTTTCGACCATCTCACTCCATTCACCCCCTTCAACGTCTCCATACAGTTGCTGGTAGAACTCAAGAAACCCACCGTTCACGCCCTCTTGGGTGTCAAGTATTTGCCAATTCTCTCCCTTTATTGCTCTGATCGTTGGTCTGGGTGTCTCTTTTTTATACAACCATGCTAGCAACCTCCCCGGCTTGTCCCCACCAGCATGCTGCCTCTCTATGTATTTCTTGTAGTTCAAGTAGCATAATCTCTCCCAGTGTCCTCCACACTCCTGCTGCAATTGACTTATGATTTTGGCTCCTCAAGGGAGTACTCTCCTCTGTGCATAATTGCCTCTGCCTTTTGCAACTCCTGAGTTATACCTCCTTGCAGGCCTTTGGATTTAGATGTAGCCGTAACCCCTAACCACCACCTTAAATGCCTCCCATAGAGTGCCCGACGATTCTACGCTTCCAGTGTTATTTTCGAAATATTCTACAATTTCTTTTCTCAAGTCCCCTCTGAACACTGTGTCTTTCAATGCTTCGGCTCTGAACCGCCACGTTGGGATCCTAGCTTTAGGAGGCAAGTATTGCCATGTTAACATCAGTGGTGAGTGGTCTGTGAGGACCCTTGCTTTGTATTCCGACCACACTAGCTCCCCTGTCAGCTCCGGAGTAGCAAACATATAGGCCCTGATTCATAGAGCGTTTTCCAATGGGGGGTTTCCTTTATAAAACACTTCTGTGAATTAGGCCCATAGTCTAGATGTATATACAAGTTTTGTGGGGCCGAGTAATGGGAATACTGTCTTTCATGTGGGTGGTGCAGTCTCCATACATCCTCCAGATGAAAGTCTCCTAACAGGGTCCTCAAGGTTTTGGCTGGAGAGGTAGGCCCATTTAGCTTCCAGTCCGATCTGTCCACCCCGTTTCTAGCATGCAATTAAACTCTCCTCCCCATATAACTGTACCCCCGAGGTACGGGCTAACTTTGCTATATGAAGTCTTGAAATAGGCCACAGTATCTTGGTTCGGGGCATATGTATTAATGATACTCAACTCTCTATTTTCTATCAATCCCTGTATCGCCACCATCCTCCCGTCAGACTCCACAGTGGACTGTAACAACTGAAAGGGGACATGTGGTGCTATCCAAGTGATTACCCCTCTGGCGTATGCTGAATACGTTGCCCCTATGGTGATCCCCTTCCATTTCTTCCTTATCACATCCTGTTTTTCTTTCGTAAGGTGAGTTTTTTTATAATAGGGCAATGTCTATTCTCTGCCTCCTCAGATACATCATGATCTTATTCCTCTTCAGGTAACTATTGAGCCCCCTGACATTCCAGGTTGCTATCTTAAGGTCTCTCATCTCTCATCCGTACCCATCCAGCCGCTGTCCTCCCTTGTCCTCCGCTTCATGCGCAGTAGCGCGTGGATGTAAGCTCGTTCCCTAACTAATTCTTCAAACTCGTTATCTCCCTTCCCTCCCCCCTCTTGCTATTAGTCTTCCACTATGGCTCATGAATGCAGGTTTGGTTCCTCGTTTCCAAAACTGTCCCATGATCGCAGGCTCTACTCGAGCCCTCATCCCCAACTCCCTTCCCCCAACAAAACTATCCCCATCCCATCCCTCCCCCCCAACTAACTCAGCAAATGCCCAGCTCCATCGCTGGATCTCAGGCTCACCCGCATCCAGCCCTTTTCTACGGTTCACACCAATACTCAGAACTCAGCAGGGTGATACTAATCTACTAATATACTACATACTAGCCTAAGCTACTGGGGGTAACGACATGCTTCTACTGTCACTCCTGTATAAATTCCCATTCACCGCTTGGCACCCCTGCTAGGGGTTCCGTCCATTATAGTCCGTCCTACATCATACATGTGGCCCAAAAGTTTAATTCACAGCATTCAACTAGGTCTTACTGTGGCAAAACTATCTAAACACAGTCTGCAACGTATCACAGTGACTTCAATTGTTCACCCGTCTGTTCTGCTCTCCGCCTGGTCATCTGCATCTGCTGGACAGTTCTGCGCATCCATCCACGCTGTCGCCTCCTCAGGGGTGTCAAAGAAATGTGCCTTGCTGTTGTGTATTACTTTCCGCTTCGCTGGGTACAGTAGCATGTATTTGTACCCCGCGTCACACAGTCTCCTTTTCACCGACACATAGCTGAACCATTGTCTCTGTACCATAAAAGTGTATTCCGGATAGGCCGAGATGGCAGCGGATCCTCTGCTGACTACCCCACCCTTCCGGAAATGGTCCAGGATCTTATCACGATATTTATTTATGTATTTATTTTATTTATTGCATTTGTAGTACGCCCAGACCCTAGGGTATCACGCCGTGGTTACAGTCAGTTTGCACAAGCGATAATAGAAAATCATTACAAAGTTATAGATAGTTTTGGGGAAAAGACAGTTTTCATAACAATGCATTCATATCATGTATACAACCGAGTACCTGCCACTAATTAGTAGTGGTAGGTGGTCTCATCCTAGCTAGGGGACCGAGGGGCAAGCTACATTAGTCTGAGTTAAATAGCCATGTTTTTAGTAGTTTCTTAAAGATGGGGAAAGAGGATTCATTTTTCATATTAATGGGAAGGGGTTCCAAAGAGTGGGTGCCAGTACTGGCAAACTTATTCTAGATCAAGATCTCGGCAATCAGCGGTCTGGGGGGGGACCTGGTTTTGGCCGCCTGGTCTGGGCCAGTGCGCTCTTTCAACTGCGAATCCCTGAGAGAGTGTACCACCCCCAATTTCCTGCAACAGCATGTTTTCAATGTAATTTGTCAGGTCCGAGCCCTCCATTCCCATAGGTAGGCCAACGATGCAGACATTATTCCTGTGCACCCTTCCTTCCGCCTCCTCCGGCCTATTCTCCAGGTTATGCACTTGTTGTCTAAGTATCTAAACGTCCCTGGCATTGTCAACGCTGGTATTCGTATTGGTTGCCACATCCTTTTCCAGTGTCCCGGTACGTTCCGATAGCTTCCTGACGTCTTGCCGCAAAAGATTCATACTTATGAGTTTGCCTTCCCCTTCTGCGGTCACTGCCCTGCAGTCCTTATGCGCCAGGGCTTGGATTCCGGCTGTGCTTGCAATCACTGGTTTGTCTGTCGTGCTCCCATGAGCCGGTCGCAAAACCCACTATGTAGGAACCACTCTGTGGCTCGGGCGATCTAGGACCTTCTCCCCACCGAAGGCGGCAGAGCCAATGGGAATATTCTTATCCGGGCCCACTGGTGACCTTTATTATGCAGCTCTGTTCATAGGGGACAAGATTGAGTCAGTGGGCGCTGCAGCATGGTACGGCCCTGTGAGCCAGAAGGTTCTCATGCTCCACCGCGCTCAGCCGGAGCATTGACTTCTTCCACTTTTGTGGGCCACAATTGGCTGTTGGGGGATCTTACAATGTACACCTCTTATGTAGTTGCTGGATCAGAGGCAGCCAGCAGCACTGTTTATAACTGTATGCACCTCTGCTTGGGCAGCCTTGAAACACTTGTGTATAGGCGCGTTACAAATACCATATCATATCAGCCTCTGAGTAGCGCCTTCTCGTGCCGCACATGTTTCATTGGATGCAGCTGCCAAATGATCTTAGTTCCAAAGGGCGCCACCCAGGCTACCTTCTCGCTCGGGCAGCCACCCTCTACCAACAAGCTAGCGCCCTCTGGTTTATAGATGGATCTCCTGTGCCTGTTGCTGATTGGTATGCCAGTATTTCTTGTGGGTACTTCTCGTCCTTCGTTTCATGCTGCTTTTCCGCCTCTCACGTCCATTGTGCAATCAAGCGCCACCCTTCGTTGTGCCCCAAAGCTATTCTAATATTACAGTGCTGTGGGTGGCATCGTCTCTGTATTAATTACATCCAGTGTGTCCGTGGTGCTGTTCCTCTGGCAAGGGCCTTACACCTTCAGTGCGAGTGTCCTTTACCGTATGTTACTTGCCATTGTATGCTGCGTCGTGTGTCAATGTCCCATTTTGTCGCGGCTCGCGTGCCAACACTTTCAGCTGCACGCCTGGTCTCACGTTACTTCGCGGCTCCGTCTGAGTCTACTAGCCTGTGATACACTGTATCACCTCAATAACCCCTGCAGCCGTCCATTTGCCTTTTTACTGCCAATTATTCTTTGCGCATGTACCCCAATGCATTTCTCCTTATCCCCCATAAATTGGCATGACACAGTATTTCAATTGGCAAACTTGGCCGCAGTTTTATTTCCATGACAACAGAATTATTTGTACACATTTGTGAACTTCAGTCTGTACGTGTGGCGCTTGCTTGCCGGATTTCCTTTGCTTCCCCCTATACTTGGTATAGTAGGCCCCCGACCCATTGTACCTGTTCCTATCCTGCCCGTGCAGGTGTCCGTGGGTGGGGAGAGCGCCGTTTGTTTTGGGGGAAGCTGAGCCTTATTTGTCCCTACCAGACGCCCCCGCCGTTTAGGCCCCCAAGGGGCGCTGGTCCGGAAGAGCGAAGACCCATTCCGTTTCCTTCGGGCTCGTCCGGAGTCTATCATTTGTGCTTGGTTGCCCAAACACCGCCACGCCGACAGGTGGGTTCCCGCCCACCGGCGGCTCCCCCTTCCCTACTCTTTCTCACAACTCCAGCAATTTGGTACAAATGTTCCAGAAAAAGAGCTCCATTCCCTTTGTGGACAGGTGCACCCCATCCGCTAAGAAGTACTCGGGTGCCTTCCCGTCAATCAGGCCATGCCTGACCAGATGAAAACCTCTGCCCCTGCAGAACTTGGCCACGGCCCCGTTCAGCTTCCTCCTTGATTTCTCTACTGCTGAATGGCTTTCTGCCCCCCTCCATCGCGCCCGGGGAATCACCTCAGACCAGATGATCTCCGTTTCACCCAGTTGTGCTGATATTTCCTGTAGTTAGTTTGGCATGTCTTTCAGCAAGACCCCTCTCCCCAAGCTGGTGAGGTCAATCCCTCCCAAGTGTATTACCAACACCTCCGGCTTCCGCCGCCTACTCAGCAGCTTTTGCAAATGCCCCTTCAGCTGTGCCCATTTCATCCCTGGCACCCCGTGCCACTCGATCCTGAACTCTCCAGCTGTCAAATTCTCTTGCTGTTGAGTCCAGCTCGCCTTTGCCCTTGAGATGAATGAGTGCCCCACTACCCACACTGTGCGTAGTTTCCTTTGTTGTACCGCTGGAAAAATAAAAATGGAGGGAACGGCAAGGTTAACTCTTACATTTTCTCTGGTCTGACATAGCCTTTATAACATCCTGAAGACCATTTCCCCAGCCTTTTGATGTCCTCCGCCCCTAACCCCCCGACCAGGTGGCGGCCCCTATCCGAAATTAATGTGTCCCAAACCGCGCCCCTGTCAGCCCCATCATTTCCAAACCTTGCGCCATCACTTTCCTGAACTGAAAATGGCTTAATGCGGACCCATCCCTGTGCATGAGCCACTGCGCCCCCACCCTGATGGCTGCCGTTGCTGCATAAAATTTGCTGCCACCGCCACCTGGCAAACCCTGCTTGTCTGAATGGCCTGTAAGGTCAAAGCTGCCCCTTTTCCCTTCTGATCCGTTTTCGACCTCCTCACATAAATGACGACTTGGGCGCTTCCCACTTGGATGTCCCTGACGTGCAAGAACCCTTTCCCCTTGCCGTCCTTGTTCTCAGGCACCAGTTCGCTGACTCTGAGAGCCCCAAAAAAACGCCACCGTGAAGGCGGCCGTGAAGAGCAACCTCTCCGCCTCTTCACTACATACTGATTTCAGACATTTAACTAATCCGTGCAATTTCACGATATCAATTGGCCGCCTCTCGTCTGGTTTTGCTACTGCTTGTCTAGCCCAGCCTCTCATGGCTAGCATGACGTAGTGCTCCTTCGTGGGGTCCTTCTCTCCTTTTACTTTTGCAAAATGTGCTATGGCTGCCAAGTGGTAGCCTACCCACGCTCGGGTCTTCCCTGTCTTCCAGCACCAGCCTATGAATGCCCGCATCGGGTTCACCCCCTGGTTACCCGCAAGCACCTCTTCCTGGAATTGCATAAAATGATCCCAACAAGCCCTGTACCTTTTGGCTGTACCTGGTGCTAGTGCCGTCTCTACCAACGAGGTCAGATCACCCCAATCATCCCCCACCATTCTTCCTCGAATGGGGTCATCTCTTTCCTTGCTTCGGGGCAGCTTTCTCGGAACTGGTCCCACTGTAAACGAAACAGAGAATCAGCGGCCGTGTTTTTTTACCCCTGGAATGTGCCGTGCCCTGAACTCGATGTTCAGTATTAACAGACTTCTGGTGAGTTCCCTGAGGAGCCTCAACACCCTCAGATTGCTGGATGACCCTGTGTTAATAATCTGCACCACCGCCAAATTATCTGACCATAGTGCGACCTTCGAATTCTGCAGCTGCACCCCCCACAACTTAAATGCAACCACTATGGGGAATAGCTCCAGCAGAGTAATGTCTTTAGTGACCCCTTCCTCATGCCATTCCCTTGGCCATGCCATGCCACACCATCTGTCCCCCAGGATCGCCCCAAAACCCAGGGATCCCGATGAGTCGGTAAACAGCTTGAGCCTCTGGCTTCTTGCCCAGTCGGCCCTCCAGATTGCCACCCCGTTGGATTCTGTCAGGAAGCTCTCCCACATCCTGAGATCCTCCTTCACCTCTGAGCCCAATCGGACGTGCTGTGAGGCGTGTTGTAGGCCCACAGTTTTTAGTTCCACACTTCTGGCAAACGCCCTACCTGCCGGTATCACTCTACCTGCAAAATTGAGATTCCCCGCCAATGACTGCAACTCCCGCAAGGTCGCCTTGTTTTTCCCCAACATCTCCTGAAACAGGCCCCTCAATTTTTGTACCTTGTCCTGCGGGAGCCTACATTCCTCCTTAACCGAATCAATCTCAATCCCCAGAAATGTCAATGTTGTAGCTGGACCCATGGTCTTCCCTGATGCCAAGGGGACCCCGAGCTGCTTCATCCGCTCTTGAAATTCCTCCATCAGGGAACTGCACTCCTCCGTCCCCTTTCTCCCAATGAAGAGAAAATCATCTAAGTAGTGCAATATTCCCCCTCCCTTTTTTCCCAGTTTTACTGTAAATTCCAGGAAGGAGATGAATGCCTCAAAGTATGAACAAGAAATAGCGCAACCCATGGGTAGGCATCTGTCATAGTAGTACTTGTCCCCCACCTTGAAACCCAGCAAGTGGTAACTGTCCTTGTGGATTGGTAATAGTCGGAAGGCCGATTCTATGTCTGCCTTTCCCAACAACGCCCCTTCCCCTGCTGCTTTCACCATTTGTATCGCGTCCTCCAGGGAGGCGTACTGCACCCTGTACTGCTCCTCAGGGATGCCGTCATTCACCGACTGACCCTCGGGGAAGGACAGGTGGTGTATCATGCGGAATTGGCCCTCTTCCTTCTTTGGCACCAACCCTAGTGGGGATACCACCAGATTGCTCATAGGCGGCGCCATGAATGGGCCGGCCACTCTCCCAAGCCCCACCTCTTTCTCCACCTTCCTTTCCACCACCTCGGGTTTCTCCAATGCAGACCGTAATTTGGCCGCCTCCCTCCCCCCTTGGGTACCTGCCCCCGGGATCCGAAAGCCCCACCTGAACCCTTGCCATAACAACTTTGCATCGGCCTTGTTGTGATACAAATTTAAAAAGGGCGTCATGGCAAGGAGGCTAACTGGTGTAGGCAGTGCCCCTTTAATCACACATTTGACATTCATAAGTTCCCCCACATTGCCTTGTTTTGTCAGCGCATCAGTCAACATTTGCTTTTTCATTTGGTTTACCACTTTCCTTGGGCTTAGCCTCTCCTGGAGTGGCTCTGCGGGGGCCCGTGCTGCCACCCCTCTGGTGTTTGTATCTGCATGTCTTCCCGTATGAGCAGTACCCCTCTGCAAACCTCCAGCAGATTTCTTGCTCCCCCTGATGGGCTGCTGCCCGGTACACCCAGGAGGAGGGCCCGCAAAAGGACCCTCTCCTCCGCTGTGAGTACCCGCCCCTGCCTTTCCCCCCCGGGACCTCTCCCCTTGTGGCTTGTCCTCGGGTTCTCTGCAGGGGACCACTTTGTCCATATACCCCCCGACATCCATTTCGTCCCATGACATTGCTGGCCATACTTGCATCTTTAATCTAAAGCCTTGGTCATAATCCAACCATCCCTCGCCGCCATATTTCTGATACAAATCATGCACATATTGTTCGTACGCTATCATTGCCAGTACATCCTGTGGGTACTTCTCCAACATCACTGACATGTACATCCTATAGGCTTTTAGCCAGTTGTTAATTGAGTGCTCCACCTTGGTGCACTCTCTGTCCCTCTTCTCTTTTTCTTTCTCAGACAGATCCTTCAGCCCTCCCCCCGTGGGCACAATCCCCAACAAATCAAAGATGTCAATAAATTCCTTCCTCCACAACCTCTTCCTTGATTCCCCACGGAATGTGCCACACCAAGGAGTTTACTGTAGCCCGTATCGGTGCGAACCCTGGCATTGGTCTCCCATACTGGGTTGCCTGGCCCCACACTCCCCCTGTCTCACCGCTGCTCTGGGCCCCCCGCCGGTAGCTGAGCCGCGCTCTGCCCCCCAGGCAAGACCGCCCCTGGCCCTGACCCTCCTTCCTTCTGGGCCACCTGCGCTGCCGCTGGTACCCCTGTAGCAAGCTGCTGGGCCATCCCTGCGCTCACTGGAGCCCTCGGCCCCTGACTCCACCATTCCTGTCCCCATGGAAGCCCTGCCATCTGTGCCTGTTGACTGCCCCCAGTAGGTGGGCCCACACTAGGCAGCCCGACCGATAAGAAACCCCAGGGTGGAATCCCGCTTCTCTGTGGTAGCTGACTTACTCCCCCTGCCTGGGACCAGCCCTGACTCCTGCCTCTGCACCATGGCCCCCCTAGCCCCTGAGGTGCCCCCGGTTGCGTGGCTATACTCCCATTAACCATCATTCCTTCCAACATACTAGCATTGGCCACAATATTTGGCATTTGCCCATTTTTCCCCCATGCTTGCATGCATTCCAACACCATACCTTTTACCATCTCCAGGGATGTGGTTCCTCCACCAGCGACTTCCACCGTTCTGGTCACAGGAGTGCTGGGTGGGCTCACTCGGTTCCCTGGAGCCTCAGCAGGTGTAGGAGCCGTTTAGGCCACATCCTCCTGCGCCCTCCCCTTTTGTCGCAGTCTCTTAGTGCTGTTGGCCTGCTCCTTGCACGCCTTAGCCTTGGCCGTCATTGTCCTTTTCCTCTTGTTCACTTGGATCTCCTCCTCTTCATCCTCCTCCAAGCTGTGAATCTCCGCTTCGACCACCGTGGCCTCACTGCCGCTGTCCTGAAACATCAGAGGGGAGCTCTCTACCCTCTGGCTGGGTCCTACCTGGCTAGGTTGGGCCACCATCCTTGTCATCCAGTCCGGGCCATGGGTTGCTGCTGCCACCCTGGCCATTTCCATAAATGTCGCCAGATCCATTGCCTGCTGCCCATCTGCCGTGGCAATCACCTGCTTCCTGATCCTCCTGGGCAGCCTGTTGCTGTTGCCCGTGCTTCCTTTGTTCCCCCTGCTGTCCTGGTGCCTCTTCTCCTGCACCCTCTCTTTGGCGAGTGCTCACACGGCCCCCACCTCCTGCCCGCCGCCGTTCACACGAAGGCTGCTGCTTCGCGGCTTGCCGCGTGTGTTCCTGTGAGGAGGGGAGCCTATGCACTGCCGTGCCCCTGCAGCGTGTGGCAGGCCCTTCGTTTGAGAACCTCCGTCCGTAGGGGGGGGGGAGCTCACTCGGGTCAGCTGTGGCCTCAAAGCCGGGTTACTGCCCCGGGTGCCCTTGCTGTGCCTCCTTGCCCCCTGGGCCCCTGCCCCGCCTTGGCGCTCGTTCGCGCTGGAGCCCCTCACCTGGTCCGCCCCTCCGGGCGTTCGCCGCGCCGAGCGGTCTCCTTTCCTGCTCGCTGCCAGTCCTGTGCTGCTCTGCTCCTGGTCCCGGGCTCCAGCCCCGCTTCTCCGCTGAGCGCGCTCTCCTCACCGAAGCGACTCCATGGCCCCGATCAGCTGGGCTTTCTTCCGTCTGCTGGGCGGTCCTCTGGAGTCCGCAGCTCTGCTCCTGGTCGGGCTTCAGCCCCGCCTTTCCGCTGTGCGCGTTCTCCGCCGGCAGCGACTCCACGGCCCCGATCAGCTGGGCTATCTTCCGTCTGCTGGGCGGTCCTTTGGCGTCCACAACCCGATCAGCTGGGCGATCCTGCTGCTGGTCCTTCAAAACGAAATCCCTTTCACTGGCGAGGTGACCGGTTCCAAGTGCAGGAACGAGATGCCTACCACCCAGGCCCTGCCTGCTTATAACTTGGAGGCCCCGCCCCTTTTCCTTTGTCAGCCCTTTGTGGGCTTTTTGGGCCATTTGGCCTTTGGCGCCGTTCCGCCGCTTTACCTCCTCCTGTCCCCAGGGGGAGGGTCCCAGGTTAGTGGCGGCATGACCCCGCAGGGGTTAACCTGCTGCCTCCTCCATTTTGGGCTGGTTTTTTCCATCGTCAGCGCCATTCCCTTCATTCGTTTGTACTCCAGGGCCGGGGTGCCGCATAATATGTTTGTTCGCCTTATCTTAGCTAAAATTGTGACGGTGACTCACCGCCGGGCCCGGCTTCATTCATGGATCAGCTGTGTTTATGATGCACTTTTAACTGCACGGCCCAGCTAGCGCTCTCCTTTCAGGACACACAGGCAATCCCCCTCCTTGGCTGGAGGCTTTCCGTGCCACCCTTCGGGTGTTTGTTACAAGTCTCTGCCAGGCACGCACATGGGCAAAATCACACCTTCACCGCAGCACGGTCTCGGCAAGGGTGCCCCCTCCATGAAGCTCGTTACGGTGCCGGTGCAGTCGGGCATGCAATCTGCCGAGTCAGATTCAATCGTTACGAATCTGGTCCCCTTGTCTGCAGGCGGCCACCATTTTCCCCTTGCCACAGTCGCTCCTGCACTATCTTCCACAGTGTTTCTTGCTGTAGTCACACAGGCCGCCTAGTGTCATATTGTATATCCTTGTGCCCTTGGGCTTCACACAGGCAATTCCCCGGCTATAGGGTCCATATTCATGCGGGTTTTGTTCCAAATTACAGTCGGATCAACAGGAGCTCTAGCAAAGTCACGCCCTTCTACATGGCGTGCAAGCCACACCCCCTCCACAATTTATCCAAAAAACACAGTTTTCAGGTATTTTGCCACCAGGAAACTACCGAAACATGCCGCCAACAACACATGTCCTACCTTCCCACGTTTCTACAGGTTTCCCGGTGAAAACCTTAAGTCACATGTGTGGTTGGATCTACCCTGGCACAAAGGGAAAAGGCTAAACCACTGTTATCCCCAAAGGGTTTGGGGAGAGGAAATCTGTAGTGTCACGGATGCTTATTCATATGCGGACACGGTAAGGATTATGATTGATATATTTATTGTAAAGGGCATAAATAAGTGTCTACATCAGGCCCCACCGGCTGGAAAATACCGGCGTTGATGTTTGAATCGCCGCATTCTCCTCTGTCACAGGCACACGTCACATTCTGTGTGACGTCCTTATATCTCGTGGGTGCCTGGCTCCCCGCGGCTCCGGCGATACAAGTGATGCACGATACTACACAGGGCACAAAGGGAAAAGGCTAAACCACTGTTATCCCCAAAGGGTTTGGGGAGAGGAAATCTTTTGGATTTTGGTCTTGTAGACAACCTACAGATTTGGGCCTGAGGTGTCGCTGCCACCAAGGAAAACGGGGAACCCCATGCATTTCTGAAAAGAAGACACCCGTGGGAATCCATAGAGGTCGGACTTGTGCGAATCGCACTAGAATTGATTACCCACAAGGCCTGGAAAAGTCCAAAATGTAGGGGAAAAACACAATTTACAGACAATTGCAACCAGGAAATTACCGAAACACGCCACCAACCACACATGGTCTACATTACCACATTCCCACAGGTGTCCTGATGGAAACGGTACCTCAATTGAGTGGGTGCACCCACCTGGGTGCAGAGTGAAATGGCTACACAACTGATATCCCCAAAGGGTGTGGGGAGAGGACATTTGTAGGATTCTGGTCTTGTGGACAACCTTCAGATTTGGGCCTGGGGTGTCGCAGCCATGAAGAAAAATAGGGTACCCCATGCATTTCTGAAAATAAGATACCCGTGGGAATCGACAGAGGTCTGACATGCACAAATCACCCTAGAATGTATTACCCACAAAGCCCGGCAAAGTCAAACATTTAGGGGAAAAAACTCAATTTTCAGACATTTGCCATCAAGAATCCACCAATATACGCCGCCAACAACACATGTCCTACCTTCCCACGTTCTCATAGGTGTCCCGACGAAAACGGTAACTCACATGTGTGGGTGCAGATACCTGGGCACAAAGGGAAAAGGCTAAACCACTGATTAAAGGGTTTCGGGGAGGACATTTTTGGGATTTTGGTCTTGTGGAGAACCTACAGTTTTAGGCCTGGGGTGTCGCAGCCACCAAGAAAAACAGGGAACCAAATGCATTTCTGAAAAGAATACACCAGTGGCAATCCACAGAGGTCTGACTTGTGCAAATCGCCTTAGAATCTATTACCCACAAGGCCCGGCAATGTCCAAAATGTAGAGAAAAAAAACAAATTGTTCAGACAATTGCCACCAGGAAACTACAGAAACAAGTAGCCAACAACACATGGCCTTCATTACCACATTCCCACAGGTGTCCCGACGGAAACGATACCTCACATATGTGGGTGCACCTACCTGGGCGCTGACGGAAAAGGCTAAACCACTGCTATCGGCAACGGGTTTCGGGAGAGGACATTTTTTAGAATTTTGGTCTTGTGGACAACCTACAGATTTAGGCCTGGGGTGTTGCAGCCACCAAGAAAAACAGGGAACCAAATGCATTTCTGAAAAGAAGACAACCGTGGCAATCCACAGAGGTCTGACTTGCGCAAATGCAAATAACACTACAGTTTGTTAACCACAAGACCCGGCAAAGTCCACAATTTATACAAAAACATAGTTTTCAGATATTTTGCCATCAAAAAACCTCAGAAACACACTGCCAACAACACACGTCCTACCTTCCGACGTTCCCATAGGTGTCCCAATGAAAATGGTAGCTCACATGTGCGGGTGCACTTTCTTGGGTGCAAAGGCAAAAGGTTAAACCACTGGTATCCCAAAGGGTTTCGGGAGAGGACATTTTTAGGAGTTTGGTCTTGTGGACAACCTACAGATTTGAGCCTGAGGTGTCGCAGCCACCAAGAAAAACAAGGAACCTGATGCATTTCTGAAAAGAAGACACCCTTGGGAATCCACATAGGTCTTACTTGCACGAATCACCCTAGAATGTATTACCCACAAGGCCCAGGAAAGTCCAAAATCTAGGGGAAAAACACAATTTTCAAACATTTGCCATCAGGAAACGACCGAAACACGCTGCCAACAACACATCTCCTACCTTCCCACGTTCCCACAGGTGTCCTAACGAAAACAGTACCTCACATGTGTGGGTGCACCTAGCTGGGCGCAAAGGGAAAAGGCTAAACCACTTGTATACCCAAAGGGTTGCGGGAGAGGATATTTATTAGGATTTTGGTCTTGTGGACAACCTGCAAATTTGGGCCTGGGGTGTCCCATGCACCAAGGAAAACAGAGAACTCCATGCATTTCTGAAAAGAAGACACCCATGGCAATTCACAGAGGTCTGACTTGTGCAAATTGCCATAGAATGTATTACCGACAAGGACATGCAATGTCCAAAATGTAGGGAAAAAACACAATTTTCAGACAATTGCCACCAGGAAACTACCGAAACACGTCACCAACAACCCATAGCCTACATTACCACATTACCACAGGTGTCCCGATGAAAACCGTACCTAACATGTGTGGGTACACCTACCTGGTCGCAACGGGAAAAGGCTAAACCACTGCTATCCCTAAAGGGTTTGAGGAGAGGACGTTTTTTATATTTTGGTCTTGTGGACAACCTACGGAGTTGGGCCTGGGGTGTTGCAGCCACAAGAAAAACAGGGAACCCCATGAATTCTGAAAAGAAGACACTGGTGGGAATCCACAGTAGTCGGACCTGGGCAAATCGCCCTAGAATTTGTTACCCACAAGGCCTGGCAAATTCCAAAATTTAGGTGGGAAAAAAACACAGTTTTCAGACATTTGCCACCATGAAACCACTGAAACACGCTGCCACCAACAAATATCCTACCATCCCACATTCCCAAAGATGTCCCAATGAAAACTGTACCTCACTTGTGGGGGTGCACCTACCTGGCCGCAATGGTAAAAGGCTAAACCATTGGTGTCCCAAAAGGGTTTCGTGGAGGACATTTTTGGGATTTTGGTCTTGTGGACAACCTACAAATTTGGGCCTGGGGTGTCCCATGCACCAAGAAAAACAGAGAACCCCATGCATTTCTGAAAAGAAGTGGGAATCCACAGAGGTCTCAATTGTGCAAATCACCATAGACCTTTTTACCTACAAGGCCTGGCAATGTCCAAAATGTTTGGGAAATAGCAAAATTTTCAGACAATTGCCACCAGGAAACTACCGAACCAGGCCGCCAACAACACATGGCCTACATTACCGCATTCCCACAGGTGTCCCGACGGAAACGGTACCTCACATGTATGGGTGCACTTACCTGGGCACAGAGGGAAATAGCTAAACCACTGATATCCCCAAAGTGTTTGGGGAGAGGACATTTTTAGGATTTGGTCTTGTGGACAATCTACAGATTTGGGCCTGGGGTGTTCACCAGGAAGAACAAGGAACCCCATGAATTCTGAAAAGAAGACACCGGTGGCAATTCACAGAGGTCCGACTTGTGCAAATCGCAGTAGAATGTGTTACCCACAAGGCCCAGCAAAGTCCACAATTATACAAAAACCAGTGTTTTCAGATATTTCGCCATCAGGAAACCACCGAAGCACGCGGGCAACATCACATGTCCTACCGTCCCACGTTCCTGCAGCTGTCCAAGTGAAAACGGTACCTCACATGTGTGAGTGAACCTACTTGGGTGCAAAGGGAAAAGGTTAAACCACTGGTATCCCAAAGGGTTTCGGGAGAAGACATTTTTAGGATTTTGGTCTTGTGGACAACCTACAGATTTGGGCCTGGGGTGTCTCAGCCACCAAGGGAAACGGGGAACCCCATGCATATCTGAAAATAAGACACCCATGGGAATCAATAGAGGTCTGACTTACGCAAATCGCCCTAGAATTGATTATCCACAAGGCCCGGCAAAGTTCACAATTTAGGGAAAAATAATTTTCTTCAGACATTTGCCACCAGGAAACTACCCAAACACACTGCCAACAACACACGTCCTACCTTCCCACGTTCCCACAGGTGTCCCGACGAAAACCCTAAGTCGCATGTGTGGGTGCACCTACCTGGCACAGAGGGAAATGGCTAAACCAGTGATATCCCCAAAGGGTTTGGGGAGAGGAAATATTTCGGATTTTGGTCTTGTGGACAACCTACAGATTTGGGCCTGAGGTGACACAGACACCAAGAAAAACAAGGAACCTGATGCATTTCTGAAAAGAAGACACCTGTGGTAATCCACAGAGATCTGACTTGCGCAAATCGCACTAGAATGTGTTACCCACAAGGCCTGACAAAGTCCACAATTTATACAAAAAACATAGTTTTCAGATATTTTGCCATCAGGAAACCACCAACAACACATGTCCTACCGTCCCACGTTCCCACAGGTATTTGTGAAAATGGCTCCTCACATGTGTGGATGCACCTACTTGGGTGCAAAGTGAAAAAGTTAAACCACTGGTATCCCAAAGGGTTTGAGGAGAGGACATTTTTAGTATTTTGGTCTTGTGGACAACCTACAGATTTGGGCCTGGGGTATCCCAGCCACCAAGGAAAACAGGGAACCCCATGCATTTCTGAAAAGAATACACCCGTGGAAATCCACAGAGGTCTGACTTGCGCAAATCGCCTTAGAATGTATTACCCACAAGGCCCAGCAAAGGCCAAAATTTAGGGGAAAAAATACTACTTTCACACATTTTCCACACGGAAACCACAGAAACACGCTGCCAATAACACATGTTCTACCATCCCACGTTCCCACAGGTGTCCCAGTGAAAACGGTACCTCACATGTGTGGGTGCACCTACCTGGCCGCAATGGTAAAAGGCTAAACCATTGGTGTCCCAAATGATTTCAGGGAGGACATTTTGGGGATTTTGGTCTTGTGAACAACCTACAAATTTGGGCCTGGGGCGTCCCATGCACCAAGGAAAAAAGAGAACCCCATGCATTTCTGAAAAGAAGACACCCGTGGGAATCCACAGAGGTCTGAATTGTGCAAATCGCCATAGAATTTATTAAAGTCAAAGATTTAGGGGGAAAACACAATTTTCAGACATTTGCCACCAGGAAACTATGAAACATGCCGCCAACAAAACACGGCCTACATTACCACAATCCCACAGGTGTTCCAATGAAAACGGTACCTCAAATGTGTGGGTGCACCTACCTGGCCGCAGACGGAAAAGGCTAAACCACTGCTATCCCCAAAGGGTTTCGGGAGAGGACATTGTTAGGATTTTGGTCTTGTGGACAACCTTCAGATTTGGGCCAGAAGTGTCACAGCTACCAAGGAAAACAGGGAACCCCATGCATTTCTGAAAAGAAGACACCCGTGGCAATCCACAGAGGTCTGACTTGTGTGAATCGCCGTAGAATTTATTACCCACAAGTCCCGGTGATGTCCAAAACGTAGGAAAAAAACCACAATTTTCAGACAATTGCCAGCAGGAAACTAGCATAACACGCCGCCAACAACACATGGCCTACGTTACCACATTCCCACAGGTGTCCCGCGGAAACAGTACCTCACATGAGTGGGTGCACATACCTGGGCACAAAGGGAAAAGGCTAAACCACTGGTTAAAGGGTTTCGGGGAGGATATTTTTTCGGATTTTGGTCTTGTGGCCAATCTACATATTTGAGGTGGGGTGTCCCAGCCACTAAGAAAAAACAGAGAACCCCATGCATTTCTGAAAAGAAGACACCCATGGCAATCCAGAGAGGTCTGACTTGTGCGAATCATCCTAGAATTTATTACGCACAAGGCCCGGCAATGTCCAAAATCTATGGGAAAAACACAATTTTCAAACATTTGCCACCAGGAAACGACCGAAACACGCTGCCAACAACACATGTCCTATCTTCCCACGTTCCCACAGGTGTCTTAATGAAAAAAAGGTACCTCACATGTGTGGGTGCACCTAGCTGGGCACAAAGAGAAAAGGCTAAACCACTGGTACACCCAAAGGGTTGCAGGAGAGGACATTTATTAGGATGTTGATATTGTGGACAACCTACAGATTTGGGCCTGGGGTGTCTCAGCCACCAAGGAAAACGGGGAACACCATGCATTTCTGAAAATAAGACACCTGTGGGAATCCATAGAGGTCTGACTTGAGAGAATCGCACTAGAATTGATTACTCACAAGGCCCGGCAAAGTCCAAAATGTACAGAAAAAATACAATTTTCAGACAATTGCCACCAGGAAACTACCGAAACACGCAGCCAACAACACATGGCCTACATTACAACATTCCCACAGATGTCCCGACGGAAACGGTACCTCACATGAGTGGGTGCACCTACCTGCGCGCAGCGGGAAATGGCTAAACCACTGATATCCCCGAAGGGTGTGGGGAGAGAACATTTTTAGGATTTTGGTACTGTGGACAACCTTCAGATTTGGGTCTGGGGTGTCATAGCCACGAAGAAAAACAGGGAACCCCATGAATTTCTGAAAATAAGATACCCGTGGGAATCGACCGAGGTCTGACTTGCGCGAATCACCCTACAATGTTGTACCCACAAAGTCCGGCAAAGTCAAACATTTAAGGGAAAAAACACAATTTTCAGACATTTGCCACCACAAATCCACCAATATACGCCACCAACAACACATGTCCTACCTCCCACGTTTCCACAGGTGTCCCGATGGAAACGATACCTCACATATGTGGGTGCACCTACCTGGGCGCAGATGGAAAAGGCTAAACCACTGATTAAAGGGTTTCGGGCAGGACATTTTTTGGATTTTGGTCTTGTGGACAACGTACATATTTGAGCTGCGTGCCCCAGCTACCAAGGAAACCAGAGAACCCCATGCATTTCTGAAAAGAAGACACCCTTCGCAATCCACAGAGGTCTGACTTGTGCAAATCGCCGTAGAATTTATTACCCACAAGTCCCAGTGATGTCCAAAATGTAGGGAAAAAAACAAAATTTTCAGACAATTGCCACCAGAAAACTACCGAAGCATGCTGCCAACAACACATGGCCTACATTACCACATTCCCACAGGTGTTCCAATGGAAACGGTACCTCACATCATTAGGTGGACCTACATGGGTGCAAAGGGAAAAGGCTAAAACACTGGTATCCCAAAGGGATTTGGGAGAGGACATTTTTAGGATTTTGATCTTGTGGACAACCTAGAGATTTGGGCCTGGGGTGTCCCAGCCAGCAAGGAAAACAGGGAACCCCATGCATTTCTGAAAGAAGACACCCGTGGCAATCCACAGAAGTCTGACCTTTGAGAATCGCCCTAGAATTTATTACCCACAAGGCCCGGCAAAGTCCACAATTTAGGGAAAAAAACAAAATGTTCAGACATTTGCCACCAGGAAACCACCGAAACACACTGCTAACAACACATGTCCTACCGTCTCACGTTCCCACAGGTGTCCCAATGAAAACCGTAAGTCACATGTGTGGGTGCACTTACGTGGCGCAGAGGGAAATGGCTGAAGCAGTGATATCCCCAAAGGGTTTGGACAGAGGACATTTTTAGGATTTTGGTCTTGTGGACAATCTACAGATTTGTGCCTGAGGTGTCGCAGACACCAAGAAAAACAAGGAAACTGATGCATTTCTGATAAGAAGACACCCATGGCAATCCACAGAGGTCTGACTTGCACAAATCGCACTAGAATGTGTAACCCACATGGCCCAGCAAATTCCACAATTTCTTTTTTTTTTAAACAATTTTTATTAACTTTTACAACAACCAATCAACAAAAAACAAACCCAACAGTGCATGACATATAACTTCAAGCATCATATACAATATCGTAAAATGTCCACTGCCTCCCCATTACCCTCCCCCTTAACTCGAGCCTACTCCACTTCGCCGTCCCCCGTTGTTTCCTCTAGCGGTACCTCCCCCTCTGTATTCTGAGATGAATCATGTTCACTTAGGCAGGCCGGAGTGGACCGCAGACAGTGTGGCCACTAACTGTCTCCAAGCCATCAGAGATTCCGCTTCCTCACAACCCCCCCCCCTCTTGGCCGCCTCATTCCATACTGCCGTTTCCGCTTCTGCCCATTTCTGGAGATCATGCCACCAAACCGCTACCTTTAGTCTATTGTTTGCTTGCCAACCCATGGCTATTCTCCGCTTGGCAAGTATATAGGCCAAGTCCTTGAGTTTACTCATGTGTTTCAGTTTGCGTGGTCTAGAAAACCCCCCCTACAATGCATGCCCACACAGATTCCATGTCTAGCGTGATCCCTTTCTCGGTTAAGCGGTGGGCTACTTCTCCCCAGAATTTCCCAATTTCCGGGCATGCCCAGAACATGTGTATCATCCCTGCGTTCACTTCCCCACGTTTGGGACATGCTTGTATTTCTGCGTTCTTGAATTGAGCGATACTCTGGGGGGGTCATGTACGCTCTGTGAGTAACATATAGCTGGATCTGTTGCAGCCTCGCATTCCTCGACACTTTTTTGTGGTAGCTCTGAACCCTCGCCCACAACCCGTTACTCATGGGTTCCCCGGCTTCCTCTTCCCAGTCCCGTCGCAGCTGAGTCACCTCCTTTCCCACCCTGAACATCAGCAGTTCATAGATTCGAGAGACCTCGTGCCCTCCTCTGAGATATCATAAATAGTTTCTATGGCCGTGTCGGGTTGGTCTTTCAGTGCTATTTCGGACCATGTCGCTTTCACCCGCCGTACAAGTCTAGTGTAAGTAATATACTGCCCTGAGTTTAAACCTGTTTCTTCTACCAGTACATTAAATTCCATTACCTTCCCATCTTGCCATACATCTCCCAGCGTTGCAATGCCCACCGGTTCCCAGTGCTTACGAATTGTCTTCCTCAGTTGCTCGTCCACTCTGGTAAATGCCACTAGAGGCACTTGCGGAGAACACAGGGTTGGATTCTCCATGACCTGGCAAGCCTTACGCCACATCTTCCATCCCAGTTCTAACATCCTCATACACCCTTTTAGCTCTGGTTTTGGCAGCCATATTCATTCTTTCAAAAAGAACGTAACACAGTCAGACCTCAACAATCTGGACTCTGATGTTGAGTCTTCCGTTAACCACTTAGCCACATATTTTAGTTGACTGGCCAAATAATTAGACCTCAAAGTTGGGCAATTGTATGCCACCTTTATCGTACATGTTCTGCAGTTTCCACAGGGCTATTCTATTCCTGGTATTGTTCCATATGAACCCTCTACATATGCTTTGAAGTTTAACGAAGAATCTCTTGGCTATTATATATGGTATATTCCCGAAAAAGTGTAACAACCTCAGCAATACCACACTCTTCAACAGTGCCACCCTCCCGACCATGGCCAACGGGAGCTTAGCCCAGAATCTCATACTATTCGCTATGTTTGCCACTGCCTTCTCTGTGTTATGTTTGTATTCATCATCTACCGTGTGATAAATATCAATCCCCAGGTATCTAAAGGTCCTAGTCTCCCAATGTATTTGTAGTACTTGTAGACTTTCTCGCGGAATCCCCTTATATCGCCCCAGAGGGAATATACATGATTTCTTAGGATTGACAGTAATGCCAGTGAGCAGCGCAAATCGCTCCATAACTTCTAGGATATATTGCAGGTTTTCCTCAGGATACTTCAAGTATAACAGCATATCATCAGCGTACATTGATATTAAATGTGGCCTTCCTTCCGTGTAGATCCCCACCTCCTCATATTGTTGCCTCAGATATATCGCTAAGGGTTCCAGTGCTAGGATAAACAGCATCAGGGACCAAGGGCACCCCTGTCTGGTGCCCCTGCTAAATTGCAACCTCTCTGAGATGATCGCTCCCGTCTTAACTCTAGCTAGTGGCTTACTGTACAGTAGTTTCACCCACTTCAGGTACCCGGGTCCAATTCCATATTATTTTAGGGCTGCCATCAGCCAAGGCCATTTGACAGAACCGAAGGCCTTCACCGCGTCTAATGAAATAATTGCAACTTCGTGCGAGTCCCTTTCTGTTTGCTCTATGACATGATGGAGCCTTCTAAGATTGTTGGATATGCATATCCGGTCTGGTCAGGATGTATACGTTTGTGAATAACTTGTCTCAGTCTATTTGCCAGCACAGCCGTGAGTATCTTGCTGTCCTGGCTCAGCATGGATAGCGGTCTATACGACCCGCAGTAGTGCTCGGCTTGTCAGGTTTGAGAAGCGGGATAATAATTGCGCCTCTCAGAGATTCCGGCAGTATCCCTATTTCTAACGCTTCATTCAACATTGCCAGTAACGGGGGGAGCACTTCCGTCTTAGGTGTTTTGTAGAACTCACTAGGGAGTCCGTCCGCACCTGGGGCCTTGCTAGTAGGTAATAGCTTAATCACTGCTTCTAGTTCCTTCACAGTGATTGGGGCCTCTAGGTTCTCCGTCTCTTCAGTTCCCAATTTAGTCAAGCCAATACCCTCCAGTGTTTCGACCATCTCACTCCATTCACCCCCTTCGACGTCTCCATACAGTTGCTGGTAGAACTCTAGAAACCCACCGTTCACGCCCTCTTGGGTGTCAAGTATTTGCCAATTCTCCCCCTTTATTGCTCTGATCGTTGGTCTGGGTGTCTCTTTTTTATACAACCATCCTAGCATCCTCCCCGGCTTGTCCCCACCAACATGCTGCCTCTCTATGTATTTCTTGTAGTTCAAGTTGCATAATCCCTCCCAGTGTCCTCCACACTCCTGCTACAATTGACTTATGGTTTCGGCTTCCTCAAGGGAGTTCTCTCCTCTATGCATAATTGCCTCTAATTTCGCCTCTGCTTTTTGCAACGCCTGCGTTATACCTCCTTGCAGGCCTTTGGATTTAGATATAGCCGTAACCCCTCACCACCACCTTAAATGCCTCCCATAGAGTGCCAGACGATTATCTGCTTCCAGTGTTATTTTTGAAATATTCAAACATTTCTTTCCTTAAGTCCCCTCTGAACACTGTGTCTTTCAATGCTTCGGCTCTGAGCCGCCACGTTGGGATCCTAGCTCTAGGAGGCAAGTATTGCCATGTTAAGATCAGTGGCGAGTGGTCTGAGAGGACCTTTGCTTTGTATTCAGACCACACTAGCTCCCCTGTCAGCTCCGGAGTAGCAAACATATAGGCCCTGATTCACAGAGCATTTTCCAATGGGGGTATTCCATTATAAAACACTTCTGTGAATTAGGCCCATCGTCTAGCTGTATATACAAGTTTTGTAGGGCCGAGTAATGGGAATACTGTCTTTCATGTGGGTGGTGCAGTCTCCATACATCCTCCAGATGAGTCTCCCAACAGGGTCCTCAAGGTTTTGGCTGCAGGGGTAGGTCCATTAGCTTCCGGTCTGATCTGCCCACCCTGGGATCCAGCATGTAATTAAAGTCTCCTCCCCATATAACTGTACCCCCGAGGAACGGGCTAACTTTGCTATATGAAGTCTTGAAATAGGTCACAGTATCTTAGTTCGGGGCATATGCATTAATGATACTCAACTCTCTATTTTCTATCAATCCCTGTATCGCCACCATCCTCCCGTCAGACTCCACAGTGGACTGTAACAACTGAAAGAGGACATGTGGTGCTATCCAAGTGATTACCCCTCTGGCGTATGCTGAATACGTTGCCCCTATGGTGGTCCCCTTCCATTTCTTCCTTATCACATCCTGTTTTTCTTTCGTAAGGTGAATTTTTATAATCGGGCAATGTCTATTCTCTGCCTCATCAGATAAATCATGATCTTATTCCTCTTCAGGTAACTATTGAGCCCCCTGACATTCCAGGTTGCTATCTTAAGGTCTGAGAATTGGATGTGGCTTTTTGAGCTATATTGTTGTCTGCATGAGTAATTCCCAAATCCTTGTGTGGCTGCTACACAAATAATAGTATAAAAGAGGGGTTGAGACGAGAAAAAGATGTACTCCAATGCTATCTCAAGGTCTCCCATCTCTCATCCGTACCCATCCCGCCTCTGTCCTCCCTTGTCCTCCGCTTCATGCGCAGTAGCGCGTGGGTGTAAGCTTGTTCCCTAACTAATTCTTCAAACTTCCTATCTCCCTTCCCTCCCCCCTCTTGCTATTAGTCTTCCTCTATGGCTCGTGAATGCAGGCTTGGTTCCTCGTTTCCAAAACTGTCCCATGATCGCAGGCTCTACTCCACCCCTCATCCCCAACCCCTCACCCCCAACGAAACTACCCCCACCACATTCCCCCCCAACTCCCTCAACAAAGGCCCAGCTCCATCCCTGGATCTCAGGCTCTCCCGCATCTAGCCCTTTTCTACGGTTCACACCGATACTCAGAACTCAGCAGGGTGATACTAATCTACTAATATCCTGCTACGAGCTTAAGCTACTGGGGGTAACGACATGCTTCTACAGTCGCTCCTGTATAAATTCCCATTCACCGCTTCACACCCCTGCTAGGGGTTCAGTCCATTATAGTCCGTCCTACATCTTACATGTGGCCCAAAAGTTTAATTCACAGCATTCAACTATGTCTTACTGTGGCAAAACTATCTAAATAAAATCTACAGCGTATCACAGTGACTTCAATTGTTCACCCGTCTGTTCTGCTCTCCGCCTGGTCATCTGCATCTGCTGGGCAGTTCTGCGCATCCATCCACGCTGTCGCCTCCTCAGGGGTGTCAAAGAAATGTGCCTTGCTGTTGTGTATTACTTTCCGCTTCGCTGGGTACAGTAGCATGTATTTGTACCCAGCGTCACGCAGTCTCCTTTTCACCGACACATATCTGAACCATTGTCTCTGTACCATAAAGCGACCCTAGGGTATCACGGCGTGGTTACAGTCAGTTTGCACAAGCGATAATAGAAAATCATTACAAAGTTATACATAGTTTTGGGGAAAAGACAGTTTTCATAAGAATGTATTCATATCATGTATACAATCGAGTAACTGCCACTAATTAGTAGTGGTTGGCGGTCTCATCCTAGCAAGGGGACCGAGGGGCAAGCTACATTAGTCTGAGGTAAATAGCCATGTTTTTAGTAGTTTCTTAAAGATGGGGAAAGAGGATTCATTTTTCAGATTAATGGGAAGGGTGTTCCAAAGAGTGGGTGCCAGTACTGGCAAACTTATTCTAGTTCAAGATCTTGGCAACCAGCGGTCTGGGAGGGGGCCCTGGTTTTGGCCGCCTGGTCTGGGCCGGTGCGCTCTTTTGACTGCAAATCCCTGAGAGAGTACACCACCCCCAATTTCCTGCACCAGCATGTTTTCAATATAGACCAACGATGCAGACATTATTCCTGCACGCCCTTCCTTCCGCCTCCTCCGCCCTATTCTCCAGGTTATGCACTTGTTGTCTAAGTATCTCAACGTCCCTGGCATTGTCAACGCTGGTATTCGTTTTGGTTGCCACATCCTTTTCCAGTGTCCCGGTACGTTCCGATAGCTTCCTGACGTCTCGCCGCAAAAGATTCATATCCACGCAGACATGCATCAATTTTTTGTTCCACCGAGGACCGCAGTTCGGCTATGGATGCGTCCATCCTGCTCGCCGAGGACGTCTTCAACTCGGCAATGGCATCCAAAATCCAGTGGTCGTCCTGTGTCAGGGTCCCACCAGCTTGTGCTTCTGGCTTCTTCGTTTTTGCTCCATCCGGCGTGGGAACGGTCTTGGTGAATTCCTCCATCGTGGGCTGTTTACTTTTGACTTTGTTCACCTTAGTTGCCATGCCTTCCTTCGTCCGTACAGACCTCACCAAGGGATGCCCCGGAGTAGTTGTCCGCCACAGCCAACGTATGAGTTTGCCTTCCCCTTCTGTGGTCACTGCCCTGCAGTCCTTATGCGCCAGGGCTTGGATTCCGGCTGTGCTTGCAATCACTGGTTTGTCTGTCGTGCTCCCATGAGCCGGTCGCAAAACCCACTATGTAGGAACCACTCTGTGGCTCGGGCGATCTAGGACCTTCTCCCCACCGAAGGCGGCAGAGCCAATGGGAATATTCTTATCCGGGCCCACTGGTGACCTTTATTATGCAGCTCTGTTCATAGGGGACAAGATTGAGTCAGTGGGCGCTGCAGCATGGTACGGCCCTGTGAGCCAGAAGGTTCTCATGCTCCACCGCGCTCAGCCGGAGCATTGACTTCTTCCACTTTTGTGGGCCACAATTGGCTGTTGGGGGATCTTACAATGTACACCTCTTATGTAGTTGCTGGATCAGAGGCAGCCAGCAGCACTGTTTATAACTGTATGCACCTCTGCTTGGGCAGCCTTGAAACACTTGTGTATAGGCGCGTTACAAATACAAATTATGCAGCTCTGTTCATAGGGGATAAGATTGAGTCAGTGGGCGCTGCAGCGTGGTCCGGCTCTGTAAGCCAGAAGGTTCTCATGCTCCACCGCGCTCAGCCGGAGCGTTAACTTCTTCCACTTTTGTGGGTCGCCATTGGCTGTTGGGGGGCGTCTTACAATGTACACCTCTTATGTAGTTGCTGGATCAGAGGCAGCCAGCAGCACTGTTTATAACTGTATGCACCTCTGCTTGGGCAGCCTCTCTGAGTAGCGCCTTCTCGTGCCGCACATGTTTCATTGGATGCAGCTGCCAAATGATCTTAGTTCCACAGGGCGCCACCCAGGCTTCCTTCTCGCTCGGGCAGCCACCCTCTACCAACTAGCGAGCGCCTTCTGGTTTATAGATGGATCTCCTGTGCCTGTCGCTGATTGGTATTCCAGTAATTATTGTGGGTACTTTTCGTCCTTCGTTTCATGTCGCCTTTCCGCCTCTCACGTCCATTGTGCAATCAAGCGGCACCCTTCATCGTGCCCCAGAGCTATTCTAATATTACCATGCTGTGCGTGGCGTCGTCTCTGTATTAATTACATCAAGAGCGTCCGTGGTGCTGCTTCTCTGGCCAAGGGCCTTACACCTTCAGTGCGAGCGTCCTTTACGGTATGTTACTTGCCATTGTATGCTGCGTCGTGTGTCAATGGCCCTCATTTCGATCCTTGCGGAAATCAACCGACCGGACCGCCATAGCGTAAATAGCGTTTCCGCCATTGCACGATGGAGCAAAGTGCGGCTCATTCCGACCCATCGGGCACGAGCACCACGCCATGGCGGAAGTGCAAAGTCCGCGATGGCGGAAATGACCCCAAAACGGCCCACACCGCCGCCGTACGGCACCCTAGGTGCAATACCGCCACCCATCACAGCGGACACCGCAGTGAGCGCCAACCGGAAAGTACGGTGACCGTAAATATACGGAAACGGAAGTAAAAGCATGGTCCCGGAACGGGAAACATCACTCCGTACACCTATAAAACCACAAAATCCACACAACCATAAAAAATACTACCCTGAGACACATCCCAATCCGTCATCCACCCTAGTGAAACCAAGAAAAATGGGAAAAGTAGCGAAGAAAGCGTGCGACCGCAAGCGGCAGGTCCACTTCTCCCGTGAGGAACTCACGGTGCTCACGGAGACCCTCCAGGAGAATGCTGCCGTCGTCTTCTCCACGCAAATGACCAGGACGGCACTTGCGAACAAGAAGGCCATATGGGCCCTGGTGGCACAGCGTGTAAGTGCGGTGGGGACCGCACCCCGCAACCCACAGCAATGCAGAAAGCGATGGGACGACCTGCGGATACGCGTCCGTAGCATACTTTCTGCCAACCGCAACATTGCCACAGCTACCGGGGGAGGATCGGAATCACCCATCAAGTTGACCCCCTGGGAAGAAATCTGTTCCTCCACCATTGGAATGGAGAGCATAGAGGGAGTCGGAGGGATGGAGAAAGGAGTGCAGACATCCAAAGATTCAGGTAGGTGTCCCAAATAAAACAATGCCAAAACCACAATGTCCAATCATGTGAAGTACCACGTGCCCACATAGTGCAACAGGAACACATGTCCAGGAGAACGTCCACATACATAGGCCTGATAGCACACTTTAAAACTCACATCAAATACATAAATAATTAAAAATCCTAAAAACACCCTCTACACGTGCAGCAGGCACACCCTAACTGCAGGCTGCCAAACAACTGCACCCTCACTCCACACACAAATGAAACCACCTCCAAGGCCCAGACCCAAATCACCCTCAGGTACCACCCCAATGCATGTGATACATTGCCATTCCAATTCCCACAGACCCATTAATAACGCTCGCCCTCCTTTACTCCACCACAGGGTCCGATCCAAACGACGAGCTCCAGGACACCCCTACCAGCACACCTGCAAAGAGGGCCAAGACCAACGGCCAAAGACCCTCCACCTCAGCTGCACGGATCAAGACACGGCAGCAGCACAAATCAAGTGACAGCACACAGGAGGGAACTCCAACAGGCACCCCAGCAGCCAGCATGCCCACAACACCACCACCACAGGTCCCCCGAATGGATGCCACAGTAGGCACTGCTTCTGGTGGCAGCAGCACCATAGGTGATACTGCATTAATGGCAGCATGCTCCGACACAGAAAACGGGGATGTCGAAGTTAGATCCATCCATGACCTGTCTCAATCCCCCTGTCTGTTCCATCCCGTACACCATGAGGATACCACGCAGGGGCACCCACAAGACGACGACTGGCCATCCCCCACAAGCCCTGTGGCAAGGCAACATGAGGTGATCAGCCCCTCTGTGACACCACCGCAAATGGCCATGGCCCAGCAGAGGCAACAGTCCCTCGACCAGTTAATCGTGCAACAGCAGCAACTGGCCACGCTCCTCAAGGACCATGCCGATGAATGTGGGGGCACTAAGGCAGACATAGAAACATCAACTGAGACACTGAGGGCAGAAATGGAGAGAAGTACAGAGACACTAAGGGCACAAATGGAGAGTAGCACCGAGAGCCTGAGAGTACAAATGGAGAGTAGCACCGAGAGCCTGAGAGTACAAATGGAGAGAAGCACCGAGAGCCTGAGGGGGGAACTGCATGCGACGTCCAAAGACGTATGTGCCGAACTTGCCGCAGTGCGCCGTGTGCTCACTGAGCTCTCACAAACCCTTAGGGACATGCATGGACGTGAGCAGGCAGAGACATCATCCGTTGCAAGTTCCGTCCAGGGCAGCCCCCAACGTAGATCTGGGAGGAACCTGCGCTCCACAGGCAGGGGTGCCCCTGATACCCGCAGAGGGGGCTTGCAATAGCGACAGCCCACTGACAATGAGCATCTTTGGACACTGGTGTTCGGGGGGGAAGGTAGGAGGGTGGAGGGGGTGTGTTGGGCTCACTTGGGTGGCGGGTCGATGGGGTGTTTAACATGATATCACATATGCCATAAACAATGCACGATCATGCAATGAGATGTGTGGACATTGATCTTTGTGTACGAGGCCATTATAGGCGTACAGTCCATATTGTGCATGTCCCAGACACACACAGTGCCACGAGTCCCGTGTCCATGTATCAGCCACCAGGCGTGAGTGCTAGAAGCATGCATCTATGAGATGCTGACGAATGTCACGGCCCTCCTGTGCCTCGCAGACTCCTTGAGGTGCTGCCACATCCCCACCCTCATCATGACCATCATCAGGTGCTTGCAGTTCTGCGTCAGGGGGCATGGGCACATTTCTACGTACGCACATGTTGTGGAGCATGACACATGCCATGACCATCTTTGCAACCTTCACATGGCGGTACAGGAGTGCCCCGCCAGACCTGCTGAGGCAGCGGAAACGAGTCTTCAGTAGGCCGAATGCCTGTTCTATGACTACACGGGTACGTGAGTGGGCATGGTTGTAGTCCTCCTCATGCTGGTCCCGTGGGTTCCGGACTGGTGTGAGGAGCCATCTCTTCAGTGGATACCCGGCATCACCTGTATGTGGACAAGAAAGGAATATAGAGGAATGCCATTGCTACGTACGCACCCCCCCCCCCTTCCTGCCAGGTCATTGCCGCATCACATACCCCACATCATCATGCATGAAATGAGACTCACCGAGTAGCCAGGATCTGTTCCCTGCGTGTCGCTCCATGTAGCGTGGTATAGTAGAGTTCCTCAAGACCATAGAATCATGGGTTGATCCAGGGAATCTGGCACAACAATGTGTAATGATCCTGTTGGAGTCACACGCCATTTGTACATTCAGGGAATGAAATTGTTTTCGGTTGCGGTACTGGGCCTCCATGGCATGTGGGACGACCAATTCCACATGGGTGCAGTCGATGGCACCAATGCAACCCGGTATGCCGGCAAGTGCATGGAATCCCACTTTTGTGTTCGTAATTTCCTGCTCCGAGCGTGGTAGAGAGATGTAGTCGTCTGCGTGCTTCAGGAGGGCATCGAGTACTTGCAATAGTGTCCGTGAGAACAGTGGCTGTGATATGCCATGCAACTGTCCGACTGTGTGCTGGTAGGTGCCTGTGGCCAGGAAGTGTAGTACAGACACCACCTTCAGTAGGGGTGGGATGGCGGTTGGGCTATCTATCATGCTGACAAGGTCAGCCTGTGTCATGTCCACAATGGCGGTTATGGTGTCCCGGTCCAAACGGTAGAGGGTGTGGATCTGCTCATCAGTGAGGTTGAACGGATGTGCTCGGAGGCGTGGGATTGTGGGCTGCCTGCGTGGTGGTAGTGGCTGTGCTGGCGGCCCTTGCTGGCCCTGCCTTGCCCTCCTCCTCCTCCTGCGTCTCCGCCGTGCGGCCGGTAGTAGTTGGTGTTCGTCTTCTTCTTGAAGTTGGAGTACTTGCAGTGCTATCAGGTCCCCCAGGGCCAACATGGCTAGTCCTGCCGGTAGCATTTCGGAGTGGGTGTGGTTGTGGGAGGAGACTGGGTGTGCAATTTATGTGTTTTCAGGCTGTATGGCCTCCACCTGTGGTGATTCATTCCACCTGTGCAAGCTGCACTCCCCTTTGGGCGAGCACGTCCCGCACACAACGCTGCAATTCGACGAATGGCATCTTGCTATTGCAATCATGTATTTGTACCCGATGGCAGTGTAACATTGGTGGATATGTTCATTCGGCTATGGTCCCATTGTTTCACATACAATCTTTGCAGTCGCGAACAGACTTGTGAAGGGTCAGTGGAATGTAGTACTCGAGTAACGGTGGACCCTCATGCAACACTGTACCGAGCTTCACCGACGGGCGGGGCGTTCCATTTGTGAGTGAAGGCAGTTGCCATTTTCACACACAGCCGCACTAGATGGATTAATTTGTGGTTTCAAGCGGCCACAGATGCCTTTTCGACGTGATGTTGCAAATGAGGAATTCGAAGGGCGGCGCTTTCGGTTTTCAGCTAGCGGCGAGGAGATGCCCACAGGTCTGACTGCAAATATAACGTTCTATTGTTCAATGTCCTTGGGACAGGGGCCATGGCGAGGATGCAATGATTGATATGAATAGTATGGGATGCGCAATAGCGACGTGGGCGATGAGGCCGGACGTTCCCAAATACATGTTACTTCACAACACTGGTATAACGGGCTGGGGCACGGTGGATTTTGCAGGCTGCATAACGCACAGACTCAATGGAAATTTCACATGTTATGTGAGTATGGAAACAGGCGTTTTCATTACGGGATGAGGGAATGATGTATGGATGCATGGACAGATGATTTGATACAGAGTTTGCCATGTACAGGGCTTCTTGGAATCTATCCGCCTCCCCTGCGCTATGTGATGCAGGGCTGCCATAGTGGGGCCATCGTCTATCTGGCCTTGTTGAGCCCTCCCTGTCTCGACGCGCCTTCAGACACTTGTGTCTATGCACGTTACCAATCCCATCAGATGGATTCTGTTTTAACAGACGCATGCACAGGTACACTCGTTTGTGATAGTGTTTTCACCTCAATATAGATAGTTATGATTCGCAAGTGGTTTTTGGGTGGTGATGATCCTTTGGAGTGGGCTAGCATGCATATGGCAGTGGATTTGGTGTGATCATTGAAGTGAGTAATTCAAATGTAGTTCTGATGGCCATACTATTCTTTTTCATTTCATTTGGTTGACAGGTATCTCCTCCCCTTTTGCCACTGCCATCTGTATGCCACTCCTGCAGATGGATTTTACTCCCGACACCTGCTGCTTCGTGTTAATCAGTGGAGCAGCATTACGATCTTATGGGACGATCGCCAATGGGCCACATGCCCTTACGCAGTACTAGTGGCTAGGAGCAACATTTCGGCCTTTCAGCTGGACTAGTGCCTCCCTATTGGGACGGCCCTGCGGTTCTAGGCGCTTCCATGTTGCCTTTTCGTACGGGAATGTAGCCCCTGTGTACCATGAAGGAACATGGCGTCACACAAGAAGTAGCTGGTCATTTATTGCGGATGCAGGCCACGATAATGAAATATATTTTGGAGTTCATGGCCTAATGGCTGTATGGGCTTGGTGAATTTGTTGTGCATTAAATTTCTATTCTGATATGAACCGTGTAGCGTTCTTCTTTGCGAGTGATGTGGCATATTCCTATTTGGGGAGCGATGTATTGTGAGGAGATCTGCATTGGGTTCCAGCTTCGGAGTATAGTTGCGTGGTACTGTGCTGGGCGCGTTTGCCTACGGAGCCCAGTGAGGTCAGGGATAAGGGCTGCCATTATGACTGTTTTGATGATGTCATGCTCAGGGGCGGGGGATTAGCTTTTGTGTAACAGATGCCGGTCAGCCAGTTGGATTGGTGGAGTGATGTGATTATCGGAATATTGCTGGTCACAGGTGCCTGTGTTTGCGTGCGTTTCTTGGTGGGAGACTGAGGTCATGTCCATTTGTATAGCTTCTGTATTCGTGCCATCTGTGCCCTGCAGCTCCCATTGGGCACTCTTGAGATTCATTTGTTCGTTGGCAGGCATGGATGACTAGTACATTTCACTGGTTGCATTGTGTGACTTCATTGCACCTACGGGGGGTTGTACAATGTGGCCAGGGAGCGGTGTACAAGCACTCAGTAGGGCCGTTTACGGTTGGTTCGCGATGCCCTACTTCTCACCATGGCGGAATGGTACTTTCCGCCGTGCTTGATGGCGTTAGGTGCATGTCCGCTAGGGTCGGAATTCGCGTACCGGTGCGCCATGGTGGTAATTACGGTTTGGCATGGCGCGCGCACGCGCGCTTGGTGCAGTTAGCATTGGCGTTCACTACGGTGTCGCTAATGGCATCGTACTTTGCGGTGACGGGTCATGATCGCACCGAGCGCTATTCGATGGCGGTATTACATTTCCGCCATCGTTTTTCGATTTCCGCCAGGCTCGTAATGAGGCCCAATGTCCCATTTTGTCGCGGCTCGTGTGCCAACACTTTCGGCTGCACGCCTGGTCTCACCTTACTTCGCGGCTCCGTCTGAGTCCGCTAGCCTGTGATACACTGTATCACCTCAATTCCCTTCATTCGTTTGTACTCCAGGGCTGGGGAGCCGCATAATATGCTTGTTTGCCTTATCTTAGCTACAATTGTGACGGTGATTCACTGCCGGGTCCGGCTTCATTAGTGGATCAGCTGTGTTCATGATGCAGTTTTAACTGCAGGGCCCAGCTAGGGCTCTCCATTCAGGACTCGCAGGCAATCCCCCTCCTTGGCTGGAGGCTTTCCGTGTCCCCCTTCGGGTGTTCGTTACAAGTCTCTGCCAGGCACGCACATGGGCAAAATCACACCTTCACTGCAGCACGGTCTCTGGCAAGGGTGCCCCCGCCATGAAGCTCGTTACAGTGACGGTGCAGTCGGGCACGCGATCTGCCGAGTCAGAATCAATCGTTACGAATCTGGTCCCTTTGCCTGCGGGCGGCCGCTATTTTCCCCTTGCCACAGTCGCTCCTCCGCTATCTTCCGCGGTGTTTCTTGCTGTAGTCACGCAGGCCGCCTAGTGTCATATTGTATATCCTTGTGCCCTGGGGCTTCACACATGCAATTCTCCACCTTCGGTGCCTATAGGGTCCATATTCATGCAGGTTTTGTTCCAAATTACAGTCGGATCAACACGAGCTCTAGCAAAGTCACGTCCTTCTATATGGCCTGCAAGCCACGCCCCCTTCCACAATTTATACAAAAAACACAGTTTTCAGATATTTTGGCACCAGGAAACTACCAAAACATGCCACCAACAACACATGTCCTACCTTCCCACGTTCCAACAGGTATCCCGGTGAAAACCTTAAGTCACATGTGTGGATGGATCTACCTGGACGCAAAGGGAAAAGGCTAAACCACTGTTATCCCCGAAGGGTTTCGGGAGAGGAAATCTTTTGGATTTTGGTCTTGTGGACAACTTACAGGTTTGGGCCTGGGGTTTGTCATCCACCAAGGAAAACGGGGAACCCCATGTATGTCTGAAAATAAGACACCCGTGGGAATCCACAGAGGTCTGACCTGTGTGAATCGCCCTAGAATGCATTACCCACAAGGCCCGGCGATGTCCAAAATGTAGGGGGAAAAAACAATTTTCAGACAATTGCTACCAGGAAACTACCGAAGCATGCCGCCAACAACACATGGCCTACATTACAAACATTCCCACAGGTGTCCCGATGGAAATGGTACCTCACATATGTGGGTGCACCCACCGGTGCGCAGATGAAAAAGGCTAAACCGCTGCTATCCCCAAAGGGTTTTCGGGAGAGGACATTTTTAGGATTTTGGTCTTGTGGACAACTTACAGGTTTGGGCCTGGGGTTTGTCATCCACCAAGGAAAACGGGGAACCCCATGCAGTTCTGAAAATAAGACACCTGTGGGAATCCACAGAGGTCTGACTTGAACAAATCGCCCTAGAATTTATTACCCAGAAAGCCCGGCAAAGTCCAAAATGTATAGAAAACACACTGTTTTCAGATATTTTGCCATCAGGAAACCACCGAACCACGCTGCCAAAAACAAATGTCCCAACTTCTCACGTTCCCACAGGTGTCCTGATGAAAACGGTACCTCACATGTGTGGGTGCACCTACTTGGATGCAAGAGGAAAAGGTTAAACCACTGGTATCCCAAAGGGTTTTGGGAGGGGACATTTTTAGGATTTTGGTATTGTGGACAACCTACAGATCTGGGCCTGGGATCACCCAGCCACCAAACAAAACAGGAACCCCATACATTTCTGAAAAGACACCTGTGGGAATCCACAGAGGTCTGACTTGCGCGAATCGCCCTAGAATTGATTACCCACAAGGCCCGGCAAATTAAAAAAATTTAAGAAATAAAACTACATTTTCAGACATTTGCCACCAGAAAACCACCGGAACACACCGCCAACAATACCTGTCCTACCTTCCCATGTTCCCACAGGTGTCGCAACGAAAACAGTACCTCACATGTGTGGGTGCACTTACCTGGGGGCAAAGGGAAAATGCTAAACCACTGGGTTTTGGGCAAGGACATTTTTAGGATTTTGGACTTGTGGACAACCTACAGATTTCGGCCCGGGCTGTCCCAGCCACCAGGGAAAACTGGGAACCCCATGCATTTCTGAAAAGAAGACACCAATGGCAATCCACAGAGGTCTGACTTGGGCGAATCACCCTACAATATATTAACTACAAGGCCTGGTAATGTCCAAAATGTAAGGAAAAAGCCAAAATGTTCAGACAATTGCCACCAGGAAACTACCAAAACACACGGCCAACAACACATGGCCTACATTACCACATTCCCACAGGTGTCCCAGTGAAAACGGTACCTCACATGTGTGGGTGTACATACTTGGGTGCAAAGGGAAAAGGTTAAACCACTGGTATCCCAAAGCGTTTCGGGAGAGGACATTTTTAGGATTTTGGTCTTGTGGAGAACTTACAGATTTGGACCTGGGGTGTCTCAGCCACCAAGTAAAACAGGCAACCCCATGCATATCTGAAAATAAGACACCCTTTGGAATCCATAGAGGTCTGACTTGAGCGAATCGCACTTGAATAGATTACCCACAAGGCCTGACAAAGTCCAGAATTTAGGGGGAAAAACTAATTTTTCAGATATTTGCCACCAGGAAGCCACCGAAACATACTGCCAACAACACACGTCCTACCTTCCCACGTTCCCACAGGTGTTCTGACGAAAACCGTAAGTCACATGTGTGGGTGTATCTACCTGGGTGCAAAGGGAATCCCCTTAGAATATACCCACATGGCCCAGCAATGTCCAAAATGTAGGGAAAAAACTCAATTTTCAGACAATCGCCACTAGGAAACTACCGAAACACGCCACCACCAACACATGGCCTACATTACCACATTGCCACTCGTGTCCCAACGGAAACTGTACCTCACATATGTGGGTGCACCTACTTGGGCGCCGACGAAAAAGGCGAAACCACTGTTATCCCCAAAGGGTTTGGGGAGAGGAAATCTTTTGGATTTTGGTCTTGTGGACCACCTGCAGATTTGGGCCTGAGGTGTCGCAGCCACCAAGGAAAACAGGGAACCCCATGCATTTCTGAAAAGACGACACCCGTGGCAATCCACAGAGGTCTTACTTGTGCGAATCACCATAGAATGTATTACCCACAAGGCCCGAGGATGTCCAAAATGTAGGGGAAAAACGTCAATTTTCAGACAAGTGCCACCAGAAGGCTACCAAAACATGCCACCAACAACACATGGCCTACATTACCACATTCCCACAGGTGTCCCAGTGAAAACGGTACCTCACATGTGTGGGTGCACCTACTTGAGTGCAAAGGGAAAAGGTTAAACCACTAGTATCCCAAAGGATTTCGGGAGAGGATATTTTTAGAATTTTGGACTTGGGGGCAACCTAGAGATTTGGGCCTGGGGTGTCCCAGCCACCAAGGAAAACAGGGAACCCCATTTATTTTTGAGAAGAAGACACCCATGGCAATCCACAGAGGTCTGACTTGTGCGAATCGCCCTAGAATTTATTACCCACAACGCCTGGCAATGTCCAAAATGTAAGGTAAAAACTCAATTTTCATACAATTGCCACCAGGAAACAACCGAAACACGCTGCCAACATGGACTACATTACCACATTCCTACAGGTGTCCCGATGGAAACGGTACCTCACATGAGTGGGTGCATCTACCTGGGTGCAGAGGGAAATGGCTAAACCACTGATTTCCGCAAAGGGTGTGGGGAGAGGACATTTTTTGGATTTTGGTCTTGTGGACTACCTTCAGATTTGGGCCTGGGGTGTCGCAGCCACGAAGAAAAACAGGGAACCTCATGAATTTCTGAAAATAAGATAACCATGGGAATCGACAGGGGGCTGACTTGCGCAAATCACCCTAGAATGGATTACCCACAAGGCCCGGCAAAGTCAAAAATGTGGGCGAAAAAACACAATTTTTAGACATTTGCCACAAAGAAACCACCGAAAGACACCGCCAACAACAGATTTCCTACCTTCCCACAGAGGTCCTAATGAAAACAGTACCTCACATGTGTGGGTGCAACTAGCTGGGTGCAAAGGGAAAAAGCTAAACCACTGGTATCCCCAAAGGGTTGCGGGAGAGGACATTTTTTAGGATTTTGGTCTTGTGGACAACCTACAGATTTTAGCTGGAGTGTCGTAGCCACCAAGGAAAACAGAGAACCCGATGCATTTTTTAAAAGAAGGTCCCCTTGGGAATCCACAGACGTCTGACTTGCACAAATCACACTAGAATGTACTACTCGCAAGACCCGGCAAAGTCCAAAATCTAGGGGAAAAACACAATTTTCAAACATTTGCCACCAGGAAAACGACCGAAAAACGCTGCCAACAACAAATGTCCTACCTTACCACGTTCCCACAGGTGTCCTAACGAAAACGGTACCACACGTGTGGGTGCAACTAGCTGGGCGCAAAGGGAGAAGGCTAAACCACTGGTATACCCAAGGGTTGCGGGAGAGGACATCTATTAGGATATTGGTCTTGTGGACAACCTACAGATTTGGGCATGGGGTTTCCCAGCCACCAAGGAAAACAGAGAACCCCATGCATTTTTGAAAAGAAGACACCCATGGCAATCCGCAGAGGTCTGACTTGTGCGAATCGCCCTAGAATTTATTACCCACAAGGCCCTGCAATCTCCAAAATGTAGGGAAAAAAGCTACATTTTCAGACAATTACCACCAGGAAACTACTGAAACACGCCGCCAACAACACATGGCATAAATTACCACATTCCCACAGGTGTCCCGACAGAAACAGTACCTCACATGTATGGGTGCACCTACCTGAGCACAGAGGGAAATGGCTAAACCACTGATATCCCCAAAGGGTTTGGGGAGAGGACATTTTTAGGATTTTGGTCTTATGGACAACCTACAGATTTTGGCCTGGGCTGTCACAGCCACCAAGAAAAACAAGGAACCCCATGCATTTCACACAATGGCACAGATCCCTGGCCAATAAAAACAGCTTAGAATGTAGGCTTGGGTTTTAGCGGTTCCTAAGTGACCGCCCATCAGATGGGAGTGAGCATTCACTGATACTATTTTCTTGTGATTCTTAGGGACCATTATTTGTGACTAATGATTACCATCAGGACTAATGTCTCCTCTATATAGCAGCCCAGTTTTCAAGAAAGAAAATGGCCCTGCTTTCTCTCAACCTTCCTCCTCGGGTAACACCTGAAGGAAAGGCTCTGCATGTAAGGGATCATTCCTTTGAGCAAATGCCAAGTCTGTAATAATTTCTGTCTCCTCTCCAAGGGTCTGGGGTGGAGGTACCTCAGATACAGCAGGGGTGGTGTCTGTTTGTCTCTCCAAAACCCTTGCTTCCCCCCTCTCATTCTTATCAGAGTTTTTAATTTCATCTGTCTTGGGAAATAGAGCCCTCTTTAGAATTCCATGTGCTATTTTTTTTCTGCCTTTACTTGATATGCTTCCTTTCCACTGTTCTGAACTAAGCCTTTGATATCGCCCCTATAATCAGGATTTGTAACGCCTGCTAAAACGTCTATGTCGAATCGCCAAGCTAGGCCTGATTTAGAGGAGAGTCTAATGTAAGTTCTAGGTTGACGTAGCAGGATCAAGTCTGTTGGTATTAAAACTCAGTCTCCGGGTTGACTCAACTATCCCCTGCTACTACACACATCAAACCCAATAGAACATGCTGTAGCTACTGATGGATTGGAAGTCAGGAATGAAACTGACAAGTTAGCCCTGTCTTTTTAGTTAAAGACTTTTATTGAAAATAAAAGGGGTTGGGAAAATGCCTCTGTGGCCCTGCTCTGAGAGGAATTTCCCAACCTGAACTAAAACGACGGATTTGTGTGCATCAGGATGTCTAAAATGAAAACTGTCCTGTGTCCAAAGTTCTATTCTGACCTTCACACCAAAACTAAACTCTAAGGTGAAATAGGAAATATCTTTAACCTTGGAAGGTTTGGGAAAGTGTTGACAAAAAGAAGAATAACTGGCTTTCAACATAAAAGTTCTGCAAGTATATAGGTCCTTGCTCCAGAGGATGGTTCACTCCACCTGGTTTTATCTTGGTTCTCTGAAGATTCACATTCAACAGTTCATTGTATCTTTCTTGGCTCCAACAATATATTTGAAGTTCACATTCAGCAGTTCCTTGTGCCTTTCTTGGCTCACAACAATGTTTATTTTATAATACATTTTATTGGGTTTTAAACAACAATCACAGTCAACGAAAACAAAGAAACAAGGTCAAAACATATGCACTCAAAGAACGAATCAGTAAGTGAAAGTATGATTAGAGTCAGTAGGTTTCCATTCCACATGCAGCCATATCCATGTGCGATTCAATCGTGTTCCTCTGGGCATCATGAAATTACTGAGATTCCAGTTCTTCCCATTTTCCCCATATTTTGAAGGCTTTAGTAGGGCAGCCTCTTTCCTTGTAGACTCTGTGTTCCAACATTGCAAATGTGTCCATATCGTCTGCCCATTGATCCAGTGTTGGGGATTCTGGCCCCATTTTTGTGCGATGTTTTGCTTCATCAGTCCTGCAGCCGTCGATGGGAGCAGTCCTTCCCATTTATTAGCAGAGTTTTCGTCGGGTGTACCAAATAACAACACTTTCGGATCTAGTGGTATACTGCGGCCTAGCACTCTGGATAGCTCATTGCAGCATTCACCCCAGAAGGTCTGGATTTGAGGACACTCCCAGAGGATGTGTATGAATGTTCCAACCCCTCCACCACATTGGAGGCAGTTCGGGTTTGGGGCTTGCTTCCAGTTGTGCATCATAGTTCTAGGATAGTATATTCTGAGTAGGATTTTTAGTTGCACCAGGCGGAGTATGGATGAGATAGCAATCTCCCTGGGGTGCATTAGGATCTGGATCCAATCCTCCGGGTCTATGGCTCCCACATCTTCCTCCCATTTGGATTTAAGATGAGGGAGTTCCGGATTGACAAAGGAGGACATGGCATTATATAATGTAGAAGTGCATTTAGCCGGGATATATGTTGGGAATATATTGCGCTCTATGGGTGTGTACCCGGGAATAGCGCAGTCCATCTGGATGTGTGTCCGCAGGGCGTTAGTCAGTTGAGTATAATGATATTGTTCGGTTGTTGGGAGCTGGAATTTCAGCCACAGTGCCTCGAAGGAGGTGATTTCCCCACCTACCAGGACATCCCCGATATTTGTGATTCCGGCCTCCTCCCATTTGGGCCACGGTCTGAGTTTCCCCATTTCAACCAGGTTACTATTGTGCCACAGGGGTTGTGCAGTGGTGATCTTGTCCCTCCATCCCACAAAGGTGTGTGCCTGTCTCTAGACCCCCAAAATGTGTGCTGCCATTGTTTGTGGTGGGGGTCTGTGAAGGGGCTGATAGAGCAGGCCTAATAGGTCTGTGTCGTGAATGGCAGCAATTTCGGCCCCTATATGTGGCAGCTCCCGGTCCCCGTGTAGTAGGTCGTTGACCACTGCCAGTTGGGAAGCCCAACAGTAGGCCCGGAGACGGGGCACGCTAATACCTCCCTCCCAGACCCATCTCTGGAGCATGGCCAGTGCAATATGGGGCTGTCCCCCTCCCCATATGAGTTCTCTAAGTAGACAGTCAAGGCGGTCAAATTCATCATCTCGAATCTCAAGCGGAGCATTTTGAAATACATAAAGAAATCTAGGTAGGGTGATCATCTTAAAGAGGGCGGCTCTACCCATAAGTGTCAGGGGAAGAAGTCTCCAGTGGCGGACATAGTCTTTAAAATGGTCTATAATTGGCTGGAGGTTATGGGTTGCGTAGCGTGTCAAGTCCTCCAATATCCAAATCCCCAGATATCGGAAGCCATTTGGTTCCACTTTATATGGGCATTTCTGGGGGATGGCCTGTGTACCGCTCTTCACCGGGAAAAGGATAGATTTGTTCCAGTTGATTCTCAGCCCACTGAAGTCACCAAATCGGACGAGCATTTGCGTCACTATGGGGAAGGTTCGTATCGGATCACCCAAATACACCAAGAGAGGTCAGCGTACAAGGACGCCCTGTCTTTATGTCCCTCTGGCCATCTGAATCCCATCCAATTCTCGCTCTGGTGAAGCCACAAAGCGAGTGGCTCACAACAATGTTGACGCAAAAACATTGTCTTGAAAATTATATCTCTCTTGAACATCTGGTTCATACAATCCTTTCCTAGTCCTGAAGTTCCTTCTCATGACCGCTTTGTCAAACAACACAGTTCTTTACTCTTATTAAACAACACAGTTCTGGTTGCCTGGTATACTCTCTTGCCAGGACTTCCTATTTTCACACACTTGTGAGGGTTGCCTGGTATACTCTCCTGCCAGGGCTTCTTTTATTCACATGGGATCCTGCCCTTTTCCATAGTTGCATACACACTTTGGTAGGAAATATGTCTTCCAAATACATAATCCGATCTTGGGTTTTCCTTTGTTCGTGCAATTGGCTCCTATCTGTTTGTAAGGGTTTTATTTCCAATTTGTATCCTCTTTTTATATCAAGTACATTCACTCTTTCTCTCTCACTTGCTTGTTGATCCTTCACTTGCCTTTGGCATACCTGCCAACATGACCAGGGTCCCCACAGCCTCTGGGACGACTCACTGCCATTAGTTGGTGTTGCTTTATGCTCCCGTGTTCAACCGGAGAAGAGATGTCATTTGCTTCCTTCTCATGGCTGCCTCTGCCTGGTCTCTTCGGGTCTCACGACTCTTACTTCCAGCGCCTGCTTCGCTCCGGTAAGGGAAGCGCTCATCTTGAACACCTGCGAACGCCCAGGAGTCCCTCGCCAGCTACTGGTATTCTTGGAGCATGTCTTCCTCGCTCTGCAGTCTTCTCCTTCTTTACTGGTGAGCCGCATGGCTCCACCACGCTGGTACTCACCCTTCAGTATCCTCAACCTCACGGAAAGACGCTGTTCTCTCCCGCCAGCAGCAGACATTGATGTTCTGCTTGACTTGCCTTTTAAACTTTAAATTTCACAGGCACCGGTGTGTATGAGTAAACACTAGAATGCTCGCTGTGCCTGGGATTTCCTCATTCTGCATGGCTCAATTCTTCTTCTTCCCAGTGCTTTGGTCATTCTGGGACATAAAGTCCAGATCTTGGAATTGGTTCAGATGACTTGAATAGACATATTCAGTATTCTTAAATGGTGAATGATTCTTGATGAATTGCAGGTGGAATTGGACATAGTGATTAGATGTGGGAGGGTTATTTTCAGGAGAAAATGGGGGATACCATGTCTCACCCAATGAAGCCATGACATGTCTCTGGAGGCTGTCTCCCCCCATGTGATCCTCCCTCATAAAGCCGCCCACCGGGTCAGGATCAGGTATTGGCTGCTGTCCCCTGACCACACAGGAGGAGGTCACCGCTGGGAAATCAGTGACGACTCCATCGGGTTCATCACAGGAAGGACTGGATGTGAATGACAGGATGTATTGTCTTGGTAGGGGGCAGATATTACAACCAAAAGGATAGTGATTGGTTCCAGAAAGCTGTTCGGTTTTGAATCTGTCAGGTGGCTAGTGACCTATAAAGGTGAAGGTTCTATTAGAGCTGCCAATTCCCTGTAGATGTTGGATGCTATATTTCTTGCCTTGCAAGTAAACAATAAAGCTGTCTCTGCCATCTGCTGAAATTGAGGCATTAGCTTGGTTTTTTCAAGAGTATTAAGAACTAGCCTAACATCCAGTGGCTGGGATCAACCATTAGTTCAGTGACTTTATTATGATCATTCGTGGTTGCAACTGATAGGCCCTTTTTATGAGTAAGGCAGCTTGTTCTTGATCATCTGTCCATTTCCATTCAATGCATTATTTTAGAAGTTTCCAGAGTGGTGCTGTTGCCAGATTAGTTATGAAGTGGCTGCAGGATGTCACCATTGGTAAGAAACTACATATCTTCATTACGCTTGTGAGTGGCAAGACAGACTTGGTGTGTTGGACTTTTATAGGGTCAGCTGACACTCCTTCCCTGGATAAGATATGTTCAAAAAATTCTTACCTACCCTTGAAGTGATGTTTTGCCACGTTTATCAATTTTCTTGAAGATGGCTTAGCAATGCTTTGAATTGCTCATGGTCCTGTTTTTATATGATGCCAAGTATGAGTCTGGCATCTCTAAAAAATAGATTAAGCTGGGGAGGCAAACTATGAATTGGCAAATCATATCCTGGAACACTTCAGCAGCCAATAACACCCCGCAGCAGAGTCTCTTGTATCTCCTCAATCCTATGTGTGTGTGTAGAAGGTGGTGATGTAGCAGTAGTCTGGGTCTAATGAATGTGGATGATATCCTGTATTCAGGTGCAATTTTATGCACAACTAAGCACCATTGAAATACATAGTGGGCGCTGTGTGGCAATCTTGCCTGATGGCTCTGTTGTGCAACCACATATATTCTCGCCTCCCTGGTTTTTTGACATTTTTAGCAATTACAACTTGTGAGACTCATAGTGCAGGCCCTTCTACGTGTTTATGATACCTATGCTTTCTTGCTTGTATAGCGCTTTCACTACTTTCCATATATGGAAAGGAATGCATCAGTGTGTCAAGGTTGTATGGTCTGGTCAACGTGGATGATCATTTATTTGCCACAACCTTCAAACGGTTTAGAGAATTGTACCAGCTTGTGCCCCAACTCACATGCATAGAAGCTTTTCACAAAGAGCAACAGCACATGGTTTTTGGTTGCTTGGAAGCTCAGTAACATACCAGTGACTGTAAAGAAACTCACTGGTGGGGGGTGTCTGTACTCCTGCTCTCTATACGGTAGAGGAGAGGCACAGAGGACCCCAGCCAAGATTCTCTATTATGGTAGCAATGGACGAGGAATCAAGGGCTAGCTTCTCGGGAGGCGATGCAGGCTGGTTCTTGAGTACAGTGTAGTCCCCAAGCACCCCCAAAGGAATGTCCACAAACTGTGGGCCTCATCACGAGTTGGGCGGTAACCCTTAAATGCAGCGGTAGCGCTGTTACTGCCGCATTTAAGGGTCCGCCAAATCACTGGTTTGGCAGATTTACCCCCAGCTCTGAGCTGGGGGGAAATCTGCCAAAATTTCGCGCTCATACCGTCGGCGGGAAATCCGCCGGCGGTAAGAGAGCGAACATTCACCATTGAGCCCAATGGGGAATGGGGAATTCCCGAATGGGCACAGTGGGGAATGGGCAATACCCGTTCCGCCAAACCCGTGATCCGGCGCTATTAGCGCCAGGGGTTTGGCGGTAGGGCTAATAACGCCGGCGCTACCGCCCAACTCGTGATGAGGCCCTGTATTAGTTAAAACACAGTCTTTATCTAATTAAGGTTCAAGATTATATACACAATCACAATAACTCACTTTGTGCTCAGTTAATCTACAATGGCAAATATACACAGTTCTACATGGTACCACAATTACTATCAGATTTCATTAAAGTGCATCAACTTTACTGTGGTCAAATGTCACACAAATCAATTAATAAAGGGAACCAACAATAGACGTAGGAGGAAAGCAGGTTGGTTAAAACGATAGGCAGAATACTGAGCCCTGTTATCTAGACACAGCTCTGTGTGAGGATCCCCCCACCTGGGCAACAACCTGTAAATAAAGATATAACACAAGCCCAGTCCATATATCGTTCACAAGAGTCTTATTATCTTCTAAATAGTTCTACCACCCCAATGTACCTGGAATCGCAGAGTTCGACGACGGGTCGTCGACGGATCCTTCTTGAGCGGCTCCCTTTAAGGCAGAAATGGTGAACGACGGCGTTTAGGTAGCAGCTTCAGTCCTGGCTGTGCTAGTCTACGATTGGTCGTGGACGTCCTGCGAGGATGAGTCGTGCAGGGCACCTCGTCGTCGATAGTTCAGGACTGCAAAGAGTCTATGAAGAACTTTGGTCAAACAAGGGTGTCGAGTGATCCGGCATCTCTGTGGCCTTCAGGTGGCGGGAAACCCACCGGCGGATTCTCCTTGGTCGTCGATGACCTTTACTTTCTCCGGCGGGACGAAGGCGGTCAACGGCGATGAACAAGTGAGTCCTTGAATCAAGTGTTCTTAGGCAGTAGAGCACGGCGGCTCTGCTCGACCAGGTCACAGCGATACCTCCTGGATCTCGGTGGACGGTGGACAGATGTCTGGGTGCTTCTGCTCGTTCTCGTCGGCGGTTCCTGTCTCAGGTTGACAGTCTTTCATAGGCTGGCTTCCAGGGAGCTTTGGCAAAGATTAGCAGTGCACCATGTTCCTTCATAGCTCGGGGAGAGGTCTCCTTACCAGGTCCTTTTTTGCATTAGTTCTTGGAGATATGACAGCTTTCAGATCGACAAAGTAAAGCAACAGCAATTCTTCTCTTCCAGAGGGACTTCAGGATTAAGCATCAGTTTCAATGTCAGCTTCTGAACGATTTCTAGCAGTGGGAGGCCCCCAGATATACTATTGATCTCCCATTCATTCTGCTGGGTCACACTCAGACAACCAATCACTCAGAAGGGCATACAGGCAGTCAGTCAGCCAATCAGGCGCACAGTGCATTCAGGCCATTCTTCTCCATCCAGACACTCACAACACAGAATGTGGATTCAAACAAGACCTCAGCTATTCAGCATTACACACTGCATTCATACCAGTTTCAGGCAGGGCTGTTTCAGTCATTGTGTCAAACACCAGATATTAGACACCCATAACACAGAATGCGTATTCGTCACACACTCCATTCACCCAGGTCCCACTCCATGGGCGTACCCACAACATACGGTCGTTGGGAAGGCTCCAGCCAGTCTGGTCGGCACTTCCCCCACACTACCATACATGGAAATTCCACCCAACAGCCAGTCAGGGGGAAGGGACAGAGTCAGGGCTTGCCTGGACTTTGGGAAAATCAAGGTAACAGGCGATGGAAGGCAAGAGGCCACGGGGGCCATTTTGTCTCCATCAGGACTCTACTGATTCCAATGACAGGGCCGGGGCATCCCAAATTGGAGGATGCGCAGGGCACCTGTCAAATCAGCACGGAGCTGCCACCAGCCCGTACCCTGCTCTGTGGGCCACCCACAGTTACCCAAAAACATACACTAGGAGTACAGGGTTGTACTCCCACCCAAGGGTGCAATAAGGGTATCCCAAGGGTCTGTAGAGCTGCACCGCCAGGAGTCCCACATGAACTCTTGCGTGGAAAACACGACAGAACACACGATTAAAAAGCAATAAAAGGACAAGGATACGGAGGCCCTGTCCCTCCGATGCATTTCCAGCATCATAGTGATACACTCTGTCACAAAGATCTTGGTGCATACTCCATGTGCGCTGTTTTGTATCTCTACCTGGAATGTGCCCATGAATTGGATTAGAGCGAGGCTGACATATACATATATCCTGGTAGGCACTGTCCTTAGCTTAGACCTTGGCTTGAGCTATCGGAAATGGTCCCTGGTCATGACTAACAAATGCACCTGTGGCCTTGGAAGGTTACTTTATATTTCGTGCAGGACCTCTGTGTATTCCTAGTGACTGCTGCCAGAGATATAACATTGACCTTAGCATCGTCCTCATTCTGTGTGCCCGATGGTACAGCTTGCAATGCAACCTTCTGGGTCTGCCATACCTTTTGTAGGCCCTCCCTGTAGTCTTGCTTTCCTTTCTACTCTTGCAATATATAAACACACATATGAGAAATTACTGATCTTTCTGTAGGATGAGCATGTATTTCCATTCTCTGGGCATGGACCTTCATGAAGGAGTTTGCTGCCACATTAGCCATATCTGCTGTAAGGTTTTAGTACTCTGAACTTGGTTGCTTTCTTTTGATAAGCGTCCTTCATGCCAGTTTGGTCTATGGTGGTGCCACGCTTTTGTTTCAGATGCATATTTGCCAGCTAAATTTGTTTCCGTGTGAGTAGCTGGCATGTGAGAGAGCTCCTGAGATCAGCTCAGCTTTAGAATGCCGTCGAACATCACACGTGGTTGCCTTAATTTGAGATGCCTATGACCTAGTAGACCAATACTCTTGTATAATTTGTGCTCTCACTTTCTCCATCCCACTATTTGTTGTACATTTAGTGACCAGGTCTGTGTGAAAGGTGTCGATGGATTCACTTATGGCTTGGTGTACTTGTCTCATCACAAACACTTATTAAAATATGCTCAGTCTCAGTAAGAAATACGGACTCAAGAGCACCAAGGTTTGTGTCATGGTCGTCGGTTCCTCCGGTTTTCGGCACTGATATGCAGAGTTTGTGCATATCATCTCCCACAAGAGGTGGCAGAATTGTAGTACTTGCAGATTAATTTGTTTCTTTCATGGCCTTGATATAGTGAGCTGGGCCAGCTATAGTTTCTATCTGGGTAGATTTGCAGTGGGTACAGTTTTAGGCTAGAATGGGAATATGTGGGCCACTGGCAGTGTATTCAATGATCTCGACGGGGCACCCATGGACTCGCCTTCATCTACCATAACATTACCCAACCTTCGTCACCAGTGTTCTGTTCTTTGCTTGTGTGGACTGGTGAACCAGAAGCTGTCTGACAACTTAATGACATGTTCAAAATGATTTTTTCTTCAAATGAAGGAAAACTCCCAACTTGCCCTATTGTTATGAGGGAAGTTCCCTACATTAACAAAACTAAAATTAAGGGTGCATATCAAATCCAACGTAAAGGTCTTCTGTCTGAATCCTAATCCCTAACTGGCCCTACTGCTTTAGAAAATACCAAACTAAAGGAAAAAGGCTGGGCTTGTACAATATCTTCGGTGTGAGCTTCTCCCTTGCCCATCTTTAGTAAACTTGCTCACAGTCTCAAACTTTGTGACGTGCACAATGGTATCGTTTTCACAATCTTCTGATGGAGTCTGTTGGTAGAAATTATAATTCTCTTCTGCTTGGGTTTCACTCTCCCCCTTGATAAAGAAAACTGCTTCTTCTTGTACTTTCCTCAGGTTTTATTTCAAATGTCAAATCCCTTCAGGATTACTTGACAAGACACTTCTCTTTCTCCCACCTTCGGGTATAGGGACTGCCCAAAATCCAGTGCTTCTCTCGTAAGTGTCTTTATTTCACAATTACAAAATGTAACATCCCTATGCACTATTCCTGCCTTGACCTACAATGTTCATGTCTCTCACGCTGTTTTAGTGGGGCTGTGTGCCCGTGAGCTTCACTTTCATTCTCGTACTTTTGCGGCTATTCCAGTCACGACATACAGTATTCATATATTTCCCCTCTGCTTTAGTGAGGCCATGTTCCTGTTAAAGTTACCTGCAACCATGCTAATGTGGTACTAGCCTATTTGATTTACATAACTGCAACCATGCTAATGTGGGACTAGCCTATTTGATTTACTTACCTGCAACCATGCTAATGTGGTACTAGCCTATTTGATTTACTTACCTGCAACCATGCTAATGTGGGACTAGCCTATTTGATTTGTTTGCATTCATGCTAATGTGGTACTAGCCTATTTGATTTACTTACCTGCAACCATGCTAATGTGGGACTAGCCTATTTGATTTATTTGCAATCATGCTAATACGAGTCCAGTTTATCTAATTTGAATACAACTATGCTCTCCTTTGTACGTCACTGTTAGGGAGAATTCTCATTCTATGGCTAATTTCCCATTACCTATAGAGTCCCCCAGCAGCTTTGCTGGATTTGAAGGGTTTGTTTCTTTTTACCTGCTAAGAGTGAGACTCTTTTTCCCACTCTTAGGCATTTTTTGCTATGTGTGTTCTAGGCTATTTTTGTGTTTAATGCCTTTGGGATCTTTCTCAACCCCATAGGAACCATCTTTATTCACATGTGTTACACAACACCCTCAGTGCAGTGACACAGGGGTGTCGTAGCGACCCCCAAACATAGACTCCATACCCTGAGACTGACTACTGTCTCCCAGGGCATGTAAAGTCCCCATTGCCTCCAATGTTAAGTGGGTCTCTTGTAAAAAGGCACTCCCGACCTGATGCTGATCCATGTACAGCTGGACCTTCCGACACTTTGACTGGCAGTTTAGTGCACTGACATTCCAGGTAACAAAACTAAGGGTTGCCATTGCCCTTTGTTAGGATATGAATTTCTCTAGTACAATGACCTCTCAGATCTGTTGTCCCCCTCACTTTTTTTTCTTTCGCACCACTTAAACTCAGACCAGTACATATGTATTGTGGTATTCGTACCATTCTTGTCCCCCATCGACAACCCCAATTCATCAGTGACCTGCAGGCGCCCCCAACTCTCTGCCAGCAACCCAGACACTCCATTCACCTGATTCCCCCCCGGCTGATTAACCCAACTCATCAGCATTCTACCGACCCCAACCATAAACGTTTGCTTCCGTTCGAGGGTTAGCTATGAGACCAGCCCTCCACCCCACCCATAAGGATGCGTGGTTGCCCCAGCATCCTGAAATATAAGCCCAAGCAGATTTGAGTGTCGTGTGTTATTAAAGGATATGCTTCATCTAGCGGAATTTCATCCATTGTCCACTTGTGACTGAGGGTTCCTTGGTAGTGTTTCTAGGAAGACAGTGGCCTCCTTCAGAGTTTGAAAGTGCTCATCCCTCATGTTCAATGCGCAGCTTAGCCGGGAACAACATGGCGTAATGGATGCCCCTGTCCCTCAATTGTTTTTTTACTTCAATGTATGTTCTCCTAGAGGCTTGCACTTTGTCCGAGAAGTCCGGAAAGAGTTTGATCGTGTCTCCTTTGTACGTCACTGTTAGGGAGAATTCTCATTCTATGGCTAATTTCCCTTACCTATAGAGTCCCCCAGCAGCTTTGCTGGATTTGAAGGGTTTGTTTCTTTTTACTTGCTAAGGGTGAGACTCTTTTTCCCACTCTTAGGCATTTTTTTCTATGTGTGTTCTAGGCTATTTTTGTGTTTAATGCCTATGGGATCTTTCTCAACCCCATAGGAACCATCTTTATTCACATGTGTTACACAGCACCCTCAGTGCAGTGACATAGGGGTGTCGTAGCGACCCCCAAACAGACTCCATACCCTGGGACTGACTACTGTCTCCCAGGGCATGTAAAGTCCCCATTGACTTCACTAGTAAAATCCTATGAACTAAACCAGTACAACCCATCTTACTATGGAGGTACTGGAATGGGGTTAATAGTTTTTCCCCTATGTTCATTTTCGAGAGGGTACCGTATAGTCCCTCTCTCAAAAGTTTCTGGGTGGTGGCAGTGGTTACTACCATAAATATTCCACCGCAAATATTTCCCTATGGGATTTTCCCATGGTTCGAGGCTAGCACTTTTTCTGACAGGCTCTAACATACCGCCCGCCGGTGCATTTTAATATTAACTTGACTCCGATACGTTTTATTTGCCAGAACTTTAATATAACTTCTTTCTCGTGTCTTTCTCTAAACTCCTAACCCAGGTCGGGGATCCTTTGTTCATCCTTTAGGCGGGCTTCTACCGAGAAGCCCTCCTTTCGGCGCCACTGAGTCTGGGGTGGGTCCATTGTGTGGGAGGGGGAGTAGGACCCCTGGACCGGGTTGCCTCTGCAACCCATGTCGCACTCTATCCTGATAGGCTGGAGGGTCTCCCGCCAAGATGACCACTCCACTGTGTGAGTGACAGCTAGGCTGTATGAATGGGGATCTTTTTGCATAAAATCAGGGTCCTGAGGACTGGAAGAGCAAGACGTCACCACTGGAACTAAGAAGCCAAAGAGGGGAGAAGCCAGAGATATCTGCAATGACTGATCCACGGGTGAAGCCCTGCTGCAGCGTCTCACCACTTTTCTCCACACGACAAGAGAAGATCTTCATCTGCAAGAGCCTTCTTCCCTTGAGCTGGTGGGGCCAACCAGTTTGCCAATCGCATTCCCGGACCTGCCTTGGTCGAATCTCCCGTACCCTGTACTCGGAGGCCGGATAGCCAGACACCAGTCCACCCGGACCGTGATTTAAAGGAGCGTACCTTTCGTCGGCAGCACCGCAGCTGGTTTCTTCCCTGGGTAGTGCAGTAACTCGAACCTTCCTCCACGACGAGAGCCTCTCTTCCTCTGCTGGATCACCCAAACTGCCAGAACTACCAAGAACAACCGCCACCGCAGGATCCACTTCTTCATTTAAGGGTACTAGAGGTGTTTTAAATCCTTTACCTACCTGTTGGGTTGGCCGCCCCTCTCTCTTAACATTGTTTTTTTCAACTTCTGCAACCACCTTTTCAAATTCGTTAACCAAAGACTTGACTGTAGCCACAAGAACATTTTGCTACTGGGCCCTTGCCCTGTACAACTGACTCTGGCACAGGCCTACTGACTCTGGACACATTTGTTAGATCTGCTTTCTTTAGATTGATTCTCACTGAGAACTGTGTTGGTGCACCTAGGTCTTACAACCACCCCTTCCTTCCCTTTTCTAAATATTGTGAAATGTCATTTTGCTCAGTTTTCATTTTAAGTATTGCCTATACTGATGCACTGTCTTGCTGAACTGGTTCACAAACTAATGGGAAGTGTTGCTAGGGTGTATAAGAAACTATTTCTAGATACCTTGTGTTTTCCCTCCCTTGTGAGGAATTGTTAGAGGATCCCTTATGTGTAGTTGTCACTGTGCCGTTTTGCTCAGTTTTCACTCTGGTTCACTTGGTCTACAGTTAAACTTGGGAGTGTGTATATTTTTCCTTGGACTTAATTTAACTTGCTTGATAATTGTGATACATATGTTTTATTAGACGTGTCTAAAATAAATATATATATACTTTTTAATACAAAGCTTTGGTCAGTGTTTTCTTGTGCCATAGTACTGTAGGCCTATTGTGTAAACCCTGAATACTGCTCATCTCCCTCTTGAGATAAGTCTGACTGCTCAGCCACAGCTATCAACTAAATCTTTGTGGTACAGGCTGATACCAAAGGGGATTTATTGCTCTCACCTGTAGTCCTAATCTGGTGTAGTGCGCCCTAAGGGAACTGCACTTGATTCTGCCTAACCGTCATCATCCCCTTCTCTTGAGCTTTGCGGAAAGCAACATCTCTGTCAAAGTAATTCAACATGCGGGCTATGATCGTGTGGGGCGGCGCACCTGGGATCGGTCTCCTTCTACTGGTTATCAGTTGTGCTCTTTCAACTATGTACACCGCCGAGAAGCCCACCGGCCCCAGTGCTTCCCGCAGTATCTCCTCTACGAGAGGTTCCATGTTTCTTTGCGATCTGGATTCTAGATTGTCCCGTTTCTCAGTGAGCTCCTTCTGTGCCCGTCTCATCTGTTGTCATATCACTGGCCACCACTGCAGACTCATCCCCCACTCTGGACACTCTTCCTTCCACCTTGTCCAGCCTCTAACCGTGTTAATCCATGCAAACTTGCATGTGTTCGACTTTGCAGTTGAGGGTGTCAAACTTCCCATCCATGGACTGTATGCTGGTTTGTAGCTGATTGAACATCACTTTAATGTTGCCTGGTCCTGCGATGCCGTCTGGTTCTGATCCTACGGAATGTCCTCCATTGGTTTTATTGTTTTTTGCTTGGGAGGGTGCTGTTTACCCCCATTGCGGTACTTGGACATCTCTGTTGTTTGGAGGGTTGTGTACAATGGATGTGCTATGTTCAGTTAGTGCTCTCTCCCAGTGCTCATCTCTTTTGCATTTGACAAATGTCGCCTACAGACTATCTTATGGCCCCTGCTCTACTGGTTCCAGGACCAGTTTCAGAGAGTTAGCAAGCAGGCAAGGGTTCTCCTTATGCAGTGCTGTCCTGAAGTAGTAGATTGGTGTGATGTTCACCTTTACCCCTTGACAAGTACGACTTCCACTCCAACGTTCTTACTAGAACCCCTGATCGTATGGGGGCAGTGTCTGGGATTGCCCGTGGTTTTGTCTATGCCAATGGTCAGTGCATGTGGGTATCCTTAACGCAGATGATGTGACCTGTGTCGTTCATGAGGTGCTGCTAGACTTTTGCTCTCTTCCCCCTTCAATTGTTGAGGAGAAGCAAACTGATGTTGTGTCCACCTTCGTCGCCTGTCCGGCAGTCCGACCGCTCCCACGTTCTTAGTCTGGCCCCTGTTTCTTTTTATCCACCTCCCCCCTCTTTCCTGCTCTATTTTTCTGGGGAAGAGGTTTATCTACTGCTGTCCTCTATCTGCACGAGTGCCCAATGGTGATAGGTGGCCTTCGATGTTATTGACGTGGGTTGGATCAACCCTGATGCATCATGATATGATAGGGATATGATATATGGCATTTATAACGCGCCTATACACAAGTGTTTCAAGGACATATTCCTGTACTTCCTTGTGCAATCACAGCAGCTCTTCGGATCCACAGTGTTGAATTAGTGCAGCATCCACTGCAAGCACCTGTCCCAGGCTACGCCTTCAATCACCACCCTCCCCGTCTCTGGGACGCGGTATATCCACGCCGACACTTGCCTCTCCAATTTTATCGGGATATTGGGCACTGTAAACCCACTGCAGCAAGCACCAGCTCTCCAAGAGCAGGATTTCCTCGGTAGAGAGGACGTCCCTAGGTATCTTTCTCTATGCCTGCTTTGCTCTTTCTCATTGTGTGCGGCATGCAATATGGTAAATTTGTCCACAGATGTAGACCCCAAGACGGGTGCTGTATGATTTTGCGGCCCCACCTCACTGCACTTCAAGTTGTCACTGCGGGTTCTGCCCGCCCCAGCCTCAACGCGGTGTCGGGGTCACATTGGCCACTGCAGTGCCTATGTGTTGCTGCACCCCTCAGTGGTTTACGAAATTGTGTTGAGCAGCCCTGCTAATGAAGTTGACCGTTGTTCGTTGCTGGGGGCCTCCATGGCCGCAGGGGCGTAGTGTGTTTTTCTTCAGTCCGGGCCAGGGCTGCCCAGACGTAACCACCGGGAGGAGCCGATGTCTCCTGCCCTGGCCAAGTGATCCCGGCCGGTGTAACGTCACTTTTTCCTATCTGTCAGAAAATCCTATCTTGCTGACTGAGCATGCGTGCGCATGCTCAGTCAGTACTTAAAGGATAGGATTTTTTGACAGCAGGAATGTGGTGTCCCTGTGTTTGTGGGGTCCCAGGGGTGCTGTGTCTGTAACTTGATGTGAGCCAGGCTCACTGAACTAACAGAACACGGAGAAGCCCTGTTAAGAGCTACTCGGAAACGGATGCAAACCTCACGAATCCACCGGACGCCGGAAGATAAACACAGCGGACACTGTGTTTCATAAAGTCCCAGGATTCTAATAAGCACTAAATGTGCAAAACATATGAAAGTATACATAACAAATATATATGTACGTGTATGTGAAGTAAGTGCAACATTATCACGTTAATAATGCACTTATTTCACATACACATAAATATTCGTGATAAATCCGGCTGACTGCGCATGCTCAGTCATGACTTTTTTTTCCGGTTCATTTTAATTCCAGCATCTCATGTCTCAGTGTTACTTTTATCTTGTGACAATGTGCCAGAAATTGCAGTGGATAGAAGCCCCTCCATTGGCATGCACCGTAGTCAGGCTTTTGTTGTGCGGTGGAAGGGGGGGGGGGGTCTGCTCGTTCGAAAAAATGTCAATGATGGCTGCCAGCCGCTCGAAAAAGGGCAGATTTGGCATCTTTATCTGTGATTTGTAGCATGGCTTTTATGTGATAGGTGAACTCGCTGCACTGGCTTTCAATGCAAGGTCAGAGCCATCCTGGCGTTCAGTGACTTTCGGTGCACGTGCTGTGGACCTGGCCAGCGTTTTGATCTAAAAAGAACACTCTTGAGCTGTAAAATAAGTGGACGTTTTGTCAGGGCAGATGATCTGACCATAAATGGCAGCCACCCATGCAAAAGATGCACTGAAGTGGAGCAAAGTCAAGTCTGTCGCTGACAGGTGTTCTTCGCAAAGTGCCCGTTAAAGGACCATGGTTTCAGTAATCTCTTGCCATTTTAAGGGGGGGGCAAATGTTTCTGCAATGACGTTCCAAAAAATGTAAGCAGGCTGTCCCCACATTGCAATGTCCCAGGGCGCAGCTACAAATGCAAACGGCCAAGGGCTATGCTATAAAGGGGCTCCGATTCTCCTCATAGATTTTAGGCCTTAGATGGCACTACCTGTTCTTCCTGTTGCCCGATCATTACAGCTCAGCAGTTGGCACTGTAGTTCCCTTTTCATTTAATCTATTCATGTTATGCCCAGTATGTTTGCCAGGAAGCTAAAATGGGAAGCCTGTTTATCAGTGTTAAATTACAGGATGTTTTGGATATAGGTAGGTGGTGTTTATAACAATCGGAGGTGCCTAATGACAAATCTGCTAGAAAGCCCAGAATAGATAACTTTAAAAATGCCAGAAAACCACCCAAGGCTGGGTTCTCATTATTCTGAGTGGGTGATGATCGCCCCCCTCAAGAGACTGACGGATGACAACAGATTTTGTGTTTTTTGTGTTGTTTTTTTAATATATGTTGAACATCCTCTTCCACCCAGGTCGTTACCAAAGTACTTAATAGGAGCGTGCACATAGCCAGACCCGCCCCCCTCACTCCCGTGGCAAGCTATCTGTTGATATGTTCGAATGGGCATGGTTTCTTCTTGGGACCACGGTAGAGTGTTTTGTTGATCCACAACTTTCACCACGTTCGCAGTGAAGAGAACTTCCAGAGAGGAAATGCCCCAGGCAACTATTGCGTGCAGTGGATTACATTCAATAAGCGTTGTGCTAAAAGGTTAGCTTAGAGCGAAATTGCGTATGGAAAAAGTTGGAAGCTTGATCCTCAGTGACTCATTCCAGTTCGCATAATATTGGGCCCGCGTAGGTGGCAAAAACTTATTTACACCTAAAAACACATATCAGCATGATTTACACCTAAAAACACATATCAGCATGATTAATGTACAATTGCAAAGGACAATTGTCCAACAAATAGTAGTGGTAGTTTTAGTTGAAGTGAGAAGTTTTTAGTTTTTGTTCTAAAGGCAGGGAGAGAACCTTCTGCTCTTAGGGCAGGGGCAAGCTCGTTCCATAGTTTTGGAGCTAGGTATATATATATATATATATATATATATATTTGCCTCGTTAGTGTCTTACCTACTATTGATACTTTCTGAGTCTGACAGTGCTTCTTTTGGGCAAGTTGACCGTGCTTACATGCTCCCACAAATAACGGGATTTGGGGTTGAACGAAATGTGAATGGAGAGGTAAACGTGATTGTTCCTCCAGGACCTGCCTGTACGATATATATATATTATCCTGTTACTGGACCATAAGCAATAAGCAAGAGCCATAAAGACAAACATAGGGCTTAGACAAGGTTGTGTATTAGCACCAGTACTGTTTAATATATGCCTAGCAGATATGGCTAAAACCCTTGATGAAACTCCACTGTGCTAGGAAAGGAAGAGATCAGATGGTTCACCTATGTGGACAACACTGTGGTCCTGGATAGCAGTCCTATTGGCCTGCAGCGATCAATTGAAACATTGCACACCTATGCTATAGAAAATAATATGAAGATCAATTCAACAAAAACAAAGGTGATGGTAATTGGAGCACCTCGAAGTAGTAAATCAAAGTTTAATTGGGGAAATAAATGGGAAAGTTCTTCAGGTTGTCATCATATGTATAGCTCAGCATGACTACCTTTGCTAACCCTATTAAGACAGTACAAACAAATAAGGAAGTAGAATATTACCAAACAGGTCCTTGCTAGTACGAGTCGCCATTCAATAGAGGGCTACCTTCAGATATACAGGACTGGCATAATACCAAGCATCTGGTATTGGCTTGAGGTGCTCAGTGAAGACCACATACAGTGGTTTAACCGATTAGATGTGGTCGATTTTGAGAGTACCCATAGAGGCCATTAGATGTGAATTGGGCCTCATATCTGTAAGGGTTCTGTGGCAGGTCTAACAGTGTAAACTATATATTAAGCTCAAGATGCAGGATCCAATAGAGGATACAAAGATGGGTTTGATGGAAAGAGATAATAACCCTTAGCATGTGCTTACGGTAATTGAGTGGAGTTATTTAACTGCCCCTTTCCCTCATCTACCAAATCACAGGTTCTTGTTTTGTTGCACATAGGATATAATGTATCACAGACTGAGAGCGACTGAATGAGAGAGTCTGACGGTGAGTGAGTGACTGAGACTGACAATGAGAGCTTGTGAAATGGGATCCGTCTGCAAGAGGCCACTGATAAGATTGTGGGGTTGCAGATTATTTTCCCTTGTAAGGCCTACTCCTGCCTTTCCCTGACCAATGGACTGCCTTCTAAGCTCTCCTACCACATTACAACCCACGCCCCTCCCCAACAGACCTTTGCCACAGGCCTACCCATTAGCATATCAACATTAACCAAAACATGACTAAGCTCTCCTCTTTAGTCCCTTCACACTCTTCCACATCCGTGGCTAACCAGATCCAAAGCACTGTCTTGTTGTCTGTCGGGTAGTAGGCTGCTCCCTCTTGGAAAAGCTACTCCCTGGTTTCTCCACCAACCCTATAGAAAGAAAGCAGAACGGTACTTCAACCTACACCTATCCACACCACAGGTTTTGCACCTGCCTCTCCCACACTACTTATGCCCCCCTTTTTTTTCCTTACAGATCCACATGCAGTGCGGCCACCAGTAGTTTTAGAAGGACAATCTACAAGACCACTTACATTAGAAACCTGCCAGGAACAGACCTGCTTCACCTGTATTCACTGTTCTTTGTGTCTACAGTTTTTCCCTCTTCCTTTTGAAAAAACACTGCTCTACCCCACAAGCAGTGACCATAACCAACATAAGTGGGAACCAACCCTACAGATAATCTTTTCAGACACTTTTACTCCCTAAAAGAAAATATGTAAATAATCCCCAAAAAAGAAATGGTGAGTAAAAGTGCTCCCAACAAAAAAAATAAGTAACTTGATACATAGGAGCCTCCTTTCCTTCACACAGTCTGCAGTTATGTTCAGATCAGTACACCACATTGAGCCACGAGAAGAAGCGCTACTAATATTAGGGCCTGTTCTAAGGAGGTACAAATTTACATTTTAATGTGCATGAATAACTAGTGCAAAAAAATATTTATTACAATACATTGGTTTTAGAGTGAAAACATTTTTACTCCACTTTGGATGGAACTTACTTTTTTTTCTACTCCATAAAAACAATTTGACCCCTCCACCCCCACTTTAAAAAATAGGGATTAAAATACCACCACTTCTAAATCTTATCTGGAGCACTGGTGGAACCATGAAATCCCATGTCGGGGTTTAGGAATTACATCCAGAAAATATGTGGGGTACCTGATGCATGGTCCTGATTTTCCAGGGGTATTGTACTAAAGAAAATCGTAACAGTTTGAGGACCAGACAAACTAATACATGGTTTAAAATTAAAATTCAATGAGCAGGAGCTAAAACCAGCTCATGGGTGTCAGGCATCACCCAGTAGGCAGGAGCTTGCTGGGGAGCCAGAAGTGAGTACACAGCGCATCGCAATTCTAAGTTCTACAAGAGAGGCAAACTTTAACTTTTTGCACATTACGTATGATCCGTTTTGTTTAAATGGGTACTGGATGTGCAAGGCATACATTTTATTTGTTAAAAATTGATTAGCAGAGTTTACTAATTAACATTTTATTGATTAGCAAACACACCTGTTTGATTAGCAATGTTGTACCAATATTTTTAATGTCACCAGAAGTTATTTGCATCCAAAATATAAATCTAGCATCAAAACATTATTTTTGTGTACCGCTGAAGTAAGATAGTGAGACAAATCAGGCCTTGCAAGTTCTTTATAATTCCAATACAACTGCAGGTTAAGTGATTTAGTTTACCTACTCAACCTAAAAAAAATTACACTCGAACCATAGCAACGGGTGACAAAAAAATGCAAAAGCGCTTTCTGTAAAATGGTGCATGTCTCCACAAACCAATAGAGCAAGGTGAGCTCTGGAGACTAACTACAGTGTGTGGTATTGCATTTGATGTGTCGATGTACAGCTTGGACGAAACAGTTGCTCGTTCTTTTGCGTAATCATCTAGTTAGCCTAGTGTATTCATTATGTAAGAGGAATGAAAGTAAGAGACTAAGTAGAGAGAACTGGTCAAACTAGGTGGACTCTTGTAGTTTGCTGGGATCACACTTTCAGGGTATGTGGTATAAAACCGTTTCTGCGTTGAGCGCCAGTTGCACAGAATGCAACCGACAGGTCACAGAATTAGATTTGCCCTTAAAAGCAGTTAGCTGTGTGATCATTGTCATTTTCGTAAGTGTTAACTCATTAATGTGATGCATCTTCCCCTGCCCCTCCCCCAGCAACAAAAATCTAGTTAACAGTATGATATTCAGATACACTAACCTTGACTTTACTTTAAGCCATGGAGACTATGCAGTGTTTTACAGAGGCAATACTGTAGTTGTGCATTATGCAACAACTAAAATTGTTAGGAATGCAATTGCATGATTGTTTTTTAATAAAGTTACACACACTGGTCTTTGCAGCAGGGGATATAGTTAGCTTAATAAAAGTATTAGCCAGATACTTCTGGTTTTCAATTGTTTGAAAAAGAAAAAAACATCTTGCCTACCACTCACACAGGCCTTTGGCACTTAAGCGTGAAGGAGATGATTACTATTGCACTCTCTCTCCATTAGTCCCTTTGAACTTGCAGTGAACAGAGAAGGGGGTGGCAAGAGCTTTGGGATCCAGAGAGGAATTCAGGGTGAGCAGTGCTTTCATTGAACAGGGTAACTTAAATGGTTCACTTTGGTACACAAGTATCAATTTAATTAGCAAACCTACAGAATTTCATAGAAAATTGCTATGTGACGCTGCTTATTTTATGCCTTGATGTGCCTAATCATTCTTCATTAACATACTCAAAGTTAACATCACATATCTGTTTGCAATGCACCAGTTGGCCCGGGGTGCCAAAAGTAGCTGTTGTTTTCAAGCTACCCATACTTCCCTTGGCTAGAAGCAGGAGCTAAATAGCGCCCAGCAATTTTGAACCCTGAAGAAATATCATTTTATCTCTGTATGTTATCCTCGTATAGAGTCAAACGTTACAAATTCTGTTTTATAGGGTAGCTATCTAGAACATACATACTGCACAAACAAAATTACTCTGAAATGACAGCTAATCATATCTACGTTGGGGGACGTTATGGTTACAAGTAAAACTGAAAACCCCCAGAAATTCACCAGTTTTGGTAAGCTAAGCAACCATAACTGGCACCACCACCATGCACTGCTAAGACTAACACCCAGGACATCAAAGATGACAACACAAATGTCATTGATGACATCACATGTGAAATTAATTTTGATTAAAAGTCCCTACAAGAGACTAACAAGGGGTGCTAAAAAAAGGATTTTTCTTCCTACACCGGGATACCTGTGGCGTCCCCGTGTAGAAAGGAAAATCCTTTTCCAAGATGGCCACCATAGAAAGGGAAGGCAGGATTCCATACAGGGCCCCTCTTCGCTTTCCATGACCATATTACCACAAGCACATTTTTCTTCCCTTTCAAACCTATCCCAATTTCGAATAACTTTACCAGAAAGCCAGTCCCAGTTGGACATGTCTGCTTTAACCCCATGTGTTGTCCCTCGTGGTTATGGCCAGTAGCCAGATTGTCCGGATCATGACTTTATTCCATGACAATCTGGCCCATGGCCACAGGCTACACCTCTGTCACCAAAGGTATACCACTATTTTTTGTACCTACATTATGACACTTGTCAAAAAATAAAACCTGGGCACATTTGCAAAACCATGCTTTCAGGTCCTTGCCAAGGTTGTATACAAATTGTTCGTTTTACAACTGTTCGAATTACAATTGACCTTTTCACAACTGACCGAATTGTGAAGGTCAATTGTAACATATATGTGGGGGGAAACCCCCCACAACCCCCCACCTAACGCCAAACCCTATATATATATATATATATATATATATATATACGGTCAATTGTGAAAAGGTCAATTGTGACCCTTTAAATTCGAACAATTGTAAACGAACAATTTGGGTAATACCCTTGCCAATGCTCCTTACACAAGTTTGCTGGAAATCCACCCATTTTATATTTTTTCAAATGTGTCAAATGTATGCACATACAATAGTCATATAAACTAGCCCCCACATGACAACATCCATTTACACTTTACGAAAACATTTATATCTAGATCTAAAATCTTATTGCAAACTTTTGTGTAGATTTGTCAAATTGCACCACATTTATAAGCCTTTACAATAGTTTTGGAACCCCCCTCTAATTTTGCCCCCTCTCGACAGAATCCCACCAAACTTTGCAGACTCATTCGGAATCAGGTCAAGAATATATTTGCTAAATTCCATGCAGTTTCATTAAGTGGCGCCAAAGTTATAAGCCATCCAAGAACTGTTTTTCACCAACCCTGTAATACAGATGTGTCCGCGAACTTCACAGGACTGTTTGCTGACTTTTACAGCAAAAAACACCTGCTTTTTTGCTTCCTGCAGCCATATACCATCCCATCCTCATCACCCTTCAACTCCCGAGAGATTATTTGATAAGTTTGACAAGTGCAATGTTGTGTTTTTTAATATGTTTTTACTGCAATGTCTGCGGACACCGGCCGCTGTCCTCGAATCCAAGATGGTGGGCGTTTCCAAAAATCTGACGCACTTTGCGCTTTTCATCATCCAATCAGTGGGCGCTCCGATATCCGCGGACACCACGTTGCCTTCTAAGCCAATCAGAGGCCAGTACACGGACCGAACAGGGAAGTGTGTCCGCAGACCGGACACAGATATCACACATTTTTTGTACTTACCTTTTGGTCGTTTAAAAAAAAATACTGGACGGATTTACAGCAAATTAACAAAAGAACGCTTTCGGCACCAAGCCGCCGCTCCTGCCGCAAATTTGGTGAAAAATCGTCCAGCGGTTCGGGCTGTAGGCGTGAGCAAAGTTTTTTCCCATTATGTCTATGGAAAAAATACTATAACTTTGCCCCTACCCTTTTTTACCAAACTTGGAAAAAAAATTCTGAGCGGGTCAACTACTTTTTTTTGCAAAGTTTGGTGAGGATTCGTCTCGAGGGACGAAGTTATAAGCCACCCAAAAAGTGCTCTTCCTATGGGTTTAGCAACGTAACCATAACTACTGGGCTGCTATCGCAGGCCCAGTAATATATAATTTTTGTGATTTTATTTCTTTTTTAAATGTATTTTTATTTTTTTAGATGCTGGTATCAGCTTTTATGTGATAACTAACAATATCTTCCTGCTCTCCCCCCCAATAGCATTAAAACACCATTAAAACACCATTGCGTTATGTCTTCACTGCCTCTTGTGTGTTAATTATAGCTCCATTTAAAAAAAAAAAAAAAAAAAAAAAAAAAAATTATATATATATATATATATATATATATATATATATATATATATATATATATATATATATACATTTAAAACATAAATGTTGTGTCCAGGCCTCAAAATCTGTACTCGCCATAGCGTTTGGCGAGCAATATTTGGCAAGTAGGAAATTGTGGGACAGGCCCCCCAGTGGGTGGAGCAGTAAGGTTTGGGCACTCCGGGGCCAGATTGGCACATCAATGTGCCTCTCTGCACCAAGGGGAGTTGGGTTACCAAAGGAAAAAAGTGTAAAAATGGTGGAAAGCTTTTTAGGGGGGGGCTGTGGGGCACCCCAAAGGGTACCTCACGTGTGGGTGCACCTACTGGGGGCGCAAAAGGAAAAGGGTAACCCGCTGGTAACCCCAAGCCTTTCGCCACAGCACAGTTTGTTCATGTGGGCAACCTACAGATTTGGGCCTAGGGTGTCGAAGCCAGCAAGGAAAACAGGGAACCCCATGCATTTCCCAAAAGAGGACACCCCTGGGAATCCACAGAGGTCTGACTTGCGCGAAGCGGCACAACATTTATTAACCCCAACCCCAGACAAAGTGAAAATTGTGTTTTTTTTCACACCAAATATCACACTTTGTCGGGGATTGTGGCTAATAAAAACTGGGGCAATATGCGCAAGGCAGACCTCTGTGGATTCCCACGGGTGTCCTCTTTTCAGAAATGCATGGGGTTCCCTGTTTTCCTTGGTGGCTTGGACACCCCGAGGCCCATATGTGTATGATGTGAGAGTGTGAAATTCAGGTGTGAAAAAAGACTTGGAGTTACCTGTGTTTTAGGTTTTCCCCTTGGCGCCCAGGTAGGTGCACCCACACATGTGAGGTACCATTTTCATCGGGACACCTGTGGGAACACAGAAAGGTATAACATTTGTTGTGTTTGTGTGGTTTTCATAACGTTTTGACCCATTTGATGGTGCCCTTTGTCACACAACCCTTTAATTTCCGAAATGTGACCTACATTTAGTCGCTGCTTTAGGCACCATACACTTTTGTAACCTGCACAAGTCACATACCCTTGAAAAGGTCTGCCTGTGCTCTTTCAAAAAATGGATACTTGCCGTTCCTCACCACATTGGTTTTCCCGATTTGCTAAGTGCATCTGTTCAGGCCCTGAGCATGAAGCTCCTGTGTACCATGGCTCAGTGTTTGGCTTGTGGTATTGCTTGTTTAGTAAAACACTACAAAAAATGTGTGCTTTCCTAACTGCAAGAGTCGGGGGAATGTAGCGGAGCATTGCTTTTCTCAAAATTCATAGAAGCCATTGCTGTACCAAGCCAACCATGTCCAACACATACCTTTTTTTTCGGTCATTTTCCCGCTTTTCCCCCAATCTATGGCATTTTCCTCTCCCTAGTTGTTGCCTGACCTACGCAAAAGAGCCCTTCCTAAACTTGGAATTTCGTCTACTTTTCAGAAATATATGCCTTTCTGTCCTCCAATTCGGCTTTCCTACCCTTTTCTTCCATTCCGTCCAGGCATGTCCAATTGCAAAAATGGCCAAAATCGCCTACCTCTCACAAAACAGTTGATAACCACATCAAAATATTGATGTTTTGTTTCCACTCAACCTGTTCTTGAAAGCCAGGAAATTGGGGAATTCAGCACAGCAAACCATTTGTTCCTAGCTCTTACAAGGAAAAACCACAGGCTTCTTTGTACATCATTTTATTGGCATTTTTTGAAAAAACCCAAACTTTTTGCCCTTTTTGCTTATTTTCTCTCCCCCCTACAGCAACCTAGGATTCCTGGGTGGCGTTACGACCGCCTACATGTGGGAGAAAAAGGAGCCAAATTTGGCCGCGATATATCATGTAACAAAAAAGTTACAAGGATTTGAATGGCCACATACCGAAATCACCAAAAAAGGCCTGCGCACTGGGGGGAAAACCCATGGCAGTTAAAGGGTTAAATAATAATATGACAAGTAAAATAAACGGAAATCACGAATTATGATAGTGAAAGCAAATGATTTTTCAGGGCAGCACAGGAGCGATGAAAAGAGGGGGCAGAGCAGATAGGGAGAGGGAGAGTTCCAAAGTATGGGAGCAAGTAACAAAAATGAACAAAACAAAACCGGGATGGAGCCCAGGGGATTTGCGGACAGAGATACGGAGAAGAGGTTCAGAACAAAGAGAACATACAGGAAGGTAGAGAGAGTTAAGAGGGCAAGATAGGAAGGAGCAGAACCATTAAGGCCATGAAGACCGTGCAGAGAAAGTGAAAGAGAAGTCGGTTGTCAAATGAAAGAAGGAAATTGGAGCATCGGTGACTGCTAAAGGAATCATGAGCAGGAAGAGAAAACATGAGACGAATAGAGGAGTTGAAGACTGAGCGGAAGGGACGGCGAGACAAGAGACCAGAAGGGACGGGCACGACAACCTGAGCGGAAGGGACGGCGAGACAGGAGACCAGAAGGGACGGGCACGACAACTGTTATAAAGGTGATAGCGGCCGCACAAGCAGACGTTGCCAGAACATGTGCAGACTTGAAATGCATCGCTGCAGAAAGGAAAGGGCCAGAAAAAAGTTTTCTCCGTCTATGCCCCAAGACTATGGAACCTCCTCCTCGTTAGCATCAGACTCACCCCCACGCTCCTACAATTCAGAAAGGAACTCAAGACCCACCTCTTCAAGGAGTCGCTCATACTCAACACCTAGGCCATCACATCGCCCCTTGCACCACCTGACTCACTAGATGGCGCCCGCCCCTCTCCTCAACACCACCCGGTACAGCTGTACCCCTCCTCTGTGCTCCCATGTATCCTACACCCCGATGTATATCTGTTCTGTTGTTACCTCTGAAAAGCACTCCGTTATGCATCTGTACTTTTGTATACCTCTCTAAAGAGCTCCATTATACATCTGTACTGTTGTATACCTCTCTTAAGAGCTCTGTTATGCATCTGTACTGTTGTATACCTCTCTAAAGAGCTCTGTTATGCATTGTATACCTCTGTAAAGTATCTGTATTGTTGTATACTTTTGTAAAGTGCTCTGTTGCTTCTCAAAGCTAGGTCCGCCTCAATAGATACCGTCATATCAATAATAAAAGCAGTAGTAGAGATACGAGTAGTGAAAGAGAGTGAAGACTCAAAGATTACACCAAGATTTCTCACAGTAGAATAAAGGGGATTAAAGCAGGTGGGAAGGAAATACCAGAAGGGTAGGCAGAGGGTGATAGAGTGGAGGAGGGGAATAAATAGAAGCTCGGATTTTGACTGGCTTTAAGGTGAAGAAAGTGGGAGTGGATTCAGAGTTTTAATAGCTGAGTAGCAAGCAGAGACATTGGCCTCAAGGGAGTCAGAAAAGTTAGAAAGAGAGGAGAAAATGTTGGGTGTCATCTGCACAGAAATGAGGCAAAGATTAAAGGGAGATAGGAGAGCGGGAGTGTATAAGGGGAGACGACAAGAGGGACAAGCACAGAACCCTGCAGGACACCAAATTGGAGAGGACGAGAGTCAGGTGTAGAGCCAGACCAGGATACCAAAAAGATTGATACGAAAGGTAAGAGGTGAACCAACGAAGGACAGCACGAGAGAGCAAGTGAGGCAAGGGAAGACAGGAGAGTGGAGTGATCAGCAGTGTCGACAACCGTTGACAAGTCAAGAAGGCTGAGAACAGAAGAACGTTAGTTGCGCTGGGCAGAATGAAGAACGTGGCATGAAGGAGGGCGGTGTCTAGTTTACCTTAGCACTGAAACCCACTCACTCTAGATCAGCCCAGTAGTGAATCCCAACCATCCGAGCACACCCCAGTCCTATGTTATGTTATGTTATGTTAGTTGGTATTTATATAGCGCTCTATATATAATTGGTATGACCTCAAAGCGCTGGTAGGTTGAACGCCCTCGGGAACCGTAGTTCTGGTCAACAATTTACCTGCCTCAGCTTTGCCCTTCCTCCATCCATGTACCCTAGCACATGCCAGCCTAAAGCTCACCACACCCAACCCCACCCCACTTCACTTCATCCACCCAGCCTGGCCCAACAACCTCACCTCACCCTAAACCCTCACCCAGAAATCTCAGACCGGCCACAATCACCCCACTAATACACCTAATTCCACCCAACCACCACCTCTCCTCAACCAAACCAACCCCCCACTACCTCACATCACCCCATCTACAGCACCCATCCAACCATGTCACCTGCTCACCCAACCTCATCAAATTAGCTCGCCTCATCCAACATATCACCCCACCACCTCACTGACCCCATGACCCCTCCCACCTAGGCTAACAATCGCACATATATGCTTGAGGACCCTATCTTACCCTAGCACAATACCCACCTACCCTAGCTCATCCAGGCACAACAACTCATTTTTCATAACTAGCCCCAGAACACAATAGCTCACCCCAACACCCCACTCACACACGCTAGGTCACCTCAAAGTAACACACCACCCACCCAACCCAGCGTGCCCTGCAACCCACCCAGAGCTCACCCCAGGAGTCCACCCACCCAAGCATCTCAATAGCTCACCCACACTTGTTACCCCAGGATCACACCTAACCCTTTACCCACTCTTCCTCACCTAGAATCCCACATGCTCGTTGCAGCATCACACCAACACACACACCCTAAGAACCCACCCAAGCTCACTTCCATACCCTAGCCCACCCCATACCCTATGACACCCTGATCACTCCCAGCCCGGCTAGATCACTGCAACACATGCGGCTCACCCCAGCACCCCAACCACCCTTGCGCACCTTAACAAACCCTAGCTCACCCCAGCAAACCTACCTCACCCCAACACAACCAACCACACCCAGGAACCCTAGCTCAGCCAAGCATTCACCCCCATTGCAAATGCAATAAAAACAAGCACAACTCATTCAACATAGCTCATCCCAGCAGCCCACCTCTCCAACCACTGCCAAAGCACCCCAGAAAACATGAGTTCACCCCAGCGCCCCATTCTCCCCAGTCACACAACCTCCCTCATACCACACCCGACCTCACACACCCCACCAAACTTCAACAAACCACTTTGCTGCATCCTACACAAGCTTACCCAACAACGACACCCCGCCCTAGCTACCCAGCATAACACCGACCCACCCTAGCTCACCACAAAAAAAAAACATTCCACTTACCCTAACTCTTACTAGCATACAATCTACCCGCCCTAGCTCACCTGTGTAGTACAACCCCAACCGTCACTTTTTCCTACCCCTGGGTGGGTTGCCCAATGCCAGCTGTCGGTAGGATTTTCTGACGGGTAGGAAAAAATGACAGGTCAGGCTGTCAGATTTTCCTACCCCGTCACTTTTTCCTACCCCTGTGTGGGTTGCCCAATGCTAGCTGTCGGTAGGATTTTCTGACGGGTAGGAAAAAATGACAGGTCAGACTGTCAGATTTTCCTACCCCGTCACTTTTTCCTACCCCTGGGTGGGTTGCCCAATGCTAGCTGTCGGTAGGATTTTCTGACATGTAGGAAAAAATGACAGGTCAGACTGTCAGATTTTCCTACCCCGTCACTTTTTCCTACCCCTGGGTGGGTTGCCCAATGCTAGCTGTCGGTAGGATTTTCTGACATGTAGGAAAAAATGACAGGTCAGACTGTCAGATTTTCCTACCCCGTCACTTTTTCCTATCGGTAGGATTTTCTGACAGGTAGCAAAAAATGACATTACAATTCCTGTCAGATTTTCCTACCGATAGGATTTTCTGACAGATAGCAAAAAGTGACGTTACACCGGACTGGGGGCAGGTGTTTCTACCCGGGTGCCGTGATGTCCCTCAAGTCGCAGCGAGCTGTCCAGAGCTGGAATGGACACTGTTCCCAGCACAGCAGTGCAGACAGAGTGTCTGATACTTTCGAGTTGCTCCCCCTGGCCTTTGACTGTCAGTGTGTGTCGCGGTGCAGGATCACTGTCGCGGCACCTGTTGCAACTGTTTTCTAAGGGGCAAGAACCGCTGCTCCCCTTTGCCTGTAGGGATGTTCGCCCTCTCAGTATTGCCTGTATTGCTTGTGTTCGGCAGGGGCAGGGCGCCAGTGGCCAGATTGCAGACAGCTGCTGTGGCTCATTTTGCGTGCAGGTGTGCCTGTTATATCCCTCAGAAGGCGGTGGTCTTTGTGGCCCCATTGGTCCCGTGTCCGCATTGCACCTGTTTTTACCTCCAAGATGGCGAGGGTTAGTTACTGCAGCATTCCAGCTCTGCAGCACATCGCATATGCCAGGGCCCTGCCCGCGCTGCAGGAAACAGCTTTTCAGTCTCCCTGGACAATGCACGGATGCTTTGCTACCTAACCAGCGCTTTGTAAGTTCGTACCTAGGCCATACCGCTAAACTCACACGCTTTTGGCGGGTGTCACCCGCCACTTAAGCAGCTCTCTCACCCGCCAAGCCCCCTACACGCCCATAGGAATCAATGGGCTCTCACCCGCCAAAAGTAAAATCGGGTGTTTTCACCCGCCAAAGGGCCATGAAAGGTTGAGAGCTATGACCTAGGCTTACCATTCTTTTCTGTCCTTAATATCTAAATCCTCACCCTCTTGTTTCTCCCTCTTTCTAGGCATCCGGCTCTGCTCATTTTCTGACAAGCGACCCCTCCCGAGTCGTGCTGGAACTCTCCCACGCTTCCAACCCGATTTGCGTTTCTCTCCGAGCTTCGCTCTTACGCTTCAGTCACAGAGAGATCTGTTCCGTTCATGTGCATGAGTTTGGGCTCTTAGCTCTACAAAATCCAGGAATTTAATTGCTCTATGGACTTACCCTTCTTTGCCTTTCTTTTCACCGCGTAGGTACACAACTCCCAGCAGCCATCAGCGGTTGCAGGACTCTCCCGCTGCTCCTACAGCACTCTTGTTTCTGTCCCATCAAAACAAGACGCAACTTCAGGTAAACCGAAAGCTCTGTGTGCTTCATCTCAACGCATCTGAATCCATAGTCACTTATTGGTCCGATCTCTCTTCTTTGTTGATAGCCACAACTTTGTATGCTCAGAATGCAGAATGCAAGAAACCTGGGGTCTCCTTAATGTGATATTCTCCTTGACGGCATTGTAGCTATTCTTACCTTCCTCTTATCTCACCTTGTGCTGTACCCCCTTCATAAGCTAAACTATTTTCCTTATCTCCCGAGTTCTTGGAACACCACTGGTACCACGCCTGGCTTTTCATTGCATCACGGACCGGACAACACTCCGGAGCTGACATGGTTTTATTCCCCCAGAGGGTTTCCCTGGGATGCTCCTTTCCTTCTGGCCATTTAAGCCTTGGAAGAGAAAGGGGTGCAGCAGCTGGGCTTCTAATAGTCATCACAAAATAAGCGTCAGAACAGGTCGGTGGATTTACACTTCTACTGGTGTTTGCAAACTTTGAGTTCATGTTGTAAAGATTATCTAACAATTATTACAATTAGCAACTGCAAAAAGATTCGAGCATGGATCAGGCGCAGCAGCAACAGATGATTACGGCCGTTCAGTCTTTTGATGGCCAAAGTCCAGTCTCTTAAACAAGAAAATGCCATCCTGCAGCAACATGTGGGAAGGGCTCCTAGTAGTTCCGAACTCCCTCCTGGGCCATTGCCTGGAGGTAGATTTGATGGGAATCCCCACAAACTAAAGGAGTTCCTAGAATCCTGCACCGTGCAGTTTGCGTTCAAGGCTGACTTTTTCCATAGTGATCACAATAAAGTGGCCCACATGATTGCCCACCTTACGGGCCCAGCTCTGGCATGGGCTATGCCACTAGTAACGACCAATAACCCTCTTTTGGATTCTTATCCCGCATTCGTGAACAGTGCCAAGACTATGTTCAGTAGACAGGAAATCACTGTATCCGCACAGGAACAACTATTAGATTTCAGACAGGGATCCTTGGATGTCTTGTCATACATCACTCGATTCAAACAGCTAGCCAGAGTCACTGCTTGGGCAGATGACGCTCTCATCACGTTGTTCTGACGGAGTTTAAGCAAAGAACTAAAGGACGAAGTTTAACGCGTGCCACGCCCCCCCCTATTTGACAGAACTCTTTGCACTAGTCATGCAAATGGACTACAGATTGCAAGAAAGACACTGGGAACGGCGGAAACACAGGGGTTCACGTAGTCTTACGGACTATTCAACCTTGGTCCCCAAACCCCAGGTTACTGACGAACCCATGCAGATTGGGACAGCACAGGGTCCTTTATCCCCAGAGGAACAAAACTGACAATGCACCCAGGGACTATGCATGTATTATGGATCCAAGGATCATGCGGTCCAGAACTGCCTCCTTGCACCTATTAGGAAGCAGGGAAACGCTTGCACCCTACCGTCGGGGGAAGCACGGTTAGGGAATCAATGAGCGGTTACCCTGCACCTCATATGTCGTCTCATGTTACAGAAGACCCTGAATCCCCCATGGTGGTTCTCAAGGTCTCCCTGTCCGTGGACGCCTTTGGGCCTATCGAGGTCTGTCATGGCCACTGACCCTAGAACACAGACCCCGCACCATCAGGGGAGGGGCTCAAGGGATAACACACCTCTAGTTCATCATTTTGGGACAATCAAGCACAGGGAGCCCAGTCGGACTAATCAGAGACATTTATTTTGGGCAACAGTGCTTTTATTCGTGGATAAAGGAACTTTCACATGCATTCGTTTTGGGTGCAGCTGCTGGGAACCTGGGTTGCATGTGCAGCTTCATCTAGGAGTGGCAGGGTGTGGCCGGTAAGCCAGAGCTAGTGGGCATGGCTGGGAACTCGACTATATAAGCCCACCCAGCCTGCGTGTGAACGCTTCGCATTATTATGCACTTGCATGCAGCGTAACGCTCATCGTCGCCTGACTGCAGACTCACCTCTTGGACTCCAGCTTCATACTTACCTGCCTGTTGACTCCAGAATCATATTTACCTATCTGTTCTCGTCTGCATGCGCCTTTCATCGAACCTGGCATCCATCATTCCATCTTCAGCTTCCCGGGAAAGCCGAAATCTTGACCTTGACACCGCAGCACGAAGCGCTCCTCATTCACAAAGACGGCACCTGCAAGAAGATACGAAAGACAAGGTTAGACATTAAAGACGTTCAGTTTAAGGTTGCGCTGCCATCGAACCTCGCGCTTAACCTTAAACCACCACTTACTTGTTGTCGGACCATCGCGGAACCTCTCCTCTTCCATCCGACATCGCCTCGTGCTCCAAGGCCGCAGCTGGGCCACAATTCCACCTATAGGAAGAAATCAGAAGAAAGACATTAACAATACAAACATTTCAACCGCAAGAAGAGACAATAGAACTGAAAGACACTTACCATAAGCAGTGGCTAAGATTGTTCGAATACCAAGTTATGCCCTTTGGGCTATGCAATGCCCCTGCAGCGTTCCAATTTTTTATGAATGACGTACTCTGTGAATTATTGGACGTTTGCACTCTTGTCTACATTGATGACATTCTCATTTACTCAACTTCCAAAGAGGATCATGTCGGTCATGTCTGGGCGGTTTTATAGAAGCTTCGACAAAATCAGCTGTATGCTAAGTTGGAGAAATGTTTCTTCCATGTGACACAGGTAGTTTCTCGGCTTTATGCTCACACCACAAGGCGTTCATATGGACACACGCAAAGTAGACGCTATACTCCAATGGCTCTCTCCAACATCCACAAAAGGGGTACAAAGTATGCTTGGATTCGTCCAAATTCTATCGTAGATTTATTCCTGGGTGCTCTCAGATTGTAAACCCAATTACCTCTCTGCTGAGAAAGAACAGGAAATTCCATTGGTCAACAGAAGCTGAGGAGGCCTTCCAGAAACTGAAACTAGCATCCACCTCAGCACCAGTTCTCCGACACCCTCGACCAGACCTACCATATGTAGTCGAAACAGCCGCCTCCAACGTAGCCATGGGAGCGGTATTATCGCAACGGGATCCCGAAACAGGACAGTTGCACCCCGTGGCATTCTGGTCCCGCAAATTTTCAGCTCCCGAATTGAACTACGCAATCACGGATAAAGAGTTGCTAGCGATTAAAGCAGCATTCAAAGCATGGAGGCATTATCTTCTCAGGGCTAGACATACAGTCACTGTCATCACGGATCACTGCAATTTACAATACTTAAAGACTGCTAAAGCCCAATCCTCGCGCCAACTTTGTTGGGCTCTCTTCTTTGCTGAATACAAGTTTATCATCACCTACAGACCCAGAGTTCGCAATGGAAAGGCAGACGCCCTATCACGCATGAGTGAAGGAAAATAAGCTTTTGCCACATGTGACCCCGTGGCCATCATTCTTGAAGAACGAATCCAAAATCGAATTGTCGCAACCACCTGCTTGGACGACTTGAAATCTGATCTGCAATCTCAGATGAATCAATCAACGTACTAGGAATGGCTATCAAAGGGAGACCAATACACCACTGAAAACAATCTACCGTACTTTCAAGGGCGACTGTACATCTCAGATAAAAAAAAATTAATCAAATTATAGCTAACTCATGACTCATTAGTGGAAGGTCATCCAGGAACCGCCAAGAAGTAAGGAAAAAATATTGGTGGCCAACTTGGAGAAATGTCTGTGCACAACACAAGTCTCAGAAGCAAAACCCTGCCAGTTTACTGCATCCTTTGATGGTACCACCAGCACCTTGGCATACACTGTCAATGGATTTTATCACTGACCTTCCTCCCTGCAATGGATATAACACTGTGTTGGTCGTGGTAGATTTATTCTCCAAAATGGCCCATTTAATCCTTTTGAAGGGACTCCCAACTGCTCTGGCTACTGTGTTCGTGGAACAGATTATCTGACTACACAGATA